>NC_139615.1:2156084-2655448 GCF_964270895.1 Podarcis filfolensis
GGTAAACTGTGTTTCCGTGCACTGCTCTGGTTCGCCAGAAGCGGCTTAGTCCTGCTGGCCACATGACCCAGAAAACTGCAGAAAAACGCCGGCTCCCTCGACCAGTAAAGCAAGATATCACCGTAACCCCAGAGTCGGCCACGACTGGACCTAACGGTCAGGGGTCCCTTTACCTTTACCTTTATGACATAGACACTAGACTTCTGTGGATGCAGCCGAGAATAGTATTTCCCTTTTTTGCTGCTGCATCACACTGCGGACTCATATTCAGCTTCTGGTCTACTAAGACTTCTAGATCCTCCTCACTTGGACTTTCACTAGATCCTTTTCACTTTGGAGTGTAGGAAGCTGCCGTATACATGGATTTCTGAAAAATAAGTAATGTCAGACTAACCTGATCTCGTTTTTTGACAGAATTACAACCCTGGTAGATGAAGGGAACGCAGTGGATGTAGCCTACCTTGATTTCAGCAAGGCATTTGACAAGGTGCCCCATGATATTCTTGTAAAGAAGCTGGTAAAATGCGGTCTTGACTATGCTACCACTCAGTGGATTTGTAACTGGCTGACTGACCGAACCCAAAGGGTGCTCATCAATGGTTCCTCTTCATCCTGGAGAAGAGTGACTAGTGGGGTGCCACAGGGTTCTGTCTTGGGCCCGGTCTTATTCAACATCTTTATCAACGACTTGGATGATGGACTCAAGGGCATCCTGATCAAATTTGCAGATGACACCAAACTGGGAGGGGTGGCTAACACCCCAGAGGACAGGATCACACTTCAAAACGACCTTGACAGATTAGAGAACTGGGCCAAAACAAACAAGATGAATTTTAACAGGGAGAAATGTAAAGTATTGCACTTGGGCAAAAAAAATGAGAGGCACAAATACAAGATGGGTGACACCTGGCTTGAGAGCAGTACATGTGAAAAGGATCTAGGAGTCTTGGTTGACCACAAACGTGACATGAGCCAACAGTGTGACGCGGCAGCTAAAAAAGCCAATGCAATTCTGGGCTGCATCAATAGGAGTATAGCATCTAGATCAAGGGAAGTAATAGTGCCACTGTATTCTGCTCTGGTCAGACCTCACCTGGAGTACTGTGTCCAGTTCTGGGCACCACAGTTCAAGAAGGACACTGACAAACTGGAACGTGTCCAGAGGAGGGCAACCAAAATGGTCAAAGGCCTGGAAACGATGCCTTATGAGGAACGGCTAAGGGAGCTGGGCATGTTTAGCCTGGAGAAGAGGAGGTTAAGGGGTGATATGATAGCCATGTTCAAATATATAAAAGGATGTCACATAGAGGAGGGAGAAAGGTTGTTTTCTGCTGCTCCAGAGAAGCGGACACGGAGCAATGGATCCAAACTACAAGAAAGAAGATTCCACCTAAACATTAGGAAGAACTTCCTGACAGTAAGAGCTGTTTGACAGTGGAATTTGCTGCCAAGGAGTGTGGTGGAGTCTCCTTCTTTGGAGGTCTTTAAGCAGAGGCTTGACAACCATATGTCAGGAGTGCTCTGATGGTGTTACCTGCTTGGCAGGGGGTTGGACTCGATGGCCCTTGTGGTCTCTTCCAACTCTATGATTCTATGATTCTATACCGACTCAGACCAGGGGTCCATCATCTAGCTCAGTGTGGTCAACACATGAAAGTATCACTCAGCGCACAGTATCCCTGAATTGCAGGGGTTTGGACCAGACGGTCCTTTTGGCTCCCCGCCAAGCCTACGACTGGTTCCATAGAAACCCTTTCCAGAGCCACAGCTATAAAACATTGTCTTTTCAAAAACGTCGCACAACCAGTGTTTGCTATTCCTGTTCAAATCCCTCGCTCACACTGTCTTGCTAGGAATGCATCTTGTATCTTTAAAGATAAGAGCCTGGCTGGATCAGGCCAATGGCCCGCCTAAGCCTGAATCCTGTTCTCACAGTTTCCAGCCAGGTGCCCATTATGGGAAAGCCGCAAGCAGGATCTGAGCAAAGGAGCAACTCTCCCTGTTGTTTCCAGCAATGGGTATTCAGAAGCCTTGTTGCCTTCAGCTCTGGAGGTCAGAGTAGAGCCCTTGTGGCTAGCAGCCATCGACAGCCTTATTTCCCTCTAGGAATATGTCCAGTCCTCCTCTGAAGCCAGCCAACTTGGTGGTCATCACTGCCTCCTGCAGGAGCGAGTTCCACAGGTTAACACTGTGATCTGCCTGAAGAGGGACTTTCTTTTATCCGCCCAACACTCGTCAGCATCATTAGCTGTGCGACGCGGTTCCGACATGCCAATATTTGATTTAGTCGCTTGCTTCTTAACGCGGCCTTCATTCGTGTCATTAAACGTTAATAAAGGACCCAATAAAGGACCCACGGCCTAGGACCCACGGCCTAGGACCCACGTACCTACGGGACTGCCTCTCCTGGTACGCCCCACGGAGGACCTTAAGGTCCATGAATGACAACATTTTGGAGGTCCCAAGTCGCAAGGAGGTTAGATTGGTCTCAACTAGGGCCACGGCCTTTTCAGTACTGGCCCCGACTTGGTGGAACGCTCTGTCCCAAGAGACCAGGGCCCTGTGGGACTTGACATCTTTCCGCAGGGCCTGCAAGACAGAGCTGTTCCACCTGGCCTTTGGTTTGGACTCAGTCTGACCCTTACGTTTCCCTCCCCTTATGGTCTTGATCTATCGGCTACTTTTAAAATGAGGCTGCATTTTAAATTGCATTTTAACCTGTATTTTAAATTGGGTTTTTTCCCCCTTCCCGTATTATGTTTTTATTGGTGTTAGCCGTCCTGAGCCCGGCTCTGGCCGGGGAGGGCGGGGTATAAATAAAATTAATTATTATTATTATTATCATGTTGTTGTTGTTGTTGAGTCATTTGGTCATGTCCACCTCTTCGTGGCCCCATGGACCAGAGCACACCAGGCACTCCTGTCTTCCACTGCTTCCCGCAGTTTGGTCAAACTCAGGCTGGTCGCTTTGAGAACAGTATCCAACCATCTCGTCCTCTGTTGTCCCCTTCTTCTTGTACCCTCCATCTTTCCCAACATCAGGGTCTTTTCCAGGGAGTCTTCTCTTCTCATGAGGTGGCCAAAGTCTTGGAGCCTCAGCTTCAGGATCTGTCCTTCTAGTGAGCACTCAGGGCTGATTTCCTTCAGAATGGAGAGGTTTGATCTTCTTGTAGTCCATGGGACTCTCAAGAGTCTCCTCCAGCGCCAGAATTCAAAAGCATCCATTCTTCGGCGATCAGCCTTCTTTATGGTCCAGCACTCACTTCCATACATCACTACTGGGAAAATTATTATTATTATTAAAGGCAAATCTGCAAAAGGCCAAAGTGGGGAGGGGGGTCAGGGAGGTGGGGCTGCATGGGCACACCCCGGCACATGTGCACAAGCACACTCACACCCTCCCTGCCTCCACTCCACCCCTGGCTAGAGGGAGGTCAGACTCTCCTCTCTGGGTTGAGTGACCTGGAAGTTTGGCCCACGAGGGACGGAGGGAGGAGGAGCAACTCAGCAAGGGAGCAAAAGAGGGGCAGGCGCTGAGTTCGACAGGAGACCCAAAACGTCTCCACAAAGGCAGGCCTCCCCAAGAATCAGTGAGTCTTTGGGGTGACGGGTGGATGGAGGGGAAGGGCTTTGGGCATGGAAGGGAGTGAGCGGCGGCGGGGTTCTCTGGTCTGCTTGTTTCAGGGGAAGGGCTTAAGGTTAAAGGCTGGGATCTCAAGTAAGTGCCACGTCAGGGGATCGCTTTGGGGCACCCTTGGGCATGCCTCACACCCGATCTCTCTCCCTCCTCCCCTCCCACCTTAATCAGCCTTCCCCATCCTGGTGCCCCCCATATGTCTATCTGTTTGTACCCCACCTTTTCCTCCAAGGAGCTCAAGGTTCTCCTCCTTACCATTTGATCCTCACAACAGTCCCATGAAGTAGGCTAGGCTGAGCGAGAGGGTGACCGGTCCCCAAGGTCTCTCTGTGTTTCATGGCTGAGTGGGGGGATTTGAACCCTGATCTTTCCCAGGTCCTAGTTCAAAAGTCTAACCCAGGAGTCAGCAAACTTTTTCAACAGGGGGCCGGTCCACTGTCACTCAGACCTTGTGGGGGGTCGGACTATACTTTTTTGGGGGAAATAAACGAATTCCTATGCCCCACAAATAACCCAGAGATGCATTTTAAATAAAAGCACACATTCTACTCACGTAAAAACACCAGGCAGGCCCCACAAATAACCCAGAGATGCATTTTAAATAAAAGGACACATTCTACTCATGTAAAAACATACTGATTCCCGGACCGTCCGCAGGCCGGATTGAGAAGGCGATTGGGCCATATCCAGCCCCTGGGCCTTAGTTTGCCTACCCATGGTCTAACCACTGCACCACACTGTCTCTTGCTGTTTTAGGCTACAGCTCCCGCCAGCTGATCTAATTCCTGTCTGGCCAGACTTCACCTACAACTTCTGGAATGGCCTTTGCCACTTTTGTGTTGGGGTGTGGGGATCCTGGTGCGAGGGAAAATAAAAACCACTTTGAGCTGGCAAATGAAGGGTTTTTATTTTTTATTCATAAGATAACTTTTACCTCCACCTTTGTGAAATCAGGTTGCAGGAGGTGGGCAGGCCCCGCAAGGAGAGAGCCTCAAAGTTCAGGAAACACCAGAGGCAGAGTCTGGAAGGTCATGGTGTAAAAACTTGGGACCCCTCTCCCCCCAAATAAGGGGTAATTTCTGGGGACTCAGATCCAGAACTCCTGAACTTCCTGCCTGATTGGGAGCAGGTCCCAGCTGGTTAAAGGTGCCTTAAATATCAGGATTCCTGGGTTCCCCCAAAAGGAAATCGGATTTATGGGGGTTCAATTGGCAAGGCCAAGATCCAGGACTCTTGAGTTTTGCCGGGAGGAGGAGTGAATATATGTATTTGAGGCTACGGAGCTGAATTCCTGACTCACCACACACAGGAGCTAATATTTAACCTGCTCTTTGTGTGTGTGTGTGTGTGAGAGAGAGAGTGCGTTCATTGGAGGAGAATGTTAGCCCCAGAGAAGCCGGGGGCTGCCCCAAAGAGAGAGGCAGGCTGGTGTAGTGGCTACAGCACTGGACTGGGACCAAAGAGACCAGGGTTCAAATCCTCCCACTCAGCCATGAAACACTCTGTAATTTGGGGTTTTTAGATGGGTGTGGGTGGCAGAGAGCTCTGTACACCACCTTGAGGTCCTTGGAGGAAAAAGTGGGATACAAATAGAATAATAAGCAAAATAAACTTTCTTCTCTTCTCATTGCTCTGTTCTTCCATTACCCTTCCTCCAAGGCAGGTCATTCTGGGTATAGGAAGGGATGACTATGGAGGGGGGGGTGTTAGGGGCAGCCAGAAGCAGCCATAGTGGCGAATATGGCTGTAGTTCAGAGGCAGAGAGCATCCGCTTGGCATGCAGAAGGTTTCAGGTTCAACCCCTGACGGCATCTCCAGGTAGGACTGGGAGAAATAACCTGTCTGATAGGTATCTCTGCTGCCACTCAGTGTAGACAGTACTGAGCTCGGTGGACCAAAGGCAGCTCCCGTTGTTCAGTGAGGAGTAGCATCTTGGCTTTATTTTAAGGAAAGAACCATTGCTCAGCAGCAGAGCCTTGCATACATAACGTCCCATGTTCAATTTCCAATGGTATCTCTAGGTAGGACTTGGGGGCGGGGGGGACTCCCCCTGCCTGAAACCCTGCCAGTCAGTGTAGGTGGTATTGAGCTGGATGGAGCATCCCTCACCAATAGATGTATATGTGTGTGAGTGTTGCTGGCACCCATCTGTCTCCGCAGACAATGGAGAAGCGCTCCTTTGGGGGGTGAAGTCAAACTATTGAAAGGTTATACAGTGGTACCTCAGGTTAAGTACTTAATTCGTTCCGGAGGTCCGTACTTAACCTGAAACTGTTCTTAACCAGTACGTTTCCGCGCACAATTCAAAGTGTTGGTGCTGACCTTGAAAGCCCTAAACGGCCTTGGTCCTGTATACGTGAAGGAGCGTCTCCACCCCCATCGTTCTGCCCGGACACTGAGGTCCAGCTCCGAGGGTCTTCTGGCGGTTCCCTCCCTGCGAGAAGGGAGCTTACAGGGAACCAGGCAGAGGGCCTTCTCGGTGGTGGCACCCGCCCTGTGAAACTCCCTCCCACCAGATGTCAAAGAGAACAACTACCAGACTTTTAGAAGACACCTGAAGGCAGCCCTGTTCAGGGAAGCTTTTAATGTTTGATGTATTAGAGTATTTTAATATTTTTTTTGGAAGCCGCCCAGAGTGGCTGGGGAAGCCCAGCCAGATGGGCGGGGTAGAAATAAATTATTATTATTATTATTATTATTATTATTATTATTATTATTATTAATTACCTGAAGCACCACTTTAGCTAATGGGGCCTCCCGCTGCTTCCGCACCGCTCATCCTGAAGCAAAGTTCTTAACCTGAAGCACTATTTCTGGGTTAGTGGAGTCTGTAACCTGAAGCGTATGTAACCTGAAGTGTATGTAACCCGAGGTACCACTGTAATGCCTGCTGTGGCTGCAGAGACTGATACGGGAGAGACCTGCCTTGTTGCAGCCGGGGCAGATGAAGGCGTCCGGCTGCGCTGCTGTCTCTTCTCCCTTCGCTCCTCCCAGTGGTCATTCCTCCTCCGGTCACTGCTGTGGCTGCATAACCCAGCTGCCTGTCTCCAGGCCCTGCGGTCGCCTGCAAGGGATTCCCACACCGCAGGAGCTGATGCACCCAGCCTTTCTGTTCTAATGAAATAAGCAAATTTGACCCTGGCCCCGAGAACGGAGGAAGTGGTACGTGCATGACAGGTGCCTCCGCCAGGCCAGCTGGGTGGGCTGCCTGCCTGTGCAGGGCCTGATAAGAGTCCCCGAGGCAGTGTCCCCGATAATAAGGCCCCATTGGTTAGTCACGTCTGCAAAACCACCCATTTCCCCCCACGTAGCTTGGAGGGATAGATGGCATGTTGGCTGTGATAATCCTGATAAGCGGCGGGTGGGGTTGGCGGAAATCTCGTTTCACGTTCTTGGAAGCTTCCAAACATCTGCCTCTCCGCAGGGCGGGAACCGCGCAAAACCGGACGGCATGGATTTCTGGAGATCCCGGCTGCGGGACGCGGTAAGGCTGCGATATTGGCCACCCGGCAGGGTCTGTGGGCCGTGGCCTCCGTCCTGACTCCCCCTCTTTACTGACTCCCCATTTCCTTCCTCCTCACCCCACTGCCAGAGGAACAAGAAGCTGCCTCGCCGATCCTACTCCATCTACCGCAAGATGCCCGAGGGCGACGGAGACCCCGAAGGACTGCAGATGAAGGTGGTGGAGGCTGAGGGGCCCGGAGCCGCCCATGGCAGAGAGAAGGCAGGAGATGTGGCACAGTGCCCGTGGAAGGATCGTTGGAAAGCCGTGGTCTGCCTGGTGCTCGTGGGACTCCTGGTCTTCATTGTGGGTGAGAGGAATCGGATCTGGACCCGGGGCTGGGCTCTGCCTGGGCTTCCCTTGTGCAGAGACTCTGTGCCCCTATTGCGATCATAAGGATTTGTTATATAAATATAAATAGCAAAATATTAGGAATTATATAGTGCCATCTGTGGGTGCTTTACACAAAAGGGCAGGTTCATCTCCCTGGGAGCCAAGCTTCTCATACAGTGGTACCTCGGGTTACAGCCGCTTCAGGTTACAGACTCTGCTAACCCAGAAATAGTACCTTGGGTTAAGAACTTGGCTTCAGGATGAGAACAGAAATCGTGCTCCGGCAGCAGCGGGAGGCCCCATTAGCTAAAGTGGTGCTTCAGGTTAAGGACAGTTTCAGGTTAAGAACGGACCTCCGGAACGAATTAAGTTCTTAACCCGAGGTACCACTGTATTTCACTGAAGAGTCAACAAGGCAGCTGCCTTATGCATTTCAAGCACATGGTACCCACAAAGAAGCCGGAATACTGTAATTTTACCCCAGACAGGGGTGCAGTTCCCAGCACCGTTAACAAACTACAGTTCCCAGGATCCTTTGGGGGAAGCCATGTGATTGAAAGGTTACTGGAAACCGTAAGAGAGGAGAGTTGCTCTTGTGTTCGAGTCCTGCTTGTGGGGGCATCTGGTTGGCCACTGTGAGAAAAAGGATGCTGGACTAAGTGGGCCACTAGCCTGATCTGTCAGGGCTCTTATGATGTTGTCACGGTCTGGTTCATGGGCGATCGAAGTCCCAGCTGGGGATGTCAGGACCGGGGGCAAGATGGCGGGGTGGGAGCAAGAACGGGGGTCCAGAAGCCAGGAGTCAGGAAGCCAAGGGTCCGAGGGTCAGGAAGCAAGGAGTCACGAAGTCAGGGGTCCGAGGATCAAGAAGCAGGGAGTCACGAAATCAGGGGTCCAAGGATCAAGAAACAGGGAGTCATGAAATCAGGGGTCCGAGGATCAAGAAGCAGGGAGTCACGAAATCAGGGGTCCGAGGATCAAGAAGCAGGGAGTCACGAAATCAGGGGTCCGAGGATCAAGAAGCAGGGAGTCACGAAATCAGGGGTCCGAGGATCAAGAAGCAGGGAGTCTAGAAGCCAAGGTTCAAGGATCGGGAAGCGAGAAGCCAAACGCAGCAAAGCAGGGAACGTGTTGCTGTGGCAAAGAGCCGAAGGCAAATGCTGACCTTATATCCCTTCCCGGCTCTTGCCACCAGGTGCTGTGAGTTACCAATCGGCCTCACCTGTGTGGCCGCGCCTTGCCTCTTCAAAACAAACTTAGGAAGGCCCCATTCCTGCAAAGTCCTATTGGTCACAGGGCCTGGCTCCTGCACGCACACCTGACAGATGTCCTTATGGTGTGTATGCATCCTGAATCATAAGAACACAAGGAGAGCCTGCTGGATCCGGCCATGGACCATCTGGTCCAGCATCCCTTTGTCACAGCAGCCACAGAGGCCAAGAGTCTTCTCCCCTCCTGCAGTTTCCAGCAACTCCTATTCAGAAGTATCTCTGCCTCCAACTCTGGAGGCAGAACATAACCATCCTGGCTAGGAGACAATGATGGTCCTCTCCTTCTCAGTGAATTTGTCTAATCCTCTTTGAGCGCTATTCTATCTGTTGGCCATCACTGCCTCCTGTGGGAGGGAGTTCCACAGATTAACCATGTGCTGCCCATCAGACCCACTGGGCCAGCCTTTCTCAAGCTGTGGGTCCCCAGATGTTGTTGAACTACAACTCCCATCACCCCTAGCTAGCCAGGCCAGAGCTCAGGGATGATGGGAGTTGTAGTCCAACAACATCTGGGAACCCACAGGTTGAGAACCGTTGCACTGGGCCATCTAGCCAGACACTGACTGGCAGCACCTCTGGAAGAAATCAGAGGGAGGACTTCCTATCATCTGGGGATTGAACCTGGGACCTTCTGCATGCCAAGCAGCCGCTCTACCAGAGGCTGAGCCACACAACCCTTCCTAAGAGGGTGTGGGGAGGTGAAGGAAGGAAGGCTATGCAACTCCTTCTCCCCCAAGGTCCAAGTGGTCTCTCTCCCTCTGACTCCTCCATAGACCCCACCCATGGTTGGGTAGCTCTGCCCACCCACCACAAATCCCTCTCTACCTGGCGGTGGCTCCAGATGGCCTTCTTCCCAATTGCGGCCTCCATGCTCTGAGCTCCACCCAGGTACAAATCCTGCCCACAGACTCCTCTCCTGGCCACTGAGCCCTTTGGACTCAGCTATTAGATAGGCATTCTGTTCCCTTCTGAGCCAAAAAGCCCACGTCCTGGCCTGATTGGACAGGTCTCTTCTCATATTCATATATCCTCCTTGCAGGTTTCCCCCTGGGGCATCTAGTCGGCCATTGTGAGAACAGGGTACTGGACTAGGTTGGTCCCCTTTGGGGGGGATTCCTAGAGAAAGAGCTCTCTCGCTGTCTCATAGGACTTAAACCCAGCAGGTTTAAGAAGAAGTCGGGGCAAAGGGAAGGAAGGCTTGATGCACGGTTAACCTATGGAACTTACAGCCACATGAAGCACTGCTGGCTTGGGTGCATTTTGAAGGGAAACAGCTGCAGTCATTTCTGGGGGTCAGCCACATTTACCTTTGCTCTGAATTTCTAGGCACAGGTCCCCGTCCAACTGCTTCCCCCCTTCCACTTTCCCCGCAGAAACCTGTTCTTTACAGCTCAATGGAGCAAACAGCAATTCACAGAAAACCGGAATTGCTGTTTGTTCCGAGTCAAAGAGTAGGTTTTCCTGGGGGGAAAGCAGTGGGAGGGGGGGAGCGGTTGGGCACAGAAAGGTAAGTGTGGATGAGTCCTAACATAGCCAGCTTCTAGTAAGGCCTCCGCGTATCCCTACATTTTAGGCTATGGGGAAACTTCCAGGTTTAAATTTGGGTGATCGGTGCACCTTTTCCCTGTGACCCTACTAACTCTCTGCTTTAAAGCCTGACTGCCCCCCTCTGTCCTCTGCTCTCCTCAGCCTTCCTCCTGGGGTACGTCTTGTCCCGAGGGTCTTCCTGCATGGTCTGCGGGGACTACCTGGCTGTGGTGAACGACGAGAGCCCCGCTGAGGCGGAAGACGGCCAGAGGGGAGCCCCGCTCTACTGGGCTGACTTGCGAGAGATGTTCCAGAAGTACCTGAATGAGGAGAAGATTGAAGGGACCATCAGGTGAGGTCCTTTCCCCTCACCCCAGAATTGTGGGAAGGACGTGGAATAAATTGATGGGGGTGTCGTAGGGCCACGGGACTCCAGGGACAACGGAGTTTCCATCAGAAACAGGAGCAGGAATTACCGTATTTTTTGCTCTATAAGACTCACTTTTTCCCTCCTAAAAAGTAAGGGGAAATGTGTGTGCGTCTTATGGAGCGAATGCAGGCTGCACAGCTGTCACAGAAGCCAGAACAGCAAGAGGGATTGCTGCTTTCACTGCACAGCGATCCTTCTTGCTGTTCTGGCTTCTGAGATTCAGAATATTTTTTTTCTTGTTTTCCTCCTCCAAAAACTAGGTGCGTCTTGTGGTCTGGTGCGTCTTATAGAGCGAAAAATACGGTACTGTACCACCATTTGCGCGTTTGCCCGAGTAGAAGATTGGAAACCATGCAGGCGAATACGAGTGACAGCCGCTATCGCTTTTTTTGTTGGTGGTGGTGGATGTTACGTAGATAATTATTTTCTGGGTTGTTTCCGACGTTTCCCTTCCACTGAAATGCTTTGAGGTTAATTGTGAATCACACAATTAATTACAGTGGTACCTTGGGTTAAGAACTTAATTCGTTTTGGAGGTCCATTCTTAACCTGAAACTGTTCTTAACCTGAGGTACCACTTTAGCACGATTTCTGTTCTCATCCTGAGGTAAAGTTCTTAACCCCAGGTACTATTTCTGGGTTAGCAGAGTCTGTAACCTGAAGCATCTGTAACCTGAAGTGTCTGTAACCCGAGGTACCACTGTACATTTTTTTCTGCCATAACATAGGTAAAGGTAAAGGACCCCTGGACGGTTAGGTCCAGTCAAAGGCGACTATGAGGTTGAGGCGCGCATCTCGCTTTTAGGTCAAAGGAGCCGGCGTTTGTCCACAGTCAGCTTTCCGGGTCATGTGGCCAGCAGGACTAAACCGCTTCTGGCGCAACGGGACACCGTGATGGAAAACGGAGCGCATGGAAACGCTGTTTGCCTTCCTGCCACAGCGGTGTCTATTTATCTACTTGCACTGGTGTGCTTTCAAACTGCTAGGTTGGCAGGAGCTGGGACAGAGCAACGGGAGCTCACCCCATCGCAGGGATTCGAACCGCTGACCTTCTGATCAGCAAACCCAAGAGGCTCAGTGGTTTGGAGCACAGCGCCATATAGCAAGCTGAATAACACAGTATTACACGCCACCTCAGTCTCTTGAGTTGTGAGACAATTGAGGGGTTCCTTCAAGCGCTTGGGGACGCGGGTGGCGCTGTGGGTAAAAGCCTCAGCGCCTATGGCTTGCCGATCGAAAGGTTGGCGGTTCGAATCCCCGCGGCGGAGTGCGCTCCCGTTGCTCGGTCCCTGCTCCTGCCAACCTAGCAGTTCGAAAGCACGTCAAAGTGCAAGTAGATAAATAGGGACCGCTTACTGGCGGGAAGGTAAACGGCGTTTCCGTGTGCTGCGCTGGCTCACCAGATGCAGCTTTGTCACGCTGGCCACGTGACCCGGAAGTGTCTCCAGACAGCGCTGGCCCCCGGCCTCTTAAGTGAGATGGGCGCACAACCCTAGAGTCTGCCAAGACTGGCCCGTACGGGCAGGGGTACCTTTACCTTTACTTCAAGCGCTTATCTAGGGTTTGGTTTCCTTGGAACGAAAGTCATCGGAGACTGTGGTGTCCTTGGGATATGTTGTTTTATTGACACATATATACAACCTGAGCATAGGGTGAAGGGGCTCACAGCAAGAAACCCCAAAAAGATCTTGCTTCCCCATTCATTGCAGCTCTGGATCCAGCACAGAGCAGGCAGGTCTCTGGGTCGCCAGCTTCCAGCCTGCTTCCAAACTTAACAAACTAAAGTTCCCAGGATTCTTTTGGGGGAAGCCAGGTGCTTTAAATGTATGGTTTGGATGCAGCCTAGGTCCCTGTCTCTGTGTTCCTGAGCCTCTTGAGCAGTTCGAATCCGTGTGACGGAGTGAGCTCCTGTCGCTCTGTCCCAGCTCCTGCCAACCTAGCAGTTCGAAAGCATACCAACACGCGTAGATAAATAAGTACCACTGTGGCGGGAAGGTAAACGGCGTTTCCGTGCACTCTGGCTTCCGTCACAGTCCTCCATGCGCCAGAAGCGGTTTAGTCATGCTGGCCACATAACCTGGAAATCTGTCTGCAGACAAACTGCCTGAAAGTAGAGATGAATGTCACACGCCATAGTCAAGTTTGACTGGACTTAGCAGTCCGGGGTCCTTTACCCCGCCCATCTGGCTGGGTTTCCCCAGCCACTCTGGACAGCTTACAGCATATATAAAACACAGTAGAACTTCAAGCATTACAAAACTTCCGGATTCAGGGCTGCCTTCAGATGTCTTCTGAAAGTCATTTTAGCTTAGGGAAAAGGCGTGTAGGAAGCGACGCGATAGGCGTTTATGTACAACATAATGCCTGGCAGGGAGAAAGCAGAGAGAGAAACGTAACCCCAGAACTCATGAACAACCCCTGAAGCTGAATGTTGGGAGATTCCGGATAGATAAAAGAAAGTCCTTGTTCACGCAGCGCAGAACAAGGAATATCAGTGGCAGCAATGCTGGACTACCAGTTGCTGGAAACCACAGGAGGGGAGAGTGTCGGTCTTGCGTTCGAATCCTGATTGCGGGTTTCCCACAGACACCTGGCCACTGTCAAGACAGGATTCTGGGCTTGATGGGCCACTGGCTCT
The DNA here is from genome assembly GCF_964270895.1 of Podarcis filfolensis. Lineage (NCBI taxonomy): Eukaryota > Metazoa > Chordata > Lepidosauria > Squamata > Lacertidae > Podarcis > Podarcis filfolensis. Next base: position 2,169,423 of record NC_139615.1, read on the forward strand.
GCTCTTATGGAATATTTCTCTCCTTTCTCTTTGCGCAGAATGATGAGCGAATCCCCACACCCGCCTGGCTCCCCTCGGCTGGACGCCCTCTCCCGCCACGTCCTCAGTGCCTTCGGCTCCTACGGCCTGGACCACAGCTGGACCGACAGCCATTATGTGGGGCTGCAGCGCCCTGACCGGTCAGTGAAGGGCCCTGGGGCGGGGTGGTTTGGCAGGAGCAGCTCTTTCAGCGCCCTCTGTCCTTCTCCCGCAGCCTGCGCCCCAATTTCCTGCAGCGGGTGGACGCAAATGGGGTTGTGGTGGAGAAACTGCCGCTGGAGGACCTGGAGGTCTACTGCCCCTACAGCGCTTCCGGCACCGTCACGGTACAATCATTTCTTTATTATTTATTGCATTTATACCTCACCTTTTCCTCCAAGGGGCTCAAGGTAGCATGTACATAATCTCCCCCTTCCTCATTTAATCCCCACAACAACCGTGTAGGGTAGGTTAGGCTGAGAGGCAGTGATTCGTCCAAGGGTATTTGAACCCTGGTCTCTCCCAGGTCCTAGTCTGACGCTCTAACCCATGGGTAGGCAAACTAAGGCCCAGGGGCCGGATCCGGCCCAAACTCCTCCTAAATCCGGCCCGTGGACGGTCTGGGAATCAGCATGTTTTTACATGAGTAGAATGTGTCCTTTTATTTAAAATGCATCTCTGGTTTATTTGTGGGGCATAGGAATTTGTTCATTCCCCCCCCCAAAAAAAAATATAGTCCGGCCCCCCACAAGGTCTGAGGGAGAGTGGACCGGCCCCCTGCTGAAAAAGTTTGCTGACCCCTGCTCTAACCCATGTCCAACATTGGTGTTCCCAGTTGGTAACACTTTTTCTCTGCCTGAGATAGATAAAGGAGACAGGGCAGGTGGATAGTTTTAATTCTGTTTCAACCAGCAACCCAGAATATCAATACGCCTGTCAAAAAAGATGCTTGCTCTTAAAAGGGAAGGAAGTTAAAAAATACAAAAATTTGGGGTTTTTTTTAAGCATAGATACGTTACGACCTCCAACCAATTTAAGAACATAAGAACGTAGCAAACGCCCTGCAGGATGAGCCCAATAGCCCACCTAGCCCAGCCTCCTGTTCTCACACCGTTCCATAGTTTTACTCTGCGCTGTGTGGAGAACAACTTTGGCTGTGTCCCACCAGCCAGGAGGGAACCAATCTGGCTTCTCTAGGGAGGGAGTTCCAAAGTTGTCTGGCAGCAGCCACCACCGAGAAGGCCCTACCCCGCCAAGTGGGTCTGTGCGGGTGGCAGGACTGAGAGAAGGGCTTCCCCAGAAGATTTCAGGGCAGGTTCATAGGGGAGGATATGGTCCTTTGGACAAGCTGTGCCCCAGCCTTTCCTTTTCACCCCACTGTCTGTCTGCAGGGGGGCCTGGTCTTTGCCAACTATGGGCGCCGGGAGGACTTTGCGGCGCTGAAGCAGCACGGAGTGAACCCCCAAGGCCACCTCGTCATCGTCCGGATCGGGGAGATCAGCTACGCCGAGAAGGTGAGGCTGGGCTCCTGAATGTGACCCTCTGCAAAAGGGTTGAGGCCATGGGCAGGGAGTATCATCTGTGGCCCTCCAGATCTGCTTGGACTACAGTTCCCGTAGCCCAAGCAGGCAGCATGGCCAATATTCCAAGATGTCTGGTTCCAGAAACCTTGGTGGGGGGCCACCTGGAAACACCAGATTTCAGGAAAGTGTCCTCCAGATTGAAGGGCAAGAAGGGTGGATGGGGAGACAGGATTCATGAGGTGTAGAACCATGGAATTGTAGAGTTGGAAAAGGCCATCTAATTGAACCCACTGGAATGCACAGCTGAAGAATCCCTGACAAATGGCCATCTGACCTCGATTTAAAAACCTCTAACGAAGGCCCATATAGTAAAAGCTATGGTTTTCCCAGTTGTGATGTATGGAAGTGAGAGCTGGACCATAAAGAAGGCTGATCGCCGAAGAATGGATGCTTTTGAATTCTGGTGCTGGAGGAGACTCTTGAGAGTCCCATGGACTGCAAGAAGATCAAACCTCTCCATTCTGAAGGAAATCAGCCCTGAGTGCTCACTGGAAGGACAGATCCTGAAGCTGAGGCTCCAAGACTTTGGCCACCTCCTGAGAAGAGAAGACTCCCTGGAAAAGACCCTGATGTTGGGAAAGATGGAGGGCACAAGGAGAAGGGGACGACGGAGGACGAGATGGTGGGACAGTGTTCTCGAAGCTACCAGCATGAGTTTGACCAAACTGCGGGAGGCAGTGGAAGACAGGAGTGCCTGGCGTGCTCTGGTCCAGGGGGTCACGAAGAGGCCGACACGACTAAACGACTAAACAACAACAATGAAGGGGAGTCCACCATCTTCTGAGAGAGTCTGTTCCCGATATTGAGCTGGAATCGTCTCTCTTGCCCTTTGAATCCATTAGTTCAGGCCCTGCACCCCAGGGCAGCAGAAAGCAAGCTTGCTCCATCTTCCATGGGACAGCCCTTAGATACCTGAAGATGACAATCCTATCATCTCTTAGTCTCCTCTGTTCCAAGCTAAGAATCCCCAACTCCCTCAACCGTTCCTCATCAGGCTTGGTTTCCAGACCCTTGATCATCTTGGTCGCCCTCCTCTGCACACCTTCCAGTTTGTAGGGTAGACCTTTGTGGAACTGATGGAAGGGGAGGTATTGAGCGCTGATGGATACAATGGAAGGCGCGGTTTCCCTAAATATTAACGCGGCTGTCAAAAAAGATGGCTGCCTTGAAGGGAAAGGAAATGATGGTGCCGTTGGGGGGACTTGGGAGAGGTGAATCAGAGCAGTGTGGTCTGGGGGGGGCGTGGGCATCCGTTTTCTTCGATGGTTGAGAGGGATTGTTGTGTGTGAAATCAAGGAGGCGCCCATGGTTCTGGAACTCCCAGCTTCTCTTTGTCCCAGGTGGCCAATGCGGAGGCTTCGCAAGCCAAGGGAGTTCTCATCTACCCGGACCCCGCTGATGTCCCACAAGACCCCCGCAAGCTGGGGCTGTCCCCAAACACAAGCATTTATGGGCACGTGAGTACAGCCTTCACTGGGACAGAGAGAGAGAGAGAGAGAGGGAGCTGGGTTGGGGGCTTATGTAGAGAGAGACCCTACCTGTGGTTCTGGACCATCTTTCCCAGCCAGAAAGCCCTAAAACAGCCCTTTGTTGTTGCTATTTTAAATGCTTTTTATTGGTGTTTCATTTAATACAAACAAACAAAATACAATAAAATTCAGCAATCATTTACCCACATTCTTTCCCCACACTCTGCTGAGCATTGACTTCCTTCCCTCCCTTCAACAGGTTTTCTTATGTCTGTTACTTTCCCACAGTTTCTTATTGTATCCCATCCTATCTACACCGTAAGAATTATTTCAGTCCTGCCAGAGTCTTCAAATTTCTACATTATTTCTATACTCCATAAATGTACTCCAATCTTTTTTGGAATTTTGTTTCCTCCTGATTTTGGATTCTACAGGTCAGTTTTGCAAAACTAAAACAGCCCTTCGAAAGCAGCAGCCCTCTCCCATCGCAGCTAGGATACTGGGATAGACTGCTCCTCATTGTGGAGGCTCCCCTTAAGCGTTCCCAAACCTTCTCTCGCACTCGCAGGTCCACATGGGGGCTGGAGACCCCTACAGCCCCGGCTTCCCTTCGTTCAACCACACCCAGTTCCCTCCGATTCAGTCCTCCGGACTCCCCTCCATCCCCGCACACCCAGTCAGCGCCAACGTGGCCGCCCGCCTGCTCAGGTGAGTTGGGCGGAGGGTTCCTTGAGGGGTGGGGTGCGATGGGAAGCAAACTGGAGGACATGGCTGGGGGGGGTGAATGCAGTCCTCTGGGGCCTCTCTACCTGGCCCTTGGGCCACGCCCCGAGGCCCAGGCCACGCCCCTTCCCCAGATTTGCCCCACCCCCTGCTCAAGTGCTTTTGCTGTGAACATGCCACTTTCCTGCCTAGGTGAAGGTTGGAATGGAGTGTGGGTGTAAAGGGTTGGGGACAAAGAAATATTTGGCATGGAGTGTGTGGGGCATTATAGGGACACGGGTGGCGCTGTGGGTTAAACCACAGAGCCTAGGATTTGCCGATCAGAAGGTCGGCGGTTCGAATCCCCGCAACGGGGTGTGCTCCTGTTGCTCGGTCCCTGCTCCTGCTCACCTAGCAGTTTGAAAGCACGTCCCAGTGCAAGTAGATAAATAGGTACCACTCCGGCGGGAAGGTAAACGGCGTTTCCATGCGCTGCTCTGGTTCGCCAGAAGCGGCTTAGCCATGCTGGCCACATGACCCGGAAGCTGTACGTCGGCGAATAAAGCGAGATGAGCGCCGCAACCCCAGACTGGACCTAATGGTCAGGGGTCCCTTTATCTTTTTATATGGGGCATTAGGGGAGGGGGCGCTACCTCTGGTGAGGGACATGTCATGCTCCTTCTGGGGTAGTTTGGCCATCCGCCAGGGATTCCTTAGCTGGGATTCCTGCATTGCAGCGGGTTGGACTGGATGGCCCCTGGGCAGTGGCGTAGCGTGGGGGGTGCAGGGGGGGCGGGCCGCACCGGGCGCAACATCTGGGGTTAGGGCAAATCCATCGGTTAGGGGGCGCAAATCCACGGGTTAGGGGGCGCAAATCCACGGATTAGGGGCGCAAATTACTTGCCTTGCCCCGGGTGCTGACAACCGACGCTACGCCACTGCCCCTGGGGGTCCCTTCGAACGCTACAATCCTGATTCTGTGATGGTCTCCGGAATCAGCCTGGGGTCCTGGCGGCGCAGCATGGGCAGGGGGAGGTCAGGCGGCCAGCTGCCCCGGCCCTCCCTTGAAAGATCGGCTTGTGGATTCACTAGGGTTCTCCTTGCAGGCAGCTGACAGGCCCCACTGCCCCCCAAGCCTGGATGGGGCGCCTTCCCGACGTCCCATACCGGATCGGACCCGGGGGTCCCGACTTCCAGCTGCAGCTGGGAGTTCAGAACCAAAAGCAATCCGTGATGATCAACAACATCTTCGGGTGCATCGAGGGTAGATTCGAACCTGGTATGTGGTTCCCGGGTTTCCCGGGCAAGAGTTTTGCAGGTGGTGGGAGGTCGGGCGCATGGGTGTTAAGGCGTAGGGTGCTCGGAACTCCCATGTTTTCCGAAAGGGGAAACGATATTTGGGGAGGCTGAACTGCGGATCTCATGCGAAGGGAGCTTTTCCTTTTCACCTCCCTCCATCCATGCCTTGTTTTGCTAGATCATTATGTCATCGTGGGGGCCCAGCGGGATTCCCTGGGTCCGGGGGCCGCCCGTTCCGGAGTGGGCACAGCCATCTTGCTGGAGCTGGCCCGCACTTTCACAGCTATGGTGAGAAACGGTGAGTAGGACTGCTGCAGGAGGGAGGAGCAGTAATGGGAAGTGCATGGAATAGCCATGTAGCTGTAGGAAAAGATGGCTGGCTTAAGAGGGGTGGAAGAAAATATGTGGCTTTGAGGAAGGACCTGATGGGTGGGTGGGTGTGGGGGGGAGAGAGGCGGCCAAGGAACCTGACTGTTACGGTTTTAAGGAAGGGTGTTTTGAAAGTAGCCAAGTAGCATAGCTGTCAACCGTCCCTTATTTGGCGGGAAAGTCCCTTATCCGAGCGCTGTTTCCCGCTGCTGTCCCTTACTGATGATGTCCTTTAAATTTCCCAAGTTTCAAAGGAAGCAGCTCCTCTCCCTCCCTCCCTGCCGGCCAGGGAGGAGGGAGGCTCCAACTGTGTTGCTTGGCTGCGTTGCTCACCCAATAAGGAGTCTGAGAACGACTGGGGGGTGGAGCTTGCATGCCTTGTGCCGATCAAATCGGCCGCCTTGCCTGGGGACTCGCCTTTGCTCAGCGCTTCCCAGCGGAGAGGGGACGTTGGTTTTCCTTGCTGCATCCCCTTTGCCAGGTTGCTGCGCTGTGGGAACCACCGCTTGAGGCTTCGTTTGGCTGCTGGTTGACTAAAATCCCTTATTTTGGCTGCTGATCCCTTATTTTCGAGGCTGCTGGTCCCTTATTTTCAAATCTGTAAGTTGACAGCTATGCCAAGTAGACACCTTGGTTCCACTTAAGACACCTTACCCCACATGTGCCCACTTAACTGCTTCAAATGGGAGCCACATAACACCACGTCTGTGAGAAATCAATCTTTTAGCGTGGCAGCAGCTACTCTATGGAACTCCCTGCCTATTGAAATCAGGCAAGCGCCTTCGCTGGGCTCTTCTTGGCTCCTGCTAGAAACATTTTTATTTAGACAAGCCCATCTAGACATGTAAGATGTCAATATGTGATTTGATCTGTTTATAGTTTATTGTTGCTTTTATCTTTTGAACGTTTCCAAGAGTTCTCTTTCCTGTTTTTACCGATAATTTTATTGTGGTTTTTAAAAATTATTTATTTGGTTTTTCAGATTAAAATTTTACATTCACATATCCAACATACAACATAAAAACAAGATTCCAAGGAATCTCCTGGACTTCTCTCCTCCCCTTTGTGGATCCTATCGTTAATCATTTCCTCCTGCATCTTTTAGAATAATCCAAATCTTTTACCTCTCCATTGTATCCAAAATTCACTACTAAACTACAAGTGATATTCCAATCCTACTAACGATTTTAACTGTTTACAATGGTCTTTAAGATAAGTTATAGATTTCCCCCATTCCTTATTAACATTTTGGCCTTCCTGATTTGTGATTCTTCCTGTCATTTTAGCCATTTCGGCATAATCCATCTACCGTATTTTTTGCTCTATAAGACTCACTTTTTCCCTCCTAAAAAGTAAGGGGAAATGTGTGTGCGTCTTATGGAGCGAATGCAGGCTGCGCAGCTATCCCAGAAGCCAGAACAGCAAGAGGGATTGCTGCTTTCACTGCACAGCGATCCCTCTTGCTGTTCTGGCTTCTGAGATTCAGAATATTTTTTTTCTTGTTTTCCTCCTCCAAAAACTAGGTGCGTCTTGTGGTCTGGTGCGTCTTATAGGGCGAAAAATACGATACTTAATCTGCCCTTCTTCTCTGGTCAGGACTTTATATTCTTTCCATCTCTGGGCCAATAACATCCACGCAGCCGTGGTCACATAAATAAATGATAATTTTATTGTTTTAACCCACTTTGAGGGTTCTTGCTGTGGTTGTTTTACAATCAAGCGGCGTATGGACTTTATGAAACAAATAGTAAGTGAATCTCCATCCCTGTTCTTCCTCAACCACCTTAGGATTCCAGCTCCGGAGAAGTTTGCTCTTTGCCAGTTGGGATGCTGGTGATTTTGGCAGCGTGGGCTCCACCGAGTGGCTTGAGGTGAGCAGGACACTTGAATGAACTGGGGCTTTTAAACAGAAAAGGGGTGCAGGCACCTGGGGTGGGGTTTTTGGGGGGTATTGGATGGATTTCCCCCCTAAATTGATTTTTGAATCCTGAATTTATTGTTATTCACGTTTTACACTGTATTTTATGCTGTTTTTTGTTGCCTCAATTAAGTGTTTTAAATTTGTTGTTAGCCGCCCTGAGCCCGGTTTTCTGAACCGGGAAGGGCGGGGTATAAATAAAATTGTATTATTATTATTATTATTATTATTATTATTATTATTATTCAGAAATCTTGCACATAGCACACCGCAATGGAACGTGGCTGGAATAAAGGTCCAAGAATTAACATTTTTAAAATTCTGGGAAGCTTTTCCTTTTGAGCCTGGAGAAGGGGGGAGGGAGAATCTCTCAGCTGGGTTCAGCCAGACTCTCTTTTGTGCTGTGCTTTCCAGGCTCCGAATCCAGCGGTAAAATGCACATTTTCCCTGGGGAAAGCGACAAAAAAATAAAAAATCCCACTTTGAATGGGAGCTTTAAAACCTGGACCTTTGGCTAGAAATGCAGCGTGAAAGGAAGTGGGACAAGCCCCCCACCCCCATCCCAACCCAGTTCAGGGGAGGGCTCAGCTAAGATCCCTTCATAGCAAGAAAAGGGAAAAGTTGACAGCTATGGATCCCTTCCTGTCATAGAAGGAAGAGTGGCAAGGAGACGTTTTTCACAGAATCATAGAGTTAGAAGGCGACCCCCCGCTCCCCAATTTCCCAATGCCTTGTGCCTCTTGTGGCTGAGTGGTCTTATTCACAAGTCCCTCCAAGCTCAAGCCCACCTCTGTTAAATCCTGCTCCTTCCTTTCCCAGGGCTATCTGACGATGCTGCACCTTAAGGCCGCTGCCTATATCAGCCTGGACAACGTAGTCCTGGGTGAGTGGGGAAAGGAGGGGGCATTATGGGAAGGAATCCAGCAGCATCCATACACCATTGTTGTTGTTTAGTCATTTAGTTGTGTCTGCCTCTTCGTGACCCCCTGGACCAGAGCACGCCAGGCACTCCAGTCTTCCACTGCCTCCCGCAGTTTGGTCAAACTCATGCTGGTAGCTTCGAGAACACTGACCCACCATCTCGTCCTCCGTCGTCCCCTTCTCCTTCTGCCCTCCATCTTTCCCAACATCAGGGTCTTTTCCAGGAAGCTTCTCTTCTCATGAGGTGGCCAAAGTCTTGGAGCCTCAGCTTCAGGATCTGTCCTTCCAGTCAGCGCTCAGGGCTGATTTCCTTCAGAATGGAGAGGTTGGATCTTCTTGCAGTCCATGGGACTCTCAAGAGTCTCCTCCAGCACCAGAATTCAAAAGCATCCATTCTTTGGCGATCAGCCTTCTTTATAGTCCAGCTTTCACTTCCATACATCACTACATCACTATAACACCATTATACAAGTCCATGGCGCGTTTGGAATAACTGTGTACAGTTCCGGTCACCTCACCTTAAAAGGGATGTTGCAGAGTTGGGAGAAGTTCAGAAAGGGGCAACCAAAACAGTCAAGGGCAGGGGTAGGCAAACTAGGGCCCGGGGACTGGATGCGGCCCAATCGCCTTCTCAATCCAGCCCGTGGACAGTCCGGGAATCAGCGTGTTTTTACATGGGTAGAATGTGTGCTTTTATTTAAAATGCATCTCTGGGTTATTTGTGGGGCCTGCCTAGTGTTTTTACATGAGTAGAATGTGTGCTTTTATTATTTCAAATGCATCTCTGGGTTATTTGTAGGGCATAGGAATTTGTTCATTTTTTACTTCAAAATATAGTCCAGCCCCCCACATGGCCTGAGGGACGGTGGACCGGCTCACTGCTAAAAAAGGTTGCTGACCCCTGGTCAAGGGGATGGGAAAAGTCCCTCATGAGGAAATATTGCAGCATTTGGGACTTTTCTCTAAATGAGACCATTGAGCTCCATCTAAACGAGATCACTGACTGAGGCCCATCTAGCTCAGCAATGCCTACTCAGACTGGCAGCAGCGACTCTCCAGGGTTTGAGGCAGGGCTCTGCTACCTGGAGACGCCAACCCTGGACTGAGCCTGGGCAGAGCTGCTGCTGAGCTACGAAGGAGCAGAGAGGATCTGGCCTTTTGCAAGAGAGGGCAAGGGGGGATTTGAAGAAAGGAGAAGGGAGCTGGGGAGATAAGAGGGGCAGTGTGATAATGTTCATAAGCGTACCAACCAAGCACGTACATAGATCAGCACAGGAAGACCGACCCGAAACCATTTTGATTCCTAAACTGAGCAAATTATTTCTCAGCAAGGTCAAAGTGGGAAACCTCCCCATTGTCTCTTTCCTCACAAATCCTGTCTTAAGGGCACATTTAAGATATGAATAGGGTGTGAGCCTGTGACCTGGCCCAGGAACTAAGTATTTATCACTACAAAAGAATGGCCAGGCTCCCCGGGCAATCCAATCAAGTAACCTGCCAGACAGGAGATAAACAACGACAGGAGAAAAACAACATTCAAATTTCTGTTTTAGACCGTCTTTTCGGTGATGTAGGTATGATGTATGGAGGGATGGTCTTGAGCTCCAGGGCAGGGAATTTAAAATGTGTATATAAGGGCAGGCACACCTTGGTTCTGGGTCCTCCTTCTGTCCTGCGTGTGAAGGGAGCACCCTGTTGCAACAGATCAATAAAGATCAAGCTTACTAGCTGCTTTGCTTCTCAGTATTCTCTGGTTGGCGTCTGTTATCTTCTCCTACCAATAGGGAACCTATGTAAGGACTCTATATGGGCTCTTGGGTACCCCATAAGGGAAAAGGGCAATTTTTGTTTACAACAGCAGAGATGTGGGGTGGAGAGTCTTGAAGCTGGTGCTCAGCCTCTGTCTTCTCTCCCACCCTCCAGGAGACGACAAATTCTTCGCCAAGACCAGCCCTGCACTTGTCGGCCTCATCGAAAGCATCATTAAGCAGGTAAGCCCAGTTCCCCCCACCCTGCCAGGGCTCTGGGGTCTGGAGCAGCTGGACTTGGGGGGAGGGGGCTCCAGGGTTCCCAGGGAGGGGGGCAGGATGGGGAGGGTGGCACGGCAGATGAGTTATGGGGTGCCTGGGATGGGAAGGTGGTAGGGAGCCTAGACTCCTAGGTTTTCCGAACAGCGGTTCAAGATTTAGAAAGTAACGCGGTGGACATCCAGTGGAGCTGAGCGTTGGAAGATACAGGTAAAAGAAGTCCTTCTGCGAGATTAATCGGAAGTCAATTTTAAATTTCTTCTCTATAAGTTTTATAATTGCGTTCAGTATCAGGAGCATATATGATGATAATTATATTAATCTTGCATCTTATAGTGTGGCGGTTTGATTTTTCTGTTATTTGTTTAATTGTATTTTGTTTACTTGTATGTACATCTGTTCTCACAAATGTATTTATTTTAAATTAATAAAGATGCATTTTTAAAAAAGGAAGTCCTTCTGCATGCAGCACACAGTTAGACAGTGGAACTCCCTCCCACAGGATTTGAAAGAGGATTGGGCAAATGCATGGAGATGGAGAGGGCTATCAATGGCACATGCAGCTGCTGGGTGACCTTGGGCCAGTCACCCTTCTCTGAAGTCTCTCAGCCCCACTCACCTCACAGAGTGTTTGTTGTGGGGGAGGAAGGGAAAGGAGAATGTGAGCCGCTTTGAGACTCCTGAAGGGGAGTGAAAGGCGGGATATCAAATCCAAACTCCTCTTCTACTAGCCAGGATGGCTGTGCTGTGCTCTGCCTTCAAGGACGCGATGTTTCTGAATCCCAGTTGCTGGAAACCACAAGAGAGAAGAGGTCTCTTGTGCTCGGATCCTGCCCGCAGGCTTCCCATAAAGGGCACCTGGATGGCCCTGTGAGAATAGGATACTGGGCTGGCTGGGCTGTTGGCCTGATCCAGCAGGGCTTATCTTCTGTTCTTAGTTATCATATTTTTCGCTCCATAAAAGGCACCTTTTTCTTCCTAAAAAGTAAGGGGAAATGTCTGTGCGTCTTATGGAGCAAATGCGTGGTCCCTGGAGCCGAATTGCCCAGGGGCAAAAAGCAGATCGTGCTCTTCCTTTTGAAAGAGGGAAGGGGGTGTTGAAACAAAGCCGCTGATCGGGGAGAGAGATAAGGGAGGCTAGAGATAAAGGAGGCTGCCTGGGAGGGGGGAGGTAAGGACAGCAAACTTGCAAAGGGGGGAAACAGGAAGACTAAAGCAATGAGGAGAGAAATGAGAAGAAAAGGAGGAGCAAAAAACTGCTCCAGGCTAAGGAAAAGACACTAAGGCAAACAAGAGGGAAGGGGATGTTGAAAGGAAACAGCTGATTGGTGGGATCGGGAGAGAGATAAGGGTGGAGGCTGCCTGGGAGGGGGGAGGTAAAAGCCCATGGATCCTCAGGATTTTTGCATTGGGTCACCCCAAATTCACCATCAGATCACATGTCTGTGGCCACAGCATGAGCCACAAAAATCTTACATCCACTGTTTCGTTCAGAATATTTTTTCCCCTTGTTTTCCTCTAAAAACTAGGTGCGTCTTATGGTCAGGTTCGTCTTATGGAGGGAAAAATACGGTAGTTTTCTAATTTACAGGTTTGGAGGCAGGCAGGGTTGACCCTTTGCCTCCTGGTCTCTTTCTCTCTCTCCTGCAGGTGGACAGCCCCAGCCGCAGTGGGCAAAGCATCTTCGGCCAGGTGACCGAACAGGGTCAGCGCTGGGAGACGGAGGTGTAAGAGCTCACAGTCTTGGTCTTTGACTTCCCCTTCCAACCCTTCTTGCTATTTATTTATTTACTTACTTATTGCATTGATACCTCACATTTTCCTCCATAATGCTCAAGATGACTTATGTCATGTAATCCTCAAAACAACCCTGTAAGGTAGGTCAAGCTGAGAGTGAGGGATTGGCCCCTTAGGTCACACTCAGTGAGCTTCATAGCCTAGAGGGGGAATTCGAACCCAGGTCTGCCCCTCCAGCTGCTCCTCTGAGCTTCTTTTCAGCTGAGCCGGGGCTGAGCCCTGATATCTGTCTCAACGGTTGGGTCTATGTTATGCACTGAGTTGAATAGGATCCAAAAGGCAGCAGTCTGATTGGTCCTAGAACAATAGGATTCAGAATGCAGCAGTCTGATTGGTCCTAGAACAATAGGATCCAAACTGCAGCAGTCTGATTGGTCCTAGAACAATAGGATTCAGAATGCAACAGTCTGATTGGTCCTAGAACAATAGGGTCCAGAATGCAACAGTCTGATTGGTCCTAGAACAATGCAGCAGTCTGATTGGTCCGCAGAAACCACCCAATCCAGTTCCAGGTGGAAATGAATCCGCAACCTGATTGGCCTACAGGTGAATCCCAGAATTAGCCAATCACGTGGGGCCCATTGTGTAAATAATGTATATAAAGCAGACATTCTGGGGGAACTTCCATTCCTCCTCACCACTACGAGCTGAATAAAGAGCATGAAATCCACTCTCTACTCCGAGCATATTTCAGTCTAGCATCTAGAAAGCTGCAAGTAATGATGATTTAAAAAGAGAAAGTTGGTGCCTCTGAGCATATACCGAATAACCAAACCCACGCACCCCACCACCAAGTTTTGTCTTTGTATGAGCCACGCTAAGAGTCGAATAACAATGTGGCTGTCAAAAAAGATGGCTGCTTTAAAACAGGATGGGAACAAACGCACGAAGGGGTACTAAAACTCCATACAATATACCGTATCCCTTCATTTCCCTTCTACTCTTATTGACTCTTTTAACAGTTTTATTCTTATGCTCTCCTTTATGTCAGAATCCGCCCCCTTCCCATGGACAGCAGCGCCTTCGCCTTCACCTCCTTTGGGGGGGTCCCTGCTGTGGAATTCTCCTTTGCCGAGGTGAGAGCCCCAACCCGTTTTGTCTCAGTCCAGGGTTCACCTTCGTGGGGAGGAACAATGGGCTGCTTGGGAACTTAGAGGGAACGCCGTGGTGTGGAAGGAAACGGCGAGCATTACAGTAATCCCTTTTCACACTCACGGAAACCCAATGAATCTGAATGTTGGAAGATTCGGGACCGATAAAAGAATCTTCAGAAAAGTTGCGGGATTTCAGCAGGAAATGCAAATTGGAAACAAAGCCCCAAAACGTCCACAGTTACAAACAGCATTGAAAGCAGAGTTGTGGTCTAACCGCCCCATTAACATCGTGAGCACAAGTTGTCCTGAATGCGGAATAAAAAGGATCTCTAAAAAATAGGGAGGTGAGGTGATACGGAACACAGTTCTTTTTATTCCTTGCTGCCACTGACTGCACATTTGCAAGAGCAATCTCGCCACCCTCTTATGCCCCTAGACCAGCGGTTCTCAACCTGTGGGTCCCCAGATGTTGTTGGACTACAACTCCCATCATCCCTGAGCTCTGGCCTTGCTAGCTGTTAGTTTCTGTTCTTATCGCTGTGCAGCTGCGTGGAGACGCAGGACTCTGTTTACATTCCAGAGACCTTCAAGTCTCACGGGAAAGGGAGACGGGATGTGACGTTAGTGGTTTCCTGTTTCCTTTGTTCAGTTGCTCTCTGCTTTCATAGAGAGAGGGTGCCTTTTCTGTTCTGCGTAGTTTAGAAATAAAACTCTTTACGGTGTAGCCAAACCTCTCGTCTCTTCCCTGCGCTGGGAACCCTGCTGGATAGAATGTGCTTGAGGCCTTATCAAAGTCTCAGGTCATTAAACATGTCGGAGGTGATTTCAAAGGCTCGGCTTGGGGGAAGATGAGGCCCTATCGGCTTGGCCGAGCGGAGTTCCGACACTAGCTAGGGGTGATGGGAGTTGTAGTTCAGCAACATCTGGGGACCCACAGGTTGAGAAAGGCTGTGGACACACATGCACCTCCCCACAAGCGCAATTTTACCCCAGTTCTCCACTTCCTGGAGCCTCACCGACACCCCTCGACCTCCGTGTCGTTCTCTGCCCGCAGGACTCCCGCCGCTACCCGTTCCTCAACACCATGGCCGACACTTACGACAACCTCAACCGGGCTCTCTACGGGCGCCTGCCGGCTGTGGCCAAGACAGTGGCCGAGGTGGTGGGCCACTTGCTCATCAAGCTGACGCACGACCACCTCCTGCCCCTCGACTACTGGTGCTACGGGGACGTCCTCTTGGAGCACATCGCTCGCTTCAACGAATACACGGCGCTGCTGAAGGTAAAGCCTGCCTTGCGCCCCTCCCCAGAAAAAAAAAACAAAACACCCCGTCTTTTAAAAGGCTTCAACCTCTCCGCTTGCTTCCGCCAGAGCCGAGGGCTGACCCTGCAATGGATGTACTCGGCCAGAGGCGATTACATGCGCGCGGCGGACAAGCTACGCAAGGAAATCTACAGCTCCGAGGAGCAGAACGAGAGGCTCCTGCGCATGTATAACGTCCGCATAATGCGGGTGAGGCGAGGCAGAGGCGTGGGGCGGACGGCAAGGGGGCTGCTATTTGTCCTAACCTCTTTCCCCACCCACCCTGATAGCATGGCTATTCCCTGTGTAAAGAAGGTAAAGGGCCCCTGACCATTAGGTCCAGTTGCGGCCGACTCTGGGGTTGCGGCGCTCATCTTGCTTTACTGGCTAAGGGAGCCGGTGTCCAGCTTCCGGGTCGTGTGGCCAGCAGGACTAAGCCGCTTCTGGTGAACCAGAGCAGCGCACGGAAACACCGTTTACCTTCCCGCCTGAGTGGAACCTATTGATCTACTTGCACTTTGACGGGCTTTTGAACTGCTAGGTTGGCAGGAGCAGGGACTGAGCTTCAGGAGCTCACCCTGTCGCGGGGATTCGAACTGCCGACCTTCGGCAAGTCCTAGGCTCTGTGGTTTAACCCCACAGCACCACCTGCGTCCCTTTATTCCCTGCGTATGGCCCATGATTAGTAACCTAGAGAAAGGAAGGGAAAGCCCAGGGACCCAGGTCTCGCTGTCTGGCCCTCGGATCTCTCTCGGGGCCACCACTCCCTGTCCCTAGCCTTGCTTTTGCCCCTCCTTGAGTGTTTCTGCCTGGCTAAGATGTGTCCCTGAGCTCTTGAAGTGCCTGGATGGCATGTCTGTAGAAACCGTACGAGTTGCTGTTCTGCCCCTGGCACTGCCTGCCAGTGACTTGTGGCCTCCGGAAGGTTGCGCAGAAGGAGAAGGGAACATGGCCCTCGGCCTGGACCTGGCACAATGGCCCCCTCAATGCACCAAACCTTCCCTTTCTTTCTTGCCACCAGGGTAGCTTGCGGGAAGCTCTCTTGTGTGGGAAAGCAGAGTTTTAGTTATCCTGGATTAGTTATCCTGGAATTAAAGGAGCAGCCTTTTGCAGAGGATGCTTCTGTGCCCTCTGCCCTTCCTCCCCAGTTCACCAGCTCTTGCCCAGTACAGACGGGGTTCTGCTAGTTTTTTGGGGACTGCTGTGGACTTTGGGTATCTTTGCTCCACTAACGGCTCCCCCTCTCTGCCCCAGGTGGAATTCTACTTCCTCTCCCAGTACGTGGCGGTCACGGAGACCCCGTTCCGGCACATCTTGCACGGCCGGGGGGCCCACACCGTCAAGGCCCTGCTGGAGCACGTCAGCCTCTTGCGGGAGGCTCCCCAGAGTTTCGACGAGGTCCTCTTCCGCCGCCAGCTGGCATTTGTCACTTGGACGCTCCAGGGGGCGGCCAATGCCCTGAGTGGAGACGTCTGGAACATCGACAACAATTTCTAAACACGTAAAAAGGGGGGGCCCTCTCATCCCCAGAGCTGAAACGAACTTTTTGAATGCATTTCCAAAAAGCGGAAAAATGTAATCTGAGCCATGAAATCCCCACCCCTGAAGAATTGTCTAGAATCCACCAGCATCCGTAATTGGGAATGTTGCAACACACTTCAGTTATGCAGAAAGTGCATTTTAAGGCGGATTCTAATCCTGCGCAGCCAAAATTTGTTTCAGCTCTACCTCCTTTTATTCTCCTCTCTGCTGGAATCATAGAATTACAGAGTTGGGACCCCTGAGGGTCATCTAATCCACCCCCCTCCTGCAATGCAGGAATCACAGCTTGATCTTCTCTTTGCCTGTTCTGAATTTATCGGTGGCAAAGGCTCACTATACCGTATTTTTCGCTCTATAAGACGCACCAGACCACAAGACGCACCTAGTTTTTGGAGGAGGAAAGCAAGAAAAAAAATATTCTGAATCTCAGAAGCCAGAACAGCAAGAGGGATCACTGTGCAGCGAAAGCAGCAATCCCTCTTGCTGTTCTGGCTTCTGGGATAGCTGCGCAGCCTGCATTCGCTCCATAAGAGGCACACACATTTCCCCTTACTTTTTAGGAGGGAAAAAGTGAGTCTTATAGAGCAAAAAATACAGTAAATTGCCCACGTCCTGCCACACAAGTGGAGAGGAGGCTATGGTTGTATTTCCCTGACTTAACTGCCTGACTTACACCCTTGTTCCTTTCCCCTCCCTTCTCCTCCTTCTAATTTATCAGCAGCAGTGTCTGCTATAAATTGAATTGATTTATTGCTATGTAATAGAGCGAAATCCTGCGCTTCACATTCACCCTTTACCCGGCACCCGTCTTAATTGTTCCCCGTATTCCGGTTTCTTCAGCGCCCCTTTGCTGACTCCCAGCTCCCTCGCTTCAATATTTATCAGTTGCACTGATGACTATGTCAGCCTTTCCCAACTTGGCGCCCGCCAGATGTTTGGCACTACAACTCCCAACAGCCCTGCCTGTGCAATGCCGAGCCTGATGGGAGTTGTAGTCCAAAATGTCTGCTTAAGAGCGCTGGGTTTCCTGAAGGCTGCCATAAATGTTTATTGCTATGCGATATGATGAAAATCCGCCCTACCTCATGAATAAGAACCAAAGCCTTGTTAATTTATCAGTGGCAAAGATCACTATAAATTATTTCTTGTTACGTTTGCATGGTTCTTTGTCCAGCGACTTTATTGTCCAGCTCATCAAGTGGACAAACACACGGATGGAATTGAGTCGTACAATCGTAGAATTGCTCATCTAGTCCAACTGCAGGAATCACAACTAAATAATTCCTGTTTGATGACAGACAAGAACAGGATCAGAGGCGAGTTTGAAAATGGGACAAGTGTTACTTTACGGTCGTTATTCTGAGATACCAAGACCAGTTTTTAGGAATCTCAGTGTCCCTCAACCACCGATTGCTGACAAATACCGTGTCATCAGCAGCTCATTGCATTTCTCCAGGGATCCCAGAATCCCACCCACCAGAAATAAGCAGCCCTCTGTCACTATGAGAAAGAGCTGAGCTTTTCCTGATCTTGCCAAGACTCTTGTTCAGCCTTTGCAAACCCGCATTTTAAAACTACAACTCCCATCAGCTCCAGCCTATTTGTGAATTTAGAGACTAGTTATCCCACTATACCTGTTGCCAAGGGGGGGGGGGGGACCAGGCTGTTGAGCTCCTGTGTCTGAGAAGATTTAATGGGCTGCTTTGGGGGGCTCAGCGCTAAATTTTATACTACCTGCTCATAGTTACAGAGCAAAGTGTGGTGAGTTTAAGTTAGCAGCCCTGATGCCTAGTCACCCAAGGAGGTTTTGGGGGGAAGTGGGCTAGGAGAGGGTGTCAGGGCCCCTAGATGGGGCGACTGTCTTTTTGGGGACCCCCCCCAAAGGCTGAAGCACAAGAGGGGGCAGGAACTGGAGTCAAGGGGCTGGGAATGTTGCCAAAGTGTGTGTAAAATTGTGCAGCGCCATCAGGGTGGGTGAGAAATAGTACGAAACACATTTTCCTTTGGCACTAAATACATTTTCTGTTGCCACTTACCCACACCACCAGCGAAAGAGAGCAAAATCCTCCAGATTGCGATTTTAGAAGATGGCGCTCAAAGAAAGAGAGTTCCTCAAGCTCCTTTTCTCTGCTGTCCTTGCAAGGTCAGTGCTTCCTTCTCAGACGCACAAACACGCCGACACATTCGTGCTCTCGGTCTGCCCATACTGCTAACACAGCATTTGCCGACCAGGAGCCCTCCAGACATTTTGGACTACAACTCCCATCAGCCCCAGACAGCACATGCTCCGGACATCATTTGTGGTGCGGAGAGAGGTGGTTTTCCTGCCTCCACCCCCATAATAGTAATAATAATAATTTATTATTTATACCCCGCCCATCTGGCTGGGTTTCCCCAGCCACTCTGGGTAGCTTCCAACCGAATATTAAAAACAATACAGCATCAAACATTAAAAACATCCCTAAATAGGGCCGCCTCCAGCTGTCTTCTAAAAGTCTGGTAGTTGTTTTTCTCTTTGAAATCTGATGGGAGGGCATTCCACAGGGCGGGCGCCATCACCGAGAAGGCCCTGTACCTGGTTCCCTGTAACCTCACTTCTCGCAATTGAGGGAACCGCCAGAAGGCCCTCGGAGCTGGACCTCAGCGTCCGGGCAGAATGATGGGGGTGGAGACGCTCCTTCAGGTCTACTGGGCCTTTGAGGCCGTTTAGGGCTTTCAAGGTCAGCACCAACACTTTGAATTGTGCTCGGAAACCTACTGGGAGTCAATGTAGGTCTTTCAGGACCGGTGTTATATGGTCTTGGCGGCCGCTCCCAGTCACTAGTCTAGCTGCCACATTCTGGATTAACTGCAAATTAACTTGGGGGTCGTGCTGTGAGATCAACAGGCAGGTGGTTTGGGGCAGACAGAAAGAACTGCATCCTCCTTTGCACAGAATTAACCCAATGAACTGCTTCACACAAGGCAATTCCTAAAGCCTTTGTAATCCAAGTTGGAATCACTGCTATTCTTGTTCTCCGTTTCCAACCAATACTCTCTTTTTCAAAATTTTATTTGAAAAAAAAGAAGAGAGAAAATAACCATTATTTTTTTTGTTTCCTTTCCAACCCTGGACATTTTTTTTTTCAAGTATTGCCACTTTCTGCCCATTTCCCCCACAGTAAAACCCCCTCCCCTCGACCACACTCCCCTCTCCACCTCCCTCTCCCCGTTTTCTGCCAAGGAGGGGGAGAGAAGGGCAGTGGGGGGCAATTCAAGTATAAACCTGCCTGGAGGGCAGAGCGGAAGGGTGTCTCCTGTTTTAGCCCCCAATGTGAAAAGTGGGGAAGAGAATTTCAAATTTGGTGAAAGGGTGGGAGAAACACACACGCATACACACTTCCGGGAGGGAAAGGGGTCCATTTCCATGCCTACATCTCTACCACCTGCAGAAGGCAACTGGTCCCCGCTTCCTGCCCCCCAACCTCTCTCAACCTTAAGACCCCTTACCCCCAATGCAGGGGGCTGGGCGACCCTCTCCCCTCCCTTTCCTCCCTTCCTCGCGTCCTGCAAGGCACACCAGCGCTCCTGGATCCTCTCCCTGCCGGTCCCGAGAGGGGATCAGGAATCCAGTTGCCCGAGTTCACATAGGGCTCCCTGCCCCCTTGCCTTGGTAGCCCCGTCAGTGCTCCCGGATCCTCTCCCTGCCGCTCTGGAGGGCCGGCGTTTCCTCTCTCCCCGGTGGCGGAGGGTCCTTGTCAGTCGTGGCCGGCCTCGCTGAGGGGCATGTGGCGGATGGTGTGGAAGATCCAGTCCATCTTGGTGGTCCAGCCGCCGTGGTGGGCCTCGTTCATCTGCTTGGTGAAGTACTCCAGCGCCTCCTGCTCCGACTTGTCCAGCGCCAGGGTCTTGCGCAGGTAGGCCACGTCGTCAAAGGACTGCAGCTCCGGCATCCCCGAGCCCAGCATCATGGAGAAGAGGTTGATGAGCAGGTTGGCGTGCTGGCGGATGGTCAGGTAGGCTTTGTAGCACATCTCCTGGAACCTGGGAGGGAGGGAGCAGGGCCTTGACATGTTGGGAGGCTCAGGGCAGATAAGACGTCGTCACAACTGTGGAACTCCCTGCCACTGGAGGCAATGATGGTTACCGACTTAAAGGTAAAGGGACCCCTGACCATTAGGTCCAGTCGTGGCCGACTCTGGGGTTGCGGCGCTCATCTCGCTTTATTGGCCGAGGGAGCCAGCGTACAGCTTCTGGGTCATGTGGCCAGCAGGACTAAGACGCTTCTGGCAAACCAGAGCAGCGCACGGAAGCGCTGTTTACCTTCCTGCCGGAGTGGTACCTGTTTATCTACTTGCCCTTTGACGTTCTAGGTTGGCAGGAGCAGGGACTGAGCTACGGGAGCTCACCCCGTCGCGGGGATTCGAACCGCCGACCTTCTGATCGGCAAGTCCTAGGCTCTGGTTTAACCCACAGCGCCACCCGCGTCCTGGTTACCGACTTACATGGCTATAAAAGAGGGTTAGACTAATTCATGGAGGAGGAGGAGGCTATTGATGGCCTCTAGGCAAGATGCCTCCACTGTTGGAGACAGAATGCTTTGGAATATTTCCGAAGTTTGCGTGTACACATGTGCATCTGGCACAGAGCTTTCCGAACTCTTCATGTTCGCGACACACTTTTTAGGCGTGCATCATTTCGCGACACAGTGATTCAGTTTTACTAGCAAACCGGAGGTCAAACTAACCCCTTTCCAGCCCCGGGGGGAGCGCAGGGAGCGTTCACGAGACATACCTGCACACTGCGGCCGACACACTAACATAGCGCGACGCACAGTTCGGAAAGCTCTGCTCTAGTGCGTTGTTCAAGATTCATTTGGAATTAAAAGATGTGATCTTTGAACGCTCTCTCAAATGCAGATTGGAACTTACCGTATTTTTCGCCCCATAGGACGCACCTAGTTTTTTGGGGGGGAAATAAAGAAAAAAAAATTGGCGCCGGGCTCCGGAGGGATGCGCAGAGTTGCACGGAGCCCGGGAGGGCAGGCAGCTGTATGTGTGTGTGTGTGTGTGTGTATATATATATATATATATATATATATATATATATATACTGTCGCTATATCTGAATTGTCTCTGTTGTACCCAATTGCAATTCACTTGTGTTTTATGATTTTCTTGATATTGTAAGTGACCCGGAACTGGTCTGTGACCATAATAATAAAATCCATTCATTCATCTGTGCTGTTAACCACAATGGCTGCGTTCTCCCGCCATGGTCAGACGCAGGATAGCTCTAGGAATCACAAGCAGGGAGAGTGTCCCTGTGACTGTGAGGTCCTGAATGCGGGCTTCCCTTTGGGGAATCTGGCTGGCCACTGCAAGAATAGGATGCTGGACTGGATGGGGTCCCTTGGGCCTGATCCAGCAGCCAGGCTCAAGTGCATAAGTGTGCAAGGGGGAAAGTAGAAGGGAGGAGCAAACTGGGGAGGAAAACCAGTGTTTGCTGCAAAGGCGGGTGTGTGTGCCATTTGAAGTGTGAAATCCCAGTTCATGGTGTGTGTGTGTGTGTGTGTGGCTGCTGTACACAGCTGAACGCTGCAGAAGTGATGCCATTCTTGAAAAGGGGGGTGTAATTGGGGGAGGAAGACAGGCGTGCCTGGCGTGCTCTGGTCCAGGGGGTCACAAAGAGCCGGACACGACTAAACAACAAACAATTGGGGGAGGGGGTCCTTGTCTCTGTGGTTTGGGGGAAGGGAGTGTGGGGAAGCCAGATTCCGAAATTTTGAGTGATGCTGTGGGCGAAGGATGCCTAGTTTGTGTTGTTTTCAGGTGGTGGGGAAGTGAAGGGTTTCCCAGCAAGTTATCAGGAGACGTGTGGCCATACAAATAAAGATGTACTCGATGGATGAAAGGATATATGACGTCTGACATGACTGAGAATCGGAGAGCCAGAGACGGAGAACTTTAAAGCGTTAAAATCAAGATGTGGACATATGAGATCAACGAGGAGAGGCAAGATTGAGATTTGGAGCTATGCTTTAAGGTCCAGACTATGGGAAGTCCCGAAAAATTAATAATTGGATGATAATTTGGTCTTTTTTTAGTTTTTTATTTTAATTGGATTATGATTTGATATGTTAATTGGATGTTTTTTATTGGAAAATAAATAAAAATGATTTAACAAAACAAAAAAAAAGGAGACGTGTGGCCGAAGGCTGCCCATCTCATACCTCTCAAACTCTTTGGTCTTGGTACACTCCTGCACCCCTTTGCTGATGACGATGAGGAAGTCCTGGGTGAGGACGAAGGGGACTCGCTCCCGCTTGTAGCCAAACTTCTTCTTCTTGTGGTCCAGGAAATGGCCAAAGTCAATGTGGAACAGCTGGTGGGGAAGGCAGCGAGGTGGCACAGAAAGAGAGAGAAGAAGAAGAAGAGGAGTTTGGATTTGATATCCTGCCTTTCACTCCCCTTCAGGAGTCTCAAAGCGGCTCACATTCTCCTTTCCCTTCCTCCCCCACAACAAACACTCTGTGAGGTGAGTGGGGCTGAGAGACTTCAGAGAAGTGGGACTGGCCCAAGGTCACCCAGCAGCTGCAGGTGGAGGAGTGGAGACGCGAACCCGGTTCCCCAGATTACAAGACTGCACCACACTGGCTCTCAGAGAGAGAGAAGGGGAGGAATTTGTCACTGTTGCTTGTTTTCCTGGGACAAAGCCCGTGGGTGGGAGGGAAGTGCGCGCATTTGTGTAACTATTATTATTATTATTATTATTATTATTATTATTATTATTATTATTATTTATACCCTGCCCATCTGGCTGGGTTTCCCCAGCCACTCTGGGCGGCTTCCAACAAAATATTAAAATACAATAGTCTATTAAACATTAAAAGCTTCCCTAAACAGGGCTGCCTTCAGATGTCTTCTAAAAGTCTGGTAGTTGTTCTTCTCTTTGACATCTGGTGGGAGGGCGTTCCACAGGGCGGGGCCACCACCGAGAAGGCCCTACGCCTGGTTCTCTGTAACTTGGCTTCTCGCAGCGAGTACAGAAAACCACTCACCTGCCCATCGTCCTTGACCATGATGTTGCTGTTGTGGCGGTCCCCGATGCCCAGGATGAAGGTGGCGACGCAGTAACCGGCGCAGGAACGCGTGAAGAGGTCAATGGCAGCGTCATAGCTGGATCCAGGAAGGAGGGAAACGTTAGCACAAAGGGCCTTGCTGAACTCTGCACACACCAGGATTAGAAGCCACTTTACACCGAGTAAGACCATTGGTCCGTCTTGTTCAGTGTTGTCTACTCTGACTGGCAGCTGTGGCTCTCCAGGGAATCTTTCCCAGATGCCAGGGATGGAACCTACAACCTTCTCCGTGCAGAAGCTATGAGCCAGGGCAGCCCTTCTTCCTCATTGCCTCACCCCAGTCTCTCCTCTGGTATCCATGCCTCATGCCCCCCGCGGATCCCAAAGCCCTTTTAGCAAATTCTCCCCACACGTGGAACGTTGGCAACCTTGTCCTGCGCCATAGAGAGACCTGTATCAAACATACCAGTCCTTCCCTTCCTGGAGGGGGAGCAAGACCCACAAAACCCCTCACTTCTTCCTGACCCACAGCTGGCCGCCGCTGCCACCCTGCTGGTTGCTGGTTTGCTTCTGGGCCCAATTCCTGCTGCTCACGTTTAAAGCCCAAAGTGACCCAGGCCCCCAAACGCTGAAAGGCAACCCCCTCCTCCTTCCCTGCAGACCCTCTCAAGTGTGAATACCAGCAGAGCGGGCTCTCTTGGTAGTTCTAGGTAAAGGTCAAAGGACCCCTGACCATTAGGTCCAGTCGTGACCGACTCTGGGGTTGCGTGAACATCTCGCTCTATAGGCCGAGGGAGCTGGCCTTTGTCTGCAGACAGTTTCCGGGTCATGTGACCAGCATGACTAAGCCGCTTCTGGCGAACCAGAGCAGCGCATGGAAACGCCGTTTACCTTCCTGCCAGAGCAGTACCTATTTATCTACTTGCACTTTGACGTGCTTTCGAACTGCTAGGTTGGCAGGAGCAGGGACCGAGCAACGGGAGCTCACCCCATCACGGGGATTCGAACCGCCGACCTTCTGATTGGCAAGTCCTAGGCTCTGTGGTTTAACCCACAGCGCCACCCGAGTCCCTTCTTGGCCCAGAATTTGTGGCCCAGAATGAAGGAAGCTGCCTTTACACTGTGCCATACCATTGGGGTCCATCTACCTCAATATTGCCCACCCTGTCTGGCAGCAGCGGCTCTCCAGAGTTTCAGAAAGGGAGCCTCTCTCAGCCCTACCTGGAGATGCCGTTGGGGGTTGAACCCAGGACCTTCTGCATGCCAAGAAGGTGCTCTGCCACAGCCAGGCATTCTCTGTGGTGAGCTCCCTCCCCACAGAGAGGCGCCTAGCAGCTTCGCTGGACAGGTTTCCTCATCTGCTGAAGACGCACCATTTGGCCCAGGCCTTCATCATGCAAGATGCACACATTTATAGGACCCACTTAAAAAGTGGCCGTCATTTGCTTGGAACTGAGTTTAGTGCTGCATCTTAAAAAATGGCTGCAACCCACCCTGGGACCCCATGGTGAGGGGCAGGTAAGGAATGGAGCAAATAATAGGAACAGTAACAGACCCCTCTCCCTTGTTCTTGTCCTTCAGCCAGTGGTGCAGAGCGTTGCTGTTGAACTGCAGCGCCCCCTTGAGGCCGCCCTTGCACTGGATCTGCATGATGGTGTGGGAGCTCTTCACCACCTCGATGAGGCCCACACAGTCCCCGATGGAGAGGCAGCCGTAGGGCAGCATCCTGCAAAGGACCAGGAGGAAGACAGAAGACTGAGATGGCGTGGGACCCTCATACCTATGGGACCGCCTCTCCTGGTATGCCCCATGGAGGACCTTAAGGTCCATTAACAGCAACACCCTAGTGGTCCCGGGCCCTAAGGAAGTCGGATTAGCCTCAACCAGAGCCAGGGCCTTTTCAACCGTGGCCCCGGCCTGGTGGAACGCTCTGTCTCATGAGACCAGGGCCCTGCAGGATCTGATTTCTTTCCGCAGGGCCTGCAAGACAGAGGTGTTCCACCTGGCCTTTGGCTTGGAATCAACTTGATCCCCTGCCCCTCCTTGGCTTGGAATCAACTTGATCCCCTCCCCCTCTTTCCTTTTTCCTTTCTCCTCCTGTGAAGAGGCTGCATTTCAGTGTTTTAATGTTGTATTTTAATCTTGTTTTTTAAGTTGTATTTTAATCAACTTGTTTTTATTATTGGTTGTTAGCCGCCCTGAGCCCAGTCTTGGCTGGGGAGGGCGGGGTATAAATAAAAATTATTATTATTATTATTATTATTATTATTATTATTATTATTAGGGGAAAACGGGGGATTAGGCAGAGTCATGGAAGGTCAGAAAGTCTATCAGTGGGTGGCTAAATGGAGCCTCCAGGTTTAGGGACAGCCTACCTCTGAATACCAATCATTGGGGAGAAACTGGGGGAGAGGGCTGTGGCCTTCACATCCTCCTGCTTGTGGGCTCCTCTTTGGGGTAAGAAGGATCCCGGGTGAGAGAGACCTTGGGTCCAATCCAGTGTAGTTCAGTGGTTAGAGTGTTGGCTGGGACCTGGGAGAGTAGGGTTCGAATCTCCACCAGAAGGCCATGGAGCTCACTGGGGTGACCTTAGAGGCCAGTCACTGCCTCTCTCAGCCTGACCTACCTCACAGGGTTGCTGCGGGGATTAAAGGAGGAGGGAGAGAACAATGTACATGGCGTCTTGAGCTCCTCGGAGGGGAAAGCAGCATATAAATGAAATAAATGAAAACAGTGATAATAAATCCGGCAAGGGGACGGGGTGGCTTTCAACCAGTCCATGTGGAGGCAGCCAAAATGATACAGAGGATGGAGCAATTCCCCTAAGTGGAGAGGTTACACCATCTGGGGGATTTCTTAAAACTTAGAGACACAGAAGAGGCATATAAAATTATGCAAGGTGCGTGGAAAAAAGCACCAGGCAAAATAAACACATTTCCCTTTACCCAGGACTTTGGCCTCTAATTCAGAGGGTTTTAAATATTTGCAGCCTCTTCCAGTGCATGGGATTCCTAAGACCTGACCTTTGTATGCGTGAGCGTGCATTTTGGGTTTCATTCCATTTTGGGTTTGTTCTGGCTTTTAATCTTTGCACATTTTTTTAAAGTCGCACTGAACTCTTTGGCCACTGAGCACAGGATAATCTACTCCAGCTTTTGCCAACCTGGCCCCCTCCAGATGTTTTGGACTACAAAGCCCACCAGCCCCACTGGCTCAGGCTGATGGGCATCGTAGTCCACGACACCTAGACTCTAGAGGGTGCCAGGCTGGTGCAGGATGGCATCTGCTCCGACAGCTCTCTGAGATCTTGGCCAGAGGAAATCTCTTCCACCACTTGCCAGGAGTGTCTTCATGCAAAGTGGGTGCTGCACCCTTGAGCTGTGCCCCCCCGCCCAAAAAATCTGAAGAGTCATTGCAGCAGCCACGGGGGGGGGGGGGGGCGCTACAGAGACCGCAACATGCAAGGGCAGCCTTGAGAGTCTCTGGTTGCTGGATTTCTGGCTGCCCTGGAGACTGACCCAGAAACTCCTGCGGGTGCAGAATGCCACGGCGAGACTCTTTACGTGGTCCTCGCTGCGGGATCACATTCACCCGGTGCTATACCAGCTACACTGGCTCCCAGTGGAGTACAGGATCAGGATTAAGGTGCTGGTTTTAACGTTTAAAGCCCTATACGGCCTAGGACCCTCGTACCTACGGGACCGCCTCTCCCAGTATGCCCCACGGAGGACCTTACGGTCTTCAAACAAAAACATCTTGGAGGTCCCGGGCCACAGGGAGGTTAGGCTGGCCTCAACCAGAGCCAGGGCTTTTTCGGCTGTGGCCCCGATCTGGTGGAACGCTCTGTCACAAGAGACCAGGGCCCTGCGGGACTTGACATCTTTCCGGAGGGCCTGCAAGACAGAGCTGTTCCACCAGGCCTTTGGCCAGGGCACAGCCTGACTCCCTCCTTTGGTAATCCTCATAGAACTCTAGCCCAATGGTTGCCATTAATTTGATTTTGAATTGATTTTAGAATGAATTGATTTTAGAATGCTGTGTTACTTTTATTGTTGTTAGATGCTCTGAGCCCGGCTTCGGCTGGGGAGGGCGGGATATAAATAAAATTTTATTATTATTATTTATTATTTCATACCCACCCACAGCCCCAATGGTTGCTGTTTTGATAAGGATTTCTCGCTGGATCCCTTCTTGGTGGCAGGGAGGGTGCAGCTGTTTATAGTCTGGCACCCCGACTTTATTTAAAACCAACCCATGAAAAGTCTGCAACCTCACCTCTGAAAACAGCACTTCTGGAACACACCTAGACACTTCTGGACTTGGGGCAGTGTGTATGTTCTCCAGCAAAAGAGAATTCACTTGTTTTAAAGCAAAGGCCCAAATGAGGATGAAATAATAATAATAATAATAATAATAATAATAATAATAATAATAATAATAAAATTTACTTATACCCCGCCCTCCCCAGCCAAGACCGGGCTCAGGGAAGCTAACACCAAATATAAAACAAATTGATTGAAATACAACTTAAAAACAAGATTAAAATGCAGCCTCGTTTCAGCAGAAACTCAAAAACAGAGCAGACAAAAGTCCCACCCCACGACACATTGCCTTAACACTACCTGAGGTCCAGTCCTTGGTTCTGCCACATGCTCTCCATGATCCGGATGATCTGCAGAGTCAGCATATCTTGCCGGAGGTCTGGGGATCACAGAGGAGATTATTAAAACAAAGAGGCGACTGGAGTGGTCGGGAGGGAGTTGTCCTCTGATGGGCTGAGAGGCTGGGCGGGCGGGTGGGTGTGAGCTTCGGTGCTGATGCGGGGAGAAAAAATAGCCAGGAGGAGAAAGGTAATCATGGATCCTGGCGCGCCTCTTCCTTAAAATGGAATGGGAAACTCCAGAAGGGAACGACGACAAAGGGACATGACAAGACACAAAAGAGAATCCTTTGGGGCGGAAGCAAGACTGAGAACATCCCACCCCACTTCAAGTTAGGTTCTTATTTTTGTGTATATTATGTACCGTATTTTCCGCTCCATAAGACGCACCTAGTTTTTAGAGGAGGAAAACAAGAAAAAAAATATTCTGAACGAAACAGTGGATGTATGATTTTTGTGGTGCATGCTATAGCCATGGACATGCTATGTGATCTGATGGTGAATTTGGGGTGACCCAATGTGACCCAATGGGACGCGGGTGGCGCTGTGGGTAAATCCTCAGCGCCTAGGGCTTGCCGATCGCATGGTCGGCGGTTCGAATCCCCGCAGCGGGGTGAGCTCCCGTCAAACAGTCCCAGCTCCTGCCCACCTAGCAGTTCGAAAGCACCCCTAAAGTGCAAGTAGATAAATAGGTACCGCTTTCTAGCGGGAAGGTAAACGGCGTTTCCGTGTGCTGCTCTGGTGCTGGCTCGCCAGAGCAGCTTCGTCACGCTGGCCACGTGACCCGGAAGTGTCTCCGGACAGCGCTGGCCCCCGGCCTCTTAAGTGAGATGGGCACACAACCCTAGAGTCAGACACAACTGGCCCGTACGGGCAGGGGTACCTTTACCTTTACCTTTAATGCAAAAATCCTGAGGATCCATGGGCTTTTACCTCCCCCCTCCCAGGCAACCTCCTTTATCTCTAGCGTCCCTAATCTCCCTCCCCGATCGCTTTATGATCCGCTGCTTCCTTTCAACACCCACTTCCCTCTTTCTAAAAAAAAAAGCATAATCTGCTTTTGCCCCTGGGCAATTCGGCTCCAGGGACCACGCATTCGCTCCATAAGATGCACAGACATTTCTGTTACTTTTTAGGAAGAAAAAAGTGCATCTTATGGAGCGGAAAATACGGTATATGTGTATATTTGTATATATCAATTTTGAGTGTTATTTTTGAGCTTGGCGAAGCTTAAGAAGCAGTACCACAGAGGGGTGTTTCCTTGGGTGGGTGAGAGAATTGGGTAGGAGGTAGCAACCTGGGTGAGAGTCAGATGGCTGTCTGGGCTGGGCCTTGGCAAGAAAGAAAGGTGTGTGCAGAGGGAATGGATCCCTGACTCTTAAGAGTCTTCCCTGCAAAGCCAAAAAAAAGTGCTTTTTGCTCTGTGGGGATTTTATTGTTCTCGTTATTACTGTAGCTTTCCAGTTTCGTCGACGGTTTTCTATACAGTTTGCAAACTGCTTAGAGACCGTTTTGGCATCAAACCACGTATAAATGTATGAAATAAATAAATAAAATGCCAAAACTTGCACTGGAAAAAACTCTCAGCCACTGGGTGTTACCGGATGGTTTGGGGTTTTTTAAGGGTATATAAACAGATGGAGAAAAGATCTGCCTAAGTGCCTGGCTGCAAGATGTTGTGGGCAGTGGAATCACATCCGATAATGGATTTTCCCATCATGCTCCACAAAAGCCCCTCTGGGGGACAACTGAATGGGTGCTATCTGAAGGAGCAAAAGGGGTTCAGGAAGCTTGGGTCTAAGGGCTGAATGTGGCCCTCCAAACCACTCTTATCTGCCCTCTCCCAACTCCCTCACTGCTCCTGGTTTGCCCCCAAGTGTTTCTGCCCGGCTGGATGTGTAGAAACTAGTCTATGGTACGAAGGTAAAATTTACATTCATTGCTCCACCCACTTTTGCCTCTGGCTCCACCCACAACTTGCATGTGGCCCTTGGGAGGTTGCCAAAAGGGGGGTGTGGCCCTCGGGATGAAAGAAGAAGAAGAGGAGTTTGGATTTGATATCCCGCCTTTCACTCCCTTTAAGGAGTCTCAAAGCGGCTCACATTCTCCTTTCCCTTCCTCCCCCACAACAAACACTCTGTGAGGTGAGTGGGGCTGAGAGACTTCAGAGAAGTGTGACTGGCCCAAGGTCACCCTGCAGCTGCATGTGGAGGAGCGGAGACGCGAACCCGGTTCCCCAGATTACAAGAATACAGCTCTTAACCACCACACCACACTGCCCCTCTGCTGCAAGCAATGCTCCCGGCTCTTCTCTCTCTCCCCCTCATCCATCCCTGAGCTCCCTTCCCACTCACCATCTCCATTTTTAAAAATGATCTCGTGGTTCGTGAAGAGCAGCTCGGACATGATGTCGGGATTCTCCCAGTTGAGCCACAAGGGGCGCTTGGCCGAAGACATGATCCGGCACTCATCCAACCTGGAGCAGAGGGAAGATCTGGTCACAGCTGTGTGCTGGGAGGCTGCTTTGAGCTGTCCCCCCGCCACCAGCCCTCTTCCAGGGGACCCAGGAGACCGGGTCCCTTTCCTGCCCCTTACTTCCCAACCCCCGCTACTTTAAATGGCCAAAACCTTCCCCTTGGTCTCACCGGAGGTTGCCCAGCTGGTGCACTGGGTTGAGGGGACAGATGAAGCCCTGAAGCGCCTCCATGTAATCTGGCCTCCTCATCTGCTCCACCAGGAACTTCATCTGCATCTTGGGAGGAGGGCGAGGAGGAGAGCGGGGACAGAGAAAGGAAGAGAAAGAGCCCCTGAGCTTCTGCAAAGCGTCTCCGTACACAGCTCAGTAAGCCCAGCCACTCACACACAACGGGAAGCGGGTCTGTGTCCACGCAGGCCTGAGCCCCGGAACCTCTTCTGTTTGGAAAATTAACCACAGCCGAGCTTTCCCAGATGGGGAGCTGGGTTAATCTGCTGCAGCAAAAACGGGTCTTGCGGCACCTTAAAGACTTAAGAACATGAAAACAGCCCTGCTGGATGAGGCCTATGGCCCATCCAGTCCAGCATCCTGTTTCTCACAGTGGCCACCCAGATGACGCAGTGGGAAACCCACAATAGGTATAGGCACTTATCTACAGCAATAGTACCGTATTTGTCGCTCTATAAGACGCACTTCCCCCCTCCTAAAAAGTAAGGGGAAATGTGTGTGCGTCTTATGGAGCGAATGCAGGCGGGAGGCTCTGCTCAGCGCTCCCTTTAAAGAGCCGCGTGGAGCGTGTGTGCGGCTCTTGGGGGCTTTTCCCCAAGGAAGAGAAGGGCTGCCCTTCTCCCTCCTTGGGGAAAAGCCCCCAAGAGCCGCACACACGCTCCACACGGCTCTTTAAAGGGAGCGCGGCTCTTGGGGGAGCCTTCATCCCGCTGCCCGGGAGAGGCTGTGTGCGGCTATTCCATAAGCTAGGACAGCAAGAGGGATCGCTACCCCCAAGAGCTGCGCTCCCTTTAAAGAGCATGCGGCTCTTGCGGGAGGCTCTGTCCCTTCCCCCACCTCCTGCAAAAGCCCCCAAGAGCGTGTGCGCGGCTCTTGGGGACTTTTCCACAAGGAGGGAGAAGGGCAGCCTGTCAGCAAGCTCATGAAAGGGAGCGCTGAGCAGAGGCTGTGCTCAGCGCTCCCTTTAAAGAATATTTTTTTCCTTGCATTGCCCCTCTAAAAACTAGGTGTGTCTTATGGAGGGGAAAATACGGTATATTATCTGCTTATGTTTTGTTGATGGAACAAATACTTTTTGGGCCCTTCTCCACAGTTCTGCTCCAGCAGAAACCCAGGTTGGCGGCAGGAAGACAGCTGTGTTCATGAGGTTCCTATTGGGCCTGCTGTGGTACAATCGTCACCCCCCTGCCCTTTTCTAACCTGCGCCCATTAGGGAGGATTGCGTGTAGCAAGTGAAAAGGGAAGACTTAGCTCTACATTTAAGCATTTAAGGTTCCCAACCCTAATCTGCGGGTTGCCATCTGATTGGATTTTGTTCTGATCCTGATCTGATTTTAGGATGCATTTTAATTGATTGCCTGATTTTATATGAATGTGTTATGCACTTGATGTTAGCCGCTCTGAGCCCGGTTTTGGCTGGGGAGGGCGGGGTATAAATAAAAATTATTATTACTGTTATTATTATTAGCAGGACCTGAGCACATAAGCAATTCTCCTGTCCTGCAATCTCCATAGTTTAACTACGCGCTGCAGGAAGGCCTTTTCTTTGATCTGCCCTGAATCTTCCAACATCGGTGTATTATTGCAGCTGTATTACAGCATAACCTTCCATGGACAAAGCCCAAAAAAGTTTACGTCTGTAATGAAATTTGTTAAAACTCTCAAGGTGCCACAAATATTGTTGCGGTTTAAGATTCCCTGGTTTCTTTTGAGTCCTGGGGTTTTCTCCTTGGTTTGCCTACTCAGGATCATAGCTGTCAACTTTTCCCTTTTCTCGCAAGGAATCCTATTCGGAATAAGGGAATTTCCCTTTAAAAAAGGGAAACGTTGACAGCTATGCTCAGAATAGAGGAGAGCAGTCTGGCCCAGGGCTTGAGTTACAGCAGGGAGGGCTTTTAAGACGCCCTCCTTGGCTTTCGTGACAGCCTCTTTAGGCAGTTTTTAGAAGGCTGCAGGCAGGTGGAGCAGGGTTATTTGGCCAAAAGTGGGGCGTGAGGTTTGTAGAAATCATTGCACCCACACTCCTCCACCTTCTCCCCCAGAACGCAAGCCCTGGACTTAACCCCTCTGAACAAGTGTGTGTGCGTTGGGCTCTATTTGGCTTTCTCATTGTGGAGGCAATGAGCAGCAGCGCAGCTTGGAGGGGAACTTGGGGGTCCAAGGCAGGTACCTTCTGCGTCTCGTCTTTCTTTTCCTGCTTGAGGATGTCGGTGAGGTTGATGAGTTTCTCCATGGCCTCCACCTGCCTGTTCAGGTGCTTGAGGTACATCCCGCAGCCCCGGCAAAAGGCCTCCAGCATCAGCCCAAAGCGCTGAGAGACGGGCTTGCTGTGCATCTCTGACCTGCGGGAGGCAACAAAGTTCCGACTCAGAGCCCATTACCCCCAACCCAGCCCATGCTGAAAGACCCACAACAGCTTGATTCCTGGGACCGTCGCATAGAAACAGGACTCCCTTGCAAGG
The DNA here is from genome assembly GCF_964270895.1 of Podarcis filfolensis. Taxonomy (NCBI): domain Eukaryota; kingdom Metazoa; phylum Chordata; class Lepidosauria; order Squamata; family Lacertidae; genus Podarcis; species Podarcis filfolensis. The sequence continues at coordinate 2,202,351 of NC_139615.1, forward strand.
CTCTCCTTCCTTGGATGGCCATCAGCCATGGAATATTTAGCTGTGGTTCCTGAATTGCAGGGGGATGGACAACCATACACTTCTATGTATGTTTCCAAGCACAATTCAAAGTGTTGGTGCTGACCTTTAAAGCCCAAAACGGCCTCAAAGGCCCAGTATTCCTGAAGGAGCGTCTCCACCCCCATCGTTCTGCCCGGACACTGAGGTCCAGCTCCGAGGGCCTTCTGGCAGTTCCCTCCCTGCGAGAAGCCAAGTTACAGGGAACCAGGCAGAGGGCCTTCTTGGTGGTGGCGCCCGCCCTGTGGAACGCCCTCGCACCAGATGTCAAAGAGAACAATAACTGTCTGACTTTTAGAAGACATCTGAAGGGAGCCCTGTTTAGGGAAGCTTTTAATGTTTAATAGATTATTGTATTTTAATATTCTGTTGGAAGCCACCCAGAGTGGCTGGGGAAACCCAGCCAGATGGGCGGGGTATAAATTTATTATTATTATTATTATTATTATTATTATTATTATTATTACTACTACTACTACTACTACTACTACTACTACTACTACTACTACATGATTCTAGGACTGGGGAGGGATAGTAGCTCAATGGAACTACAGTACCCTCCTACAGCACATTGCTACTGGGGAGTCTGCTGGAACCATCAAGGAGAAGTGTCTCCACCTGCCTTGGATATTGTTGCTGCTGCAATTTGATTTTTTTTTTATTTTATTGTTAGGCATTGCTTCAATTTTTTTTGCCCTATTGATTGATATTAGTGTGACTTCTTGTTTAAATTGCATTCTGCTTTGTAACCATTAAAACCATTCAAAGTGTTGGTGCTGACCTTGAAAGCCCTAAACGGCCTCGGTCCTGTATACCTGAAGGAGCATCTCCACCCCCATCGTTCTACCCGGACACTGAGGTCCAGCGCCGAGGGCCTTCTGGTGGTTCCCTCACTGTGAGAAGTGAGGTTACAGGGAACCAGGCAGAGGGCCTTCTCAGTGGTGGCGCCCGCCCTGTGGAACGCCCTCCCATCAGAAGTCAAGGAAATAAGCAGCTATCTTATTTTTAAAAGACATCTGAAGGCAGCCCTGTTTAGGGAAGTTTTTAATATTTAATGCTGTATTGTTTTTAACACTCAATTGGGAGCCACCCAGAGTGGCTGGGGAAACTCAGCCAGATGGGCGGAGTATAAATAATATATTATTATTATTATTATTATTATTATTATTATTATTATTATTATAATAAACAAAATATCTTAAAATGTTCTGCACGTTGCTGTGAGCTGCTTTGAGCAGGGCTCTAACATGGAAAAGCAGCATGCGTGCAAATGAGCTGGCAATGGTGACGATAATGGTGACAGCACACAAGTGGGAGCTGCGATGAAATGTCGCAGCTCGTTGTATTGTTTTGATGCTTTAAATGCATGGTGTATACGCAGCGTAAACAAAGGTCCTGCCCCAAGTCCCAACCCAAACACTTGCAAACTTCTTTCTCAGCTCCGCTTCTATTATCCCCACCACACCCATCAGTTTTAACCTTTAAAGCCCTATACGGCCTAGGGCCCTCGTACCTACGGGACCGCCTCTCCTGGTATGTCCCACGGAGGACCTTACGGGCTTCAAACAAAAACATCTTGGAGATCCTGGGCCACAGGGAGGTTAGGCTGGCCTCAACTAGAGCCAGGGCCTTCTCGGCCGTGGCTCCAATCTGGTGGAACGCTCTGTCCCAAGAGACCAGGGCCCTGCGGGACCTGACATCTTTCCGCAGGGCCTGCAAGACAGAGCTGTTCCACCAGGCCTCTGGCCAAGGCACAGCCTGACTCCCTCCTCTGGCAACCTGCACAGAATTTTGCTTAATGGTTGCCATCAACTTGATTTTAATTAATTTTTATAATGAAATATTTTTAGAATGTTGGATTATTTGATTGTTTGATTATTTGATTGTTGTTAGCTGCCCTGAGCCCGGCTTCGGCTGGGGAGGGCGGGATATAAATAAAATTTATTATTATTATTATTATTATTATTATTATTATTATTATTATTCCACATCTCTCATCCCAGCACTTACTTGAGATGCCAAAAGTAAAAATGCCCAATCCGCTGGTTGGTCAGGGCTTTCATGGTCAGGAAGCGAGCCAAGGGGTTGTCCAGGTATTGCTCGTACTTCAGAACCTTCAAGGGGGAGAGTCAAAGAAGAAGAGTTTGGATTGGATATCCCGCTTTATCACTACCCGAAGGAGTCTCAAAGCGGCTCACATTCTCCTTTCCCTTCCTGCCCCACAACAAACACCCTGTGAGGTGAGTGGGGCTGAGAGACTTCAGAGAAGTGTGACTAACCCAAGGTCACCCAGCAGCTGGATGTGGAGGAGCAGGGAAGCGAACCCGGTTCCCCAGATTACGAGTCCACCGCTCTTAACCACTACACCATGCTGGCTCCAAAGGTGTCAAAGGGTGTGTGTGTGTGTGTGCTTATTTCTAGCTTGTGGGTGTCGTGCCATGCAAAAGAGAAAGAGCCACGGAAGGAGTGCAGCTTGCCCTGTCGCCATGTTGGTCGTGCCCGGACAAAAAGCACACAAGAGGCAGAAATCCCCATTGTTGTATCTCTGCACGGCCATGCTAGCTAGGGCTGGTGGGAATTGCGGTCCAAAGTGCCTAGAGGGCACAAGGTTGGCGAAGTCTAATTGAGTTTATCAACTCATATCCCTCTTTCTGTTTAGCATGCATTCAAGGTGAACTTACGAGGAATAGAATAATAATTTTAAAAAGCCAACCATGGTCAATGAAATATACTCAAAGTCGAGAGTGGATTTCATGCTCTTTATTCAGCTCATAGCGGTGAGGAGGAATGGAAGTTCCCCCAGAATGTCTGCTTTATACACATTATTTACACAACGGGCCCCACGTGATTGGCTAATTCCGGGATTCTCCTGTAGGCCAATCAGGTTGCGGATTCACTTCCACCTGGAGCTGGATTGGGTGGCTCCTGTGGACAATCAGACTGCTGCATTGTTCTAGGACCAATCAGATTGTTGCATTCTGGACCCTATTGTTCTAGGACCAATCAGACTGCTGCATTCTGGACCCTATTGTACTAGGACCAATCAGACTGCTGCATTCTGAATCCTATTGTTCTAAGACCAATCAGACTGCTGCCATTCGGATCCTACTCAACTCAGTACATAACAGCCAATAACACCAGAGATGGTTACCTGCACCAGCTGAATGAGATACTGGGAAAGCTTGTCGTCCGTGAGGCCCTTCACAAGGCATTTCAGAGCAAACTCCCTCACAACCGGATCTGGGAAATTGCAGTCGAGGAGTTCCATGGAGAGCTCAGGTTTAATCAGCGGCCATTCCCGGAGGAGGCAGTACATCTGCGGAGGGAGAAGGAAGAGGCAGGTCGGGAATTACAAGGGAAATGATTTGCAGGAAATCATCACAGGGAACCAGGCAGAGGGCCTTCTCGGTGGTGGCACCCGCCCTGTGGAACGCCCTCCCACCAGATGTCAAAGAGAAAAATAACTACCAAACTTTTAGAAGACATCTTAGAAGCTTTTAATGTTTAATAGGTTATTGTATTTTAGTGTTTTGTTGGAAGCCGCCCAGAGTGACTGGGGAAACCCGGCCAGATGGGCGGGGTATAAATAAATTATTATTATTATTATTATCCAATCCCAGCCAGGAGCTTTAAGGGGGAAGGTGGCCCATGTCTCTGACGAGACACCCAAGAAAGCTCTTAGTCTCACCTGAGCCACCTCGTCCCGCGAATTCCACTTAACAGACAGCAGTAATTTAGGGAGGGTCTCTGGGATGTTGACACAGTAGTGCCTGGAAGGGGAAAAAAGAATCATAGGGCTGTAGAGTTAGAAGGGGGCTAAAGGATCATTTAGTCCAACCCCCTGCAGTAGAGGAATCACAGCTAAAGAACCCCTGAGGGATAGACAGGACCCAGACCTCCTGTTCTCACCGCTCACAAACCCAGGAGTCCTGCCACATATCCCATCTGCTGCACTAACCCACTGGAACTAATTCTGCTAACAGGTGCAGTCTTAATGCAGGCCTGCCTTTACGATATACGATATCTTTATTGTCCTTGTCCCATGCAGAACAATGAAATTGAAAATCTACATAAAACATTCAAAAACCCCTAAAAACTCTGAAACCCCATTTTAAAATACAATATACTATAGAGACTCCTTATGCTGTGTTTAGAACCAGAATTGCATTTGCGTAGAAACTGTTTCTCAGGCGGCTAGTCCTGGTCTTTATAACCCTGTACCTTCTTCCAGAAGGCAGAAGCTGAAAGAGATCATTTCCGGGGTGCGCACTATCCTGCGCTATCTCTGCAGCTTTCTTATGGCACCTGACAGCATAGATTTGATCTAAGGTGGGAAGAGTGCACCCAATTATTCTCTCCGCAGTCTTTACAACCCTGGACAGCATTGTTTTTTCCCTGGCCGTGCAGCTCCCAAACCACATGCACAGACCATAAGTTAGTACGCTCTCCACAGTGCAATGGTAAAATGCCATCAACAGGTCCTTTGAGAGATTGTTTTTCCGGAGGATTCTCAGAAAATATAACCTCTGCTGTGCTCTCTTCATCAGAGGCGGCCACCCATTGCCTTAAGATGGTCCAGTGTCATTTATTCTTTGTTTAAACAAGTAAGTCACCCCTCCCTTTGAATGTGCAAATCTCATCTAGCAGGGAGGTGGAGAAATCTGGCAGGAGGCCCTCTCCCGCTACAGAGATCACCCAGGATCCCCAGCGCCCACCCACCGGTGTCGCCACAGGAAGTCCTTCTCTTGCTCCGTGATCTCCGAAAGGGGATCCCTGTTGCAGATGCTTCGCAGTTGCTCCAGCTCACTCTCATCCAGGGAGCTGTCCCGGGCCAGGCGGTTGCTCTGGACAAAGAAGGCAACAGAAGAAGAAGGTTATCACCCCGGTTCAGAACCCCCCGTTTGGCTCCTTCCCATTCCTCCTTCTATCACTTGGCCGGCCAGCCCCTCCCAGATCAGAGATATGTAGCCTCAGAGATGCTTCCTATGCAGTGCGACAATCCCTGGCAAGTTAACAAACCGAGCTGCAAAACCGAGGCCTTGTATCCATGTGTCCTACATTTGGTTTCCCTGCCAGGCGCTTCAGCTAAATATGTATAGATCTACTCTCTTGACTAGGAAAGGTTTCACTATGGAAACGAGGGAACTTATCTCTTGTTTTCTTTTTATCTGGCAAGAAGAAGGAGAAGCCTTAATGTGTTTCCCAGCCTTCTCCAACCTGGTGCCCTCCAGACCAGTGGTTTCCAAACTAGCTTGGCCCTATAAAAGCTCATCCCCCTTGCCCTCTACCCTACAAAAGGCACTATTCAGTATTGCGGTTTGCTTCACACAACCTCCTAAGGGAGATAATAACGCCGTAAAATTCAAAACAGTAACAATGAATTGCACGTTTATTCAAAATCCAGTTAAAAACATGTAGCTTAATTCAGCAAAATGGACGGGCTTGATCCAGCGATACCAGCTTTTCAGACCCTGGTAGTCATTTCCACCTCCAACGCCCTCCTGCTGCCCACATGCCTCCTAGTGCCTAAGTAATCCCCCCCCCCGGGGGCACTACTGCCCACTGCTCTGGATGTTGAGGACTACAACTCCCATCAGCCCTAGACTGTGGCTGATGGGAGTTGTAGTCCAACAACATTCAGACGGCACTCAATTGGGGAAGGCTAAAGTGTCCTGTAGGGATGCGGGTGGCGCTGTGGGTTAAACCACAGAGCCTAGGACTTGCCAATCAGAAGGTCAGCGGTTCAAATCCCGGCAATGACGGGGTGAGCTCCCGTTGCTCGGTCCCTGCTCCTGCCCACCTAGCAGTTCGAAAGCACGTCAAAGTGCAAGTAGATAAATAGGTACCGCTCCGGTGGGAAGGTAAACGGCGTTTCCGTGCGCTGCTCTGGTTCGCCAGAAGTGGCTTATGCTGGCCACATGACCCGGAAGCTGTACGCCGGCTCCCTTGGCCAATAAAGCGAGATGAGCGCCGCAACCCCCGAGTCGGCCATGACTGGGCCTAATGGTCAGGGGTCCCTTTATCTTTAAAGTGTCCTGTGGCATTGCCTTGTCTTCTCACCCCAAGCCTAGGAAAGTGAGTGCTATGGAACAGGGAGACCTATCCGAGTAAGTCAAACGCCCCTTTCTTTCTGCCCACGAGAGCCATTTCTCTCCCCCCCACCAACAGATGCTTCTGCTTCCCGCAGCAAAGTCCTACGATGGAGTTGCGTCTCTTACCAGTCCCACCATGCAGTAGTTGAGCCCAAGCTCCCGGGACATGGCCCAGTTGGCATGCTCCTCTATCTCGGTGGCATCAGCAAATTTGACGGTGTGGCTGTACCAAGTGAATTCCAGCTCAAGGCATGGGGTCTCCTACGGAAAGCAAAGGTGATGAGGTCGCAAGTGTGTAAGAACCTAAGGATAGCCTGCTGGATCAGGCCCATGGCCCTTCTAGCCCAGCAGCCTGTTCTCTCAGTGGCCACGCAGATGCCCCAAAGGGAAAACCAAAAGCCTCCTCTAAGGCCATCCAAGTTGGTGGCCATGGCTGCCTCCTGTACCTCCATAATTTTAACTATGCGCTGCGTGAAGGACTTCTTTTATCCGTCCTGAATCTTACAGATGTAGGGCAACTACAGGGTCCTCTTTAATGTTTCCAGGATGAAAAGTTGCAGGATTTTAGCAGGAAGTTGCGGGGGGCACCTGTGCTAATTGGCAACGAAGGAGTTCGTTAACTCAGAAACCTTTTGCGGGAGCAAATGGTATTGAAAGCGAGTTTGTGTATAACTGGGACGCGGGTGGCTCTGTGGGTTAAACCACAGAGCCTAGGACTTGCTGATCGGAAGGTTGGCGGTTCGAATCCCCGCAACGGGGTGAACTCCCGTTGCTCAGTCCCTGCTCCTGCCAACCTAGCAGTTCGAAAGCATGTCAAAGTGCAAGTAGATAAATAGGTACCACTCCGGCGGGAAGGTAAACGGCGTTTCCGTGCGCTGCTCTGGTGCGCCAGAAGCAGCTTAGTCATGCTGGCCACATGACCCGGAAGCTGTACGCCGGCTCCCTCGGCCAATAAAGCGAGATGAGCGCCACAACCCCAGAGTCGGCCACGACTGGACCTAATGGTCAGGGGTCCCTTTACCTTACCCTGACACCATGATGAGCACAAGTCGTTATGAATGCAGAATAAAAAGGATGTGTGGAGGGGCCCAAAGCAGGTTTTATAAGAAGCTAGTAAAGGAATGTTTATGCGTACATATGTACTCTTATGGAGAACAAATTGAAGATGTAGCACACTATATCTTATATTATTATTTATAAATCCACCAAGGGTTCTGTTTAGACCTTGTCCACACTTCCTCTACTCTTTCCAGACATGGTCTGTGCTTTAAAGTTCCTTGTCTGAGCACCTATTTTCTGCCCCAGAGCTTTCCCTGAGAAAACCCACCCTTTAAAGCTTAATCGGAGCCAACGACGATCCATGGAAAACACAAATTGACTTTTGTTCCGATTGAGCGCTAAAGAGTGGGTTTTTGAAAGGGCAAAAGAAACCCAAAAACGATCAGACACAAAGCTTTTAAGCGTGGACATGTGCCTGGAAAGAGCGGGACAAGCCTTTATTCTCCCTTTTCAGACTTTCTTGGAAGGCCAGCCAGATGGTTTTAAGATAAGGTGGCTGCAGGCTGATGCAGAAACAGGAATTAGTTAAAGGCCGCTTTATTTGCACTAGCTGCAAAAAAGATAAAGAAAGGCCTTTCTCACTCAGATCAGGGCTACATGTTAAGGGAAGCTTTTAACCCAATGGAGCATTTTAAATCCAGCTTATTTGTACTCTAATTGGATTGGTTATGTGTGTTTTGCACATATGTGTTTTATGTCCATATTGTAATGGCCCCTGGCTACAAACAGTAATAAAACCTAACTTGGACAAAAAGCAATGCAATAACAAAACAACAACAACAACAACAACAACAACAACAACAACAACAACAACGGTATTGTAAAGTAGACTAGCAGACTCACCTTATTGGGGTTCGAGCCCCCCACTCCAATGGGGTTCAGCAAATCCTCCAGACCATGGGGAACGGGCCAAAGGTTCAGAGCCATTTTCCCAGCCACCAGCGTGTCTTTGTAATCAAAGAGGTTGACGTTGCCCCAGGCCAGGGGGCAGTGCTCCTGTTAGGCAAGGGGGCAGAGAGACCATGGGGGGCTGAGTCAGAGCGCAGAAGGAGCGCCTCCGTCCCTTAAGCTAGCGGACCCTCAATCAGCAGTCTTCAGTCTTTTTTAGACTGGGGACCCATCTTTAACCCAAACATGTATTTGGAAAACCACTTCTTACTTTTTTAAAACGTTTATTTGCACGACAGGAGGGCTGCTGCTACGACCCACCTTGAATCGGGCTGGAACTCTGTCATGTGTCCCAACCAGCAGGTTGAAGACCTTGCCCCTCCCAAGATTCCCCATCACAGACAATCCAGGTGTCTTGGTTTGAAGGCTGAACTTAATTTCCCCAAAAGGAAAGAGGTGCTGGGGCTTCTGAAACACCTGTAGCTGCAGCGTGGAGGAAGGCCTAGGGCCGCAGGGATCAGCAAACTTTTTCAGCAGGGGGCCGGTCCACTGTCCCTCAGACCTTGTGGGGGCCAGACTATATTTTTTTTGGGGGGGGGGGGAATGAACAAATTCCTATGCCCCACGAATAACCCAGAGATGCATTTTAAATAAAAGCACACATTCTACTCTTGTAAAAACACGCCGATTCCCAGACTGTCCGTGGGCCAGATTTAGAAGGCGATTGGGCCGGATCCAGGCCCCGGTCCTTAGTTTTCCTACCCATGGGATACGGCTTGTGCACATCCTCAGCTGTGCTCTCTTCTTCTCCACCCTTTTACACATTCAAGGATTAAGGCAGGCCCACAGCTCAGTGGGAGAGCACCTGGTTCGCAATGTAGGGGTCAGATGGGATTACCATGAGGAATTATAAAATATACATCAAGCCATCGTGTCCACGATGAAAGCATTGTGTTGACTGGGTTTGATATATTGACGATAATTTCTGATTAAATCCCATAAGATTCTACATTCATGCCCTTTGGATGCCCTTTTGCCTCTACTGCCCATTTCTCTCCCCTCACATGTCACGTACACAGCAGCTCAGCAGTTACTTTGCCAGGCAGGCATCCTGGGCCATCAAGATGGTGGGCAAGCTTATTTGAAGTAGCTCTCTAATGTATATTAATCTTAGGATGTTAATCTTAGGGCCAGGAAACAGATCTCACATGAAGGTGATACTGATTGCTATGCTCCTGGCCATCCTTCTTATCATGTGTATTGCTTGTTTATGACCTCCGGGGTTGCCAGATACTCTTCTTTGTAGTTCTCAACTTATTTACCCCAAAAGTATGCATGGATAACTAGTGTTTATAGGTTAACTTTCTCCCCACGTGGGTTTGTGGAAATGCTCAGAAGAAATCTGATTGGTTCTTACGAACACTCTGTAAAAAGCTTTTTTGTGAATAAAAACGGCCTGGGCCAGGGGGCTGCAGACACGGACAAGCACAGAAAGACACGATTATATGCACCCATCCCAGAGTCTTGCTGGTTCAAGTCTCTGTGTGTATTCTTATTAATCAGAGCTCAATCCTTCCTTTACTTTGCGGACGCAACATCGCAAGGTCCCAGGTTCACTCCCAGGCAGGGCTGAGAGACGAATGTCTGAAACCCTGGAGAGCTGCTGCTTGTCATTGTTATATTTAATATTGAGCTGAATGAACTAATGCTCTGACTCAGGATGAGGCAGCTTCCTACAGGGCTCAGCTGACCCTTGAATTAAACCACAGGGAAATCCCAAATCCCGGCTCACCTCCTTGGCCCCTTTCCGGCCTTTCACTGAGCAGATGGAAACGCAGAGTCGGGCAGCCCGGGGCAAGTCGGTGAGATAGATGTCGTACGACAGCCACTCGTTCCACCTGGCAGTGAGGAAGAGGGGGAGTGGGGTGTCAGTACAGGGGGGGCTGCAGAGGAATCTCACCCCTACCACCCTCTTCATGGCGCTGGATCCCCTCGTCCCCATACTTTTCTCCTTCCCCCACCAGAGAAGAGCAGTTTGAGCTTTGCATGCAAAAAGGGGTCCCAGGTCAAATCCTCAATGGCATCTCTAGGCAGGGTTGGGAAAGACCCCCCTGCCTGAAATTCTGAAAGCCACAGATCTCAATGAAGGCCGTTCTGAGCAAGGTGGACGCCCAACGCCCTAGGTCAGTATAAGGCAGCTCCCCGTTAGTTATGCCACAGTTACCGAGGGTTGGAACACGGAACGCGCTGCGTGTTGACGTTGTCGCAAAGGGGCTCTCCGCCGTGGAAAATCCCCGTCCGGACGTAGATCTGGAAAGGGATTCAATGGATTCAAGTTACAAGAAAGGAGATTCCGACTAAACACTGGGAAGAACTTTCTGATGGTATGAGCTGTTCGACTGTGGAATGGACTCCCTCAGGAGGTCGTGGAATCTCCTTTCTTGGATGTTTTGAAGCAGAGGTTGGATGGCTATCTGAATCAGGGGTGCTTTAGCTGAGATTCCAGAATTGCAGGGGTTTGGACTAGGTGACGCTCAAGGTCCCTTCCAACTCTACAATTCTATGATTCTATGAGTCCTAAGAGGAAGAAAGGAAAGAGTTGGGGGGGTCTCTTGCTCTCCAAGCAGCCACCCTCCCACAGAATAAACATAGCTGTCAACTTACAGATTTGAAAATAAGGGACCAGCAGCCTCGAAAATAAGGGACCAGCAGCCAAAATAAGGGATTTTCAGAGCACAGGTATGTTCAACTTCTGAGCCCCTCTGAGCCAAAGGCAGAAAGCCCAGGCAGCAGCCAAACGAGGCCTCAAGCGGTGGTTCCCACAGCGCAGCAACCCGGCAAAGGGGATGCAGCAAGGAAAACCACTGTCACCTCTCCGCTGGGAAGCGCTGAACAAAGGCGAGTCCCGAGGCCACGCGGCCGATTTGATTGGCACAAGGCATGCAAGCTCCACCCCCCAGGCGTTCTCAGACTCCTTATTGGGTGAGCAACGCAGCCAAGCAACACAGCTGGAGCCTCCCTCCTCCCTGGCCGGCAGGGAGGGAGGGAGAGGAGCTGCTTCCTTTGAAACCTGGGAAATTTAAGGGACATCATCAAGAAGGGGCAGCAGCGGGACACGGCGCTGGGATAAGGGAGTTTCCCACCAAATAAGGGACGCTTGACAGCTATGAGAATAAATTTAGCAAAATTTGCCACCCTTTGTTTCGCTTTGTATATAAATGTAATAAATGGAAAATATAAAAAATAAACAGGGAGTCGGTCTGTGCGATGTGAGTTGTATGCCCCCTACTCCCTCCCTGGGGAAACTGGGATGCCTGGCTTCCCTCACTCCTTTCCCCGCACAACCTTATCGATATCCCGGATGTTGACGTTGACGTAGGTTGCGCACAGGATCTTGATGCGCAGGAGGCTGTTGATGGACCAGAGCGACTTGGTGGGGACGTCTCCGTTGACGTGGGAAGAGGTGGCCGAGCGGCGGGCGTAGGAGGGCAGCACAAAGATGTTGGCCGGCAGCTGGCTGTAGAGGCTCTCCTTGCTCATGAGCATCAGGTGCGGCAGGCGGCCGATGGTGATGCAGTTCCTCATGTACTGGGGGCGCAGGGAGAGGGGAGGCAGTGAGTGGGGTGTGGAAGGGAGGGAGGCAGGGCTGTGGGCAGGAAGGGCCACCTCACCTTGTACTGGCTGAGCGGGTATTTCTCCAGCAAGTACTCGTCGCAGCCGCACACCTTGAGGAGGTACTTCCCCTGGTACTCCTGCACGCACAGGCGCAGCTGCTCCGGCGACAGGTGCATGCTCCGCGTCTTCTTCCGGATGGCCTCGGCGATCACCTGCTCCGGAAGAGCGTCGTGGGGGGTCTTGAGGGTGTATTTCTGTTTGTCGTTGTTTGGAGACACAATAACCCAAATGGTAACTATGATCCGACCTTCAGGAGACGGAAGGAGGGTGGGGGGGAAAAGCAGGACAAGGAACTGTCATTCGGGTGAGCTGGTATGGTGCGGCGGAGAGAGAGAGAGAGAGAGCGCATGGTCAGCGTGGCCGGGGTGGGGGGAGGCGGGGGGGAGAGGGAATAGGAGGACCCTCTGACGAAGTCACTAGCTCTCAGCCTGGCCTACTCTACAGTAGGGTTCCCAGACATCCCCGGTTCCTGGGGACAGTCCCCGGATTTGCAAATTTGTCCCTGGACAAATCCCGTCCCCGGATTTGCAAATCTGTCCCCGGACAAATTCTGTCCCCGGAATGTACCCAGATTTGCAAATCTGTCCCCAGGAAACGTGACAGCAGCAGCCTCAGCAGCCCGGAGCCAACCTGGTAGCGCAGTTGGCTCTGGATGGCTCCAGGAGCTGCTTGCTGCTTGCTGCCGTGGCTCCCGCCATTTTTCCTCGCCAAAGTCCCCATATGATGTGTCTTGTGCGCAACGCATCACAAGGGAACATCCGGTGAGGAAAAATGGACCCCAGGCATATCCTTGCTCTCATAACTGAACTTCCGTTCTCACAAATACTATCAGCAGAAACAGGTCACAAAGACCTGAACCTACAATGGTCCAAAATGGCTTTGAAGGGAAGCCATCAGGAAATTAATCTAATTGGGTTCACTCAGGGGGAAAGTGGTATCTCTCCTCCGGCCACATTTCTCCTTTCCCCAGATTTTAAAAACACACAATGATGCCTCCTCGCCAAAACATTTCGCCCCTCCATCATAAAAATTAAATGCATGCTATAGAAACACACCCAATTCCTGCCCCTTATAAAGCCCCTGTTTACCTTTGTCCAGTTTGCTGTACACGTGTTTGGGCAACTCTGGGCTGGATTCCACATTGGGGGGGTAGACATACAGAGCCTGACTCGGGGGCCCCGCAGATCCCCGGGTCTCCACGGCTTCGCGGCAAACCGACAGGATGTTCCGCCGAAATTCCTGCACCTCGGGGTCCTTGACCAGCTCGAATTCACAGATGGGCATCCCGATCGCGAACCCTGGGAGCAAAGTAGGGACACTTGACCATCAAGCCTTCTGGGTACCACTCGACTGCCCCCCCCCTTGTCTAGTTTGGCCTCAGACTCACCAATTTCCCGGTTGAGGATCTTTTCCTCCCGGTTTCCCACCGGCTCAATGACCTTCAGGATGGGCTGGAAGAGACGGAGGTCGCAAAGGCGCCGGGACTCGTCGAAGAATTCTTCCCTCTCGGCTTCCTGCGTCACCCCTACGAAGATGTAGGAAGATTCCTCCTGGGTAGGGAAGCAAAGGGAGACACTGAACACCTCCCAGATACCCATCTTCCCATGCACTAGACTTCCTTCCCTAACCCAATCGTTTCCCAGATACATCGTCGGGGGTTAGACTAGATGGCCCTTGGGGGTCCCTTCCAACTCTACAATTCTGTGATTGTAGGATTCTGTCATTCTATGTCTTCCTTCCTTCCTCGCTCATAATGCTAGAATGCAGGGTCGCCCAATGGTATTGATGTGGGGATAGGTTCAGGAAGAGCAGAAGGAAATAACTTGGTTACACAAAACGCACCACTGGCTTACGGAACTCATTGCCACAAGGTGTGGCAATGGGCTTAAAAGGTAAAGGGACCTCTAATCATTAGGTCCAGTCGTGGCCAACTCTGGGGTTGCGGCGTTCATCTCGCTTTACTGGCCGAGGGAGCCGGCGTACAGCTTCTGGGTCATGTGGCCAGCATGACTAAGCCGCTTCTGGCGAACCAGAGCAGCGCACGGAAACGCCATTTACTTTCCCGCCAGAGCGGTACCTATTTATCTACTTGCACTCTGACATGCTTTTGAACTGATAGGTTGGCAGGAGCTGGGACCGCGCAAGGGTAAAGCTTCAAAAGGAAACTGATGGACGATATAGGAAAACATGGAATCCTTGGTCCATCTAGCTGAGTCTTGTCTACACTGAGTGGCAGAAGAGTCTCTCCCAGCCTTTGCTTATATCTTGAATCCGTTGGTTCGGGTCTTGCCCTCCAGAGCAGCAGAAAACAATCTTGCTCCATCTTCCATGTGACAACCCTTCAGGTATTTAGAGATGGCTATCCTATCATCTCTCAGTCTTCTTCCTTCTAAACACACCCAGCTCCCTCAACCGTTCCTCATCAGGCTTGGTTTCCAGACCCTCGATCATCTTGGTCACCCTCCTCTGCACACCTTCCAGCTTGTCAATATTGTTCTTAAACTGAGGGGCCCAGAATTGCATACAGCACTCCCGGTGTGGTCTGACCAAGGCAGAAGAGAGTGATACTATTACTTCACTTAGTGATGTATGGAAGTGAGAGCTGGACCATAAAGAAGGCTGATCGCCGAAGAATGGATGCTTTTGAATTCTGGTGCTGGAGGAGACTCTTGAGAGTCCCATGGACTGCAAGAAGATCCAACCTCTCCATTCTGAAGGAAATCAGCTCTGAGTGCTCACTGGAAGGACAGATCCTGAAGCTGAGGCTCCAAGACTTTGGCCACCTCATGAGAAGAGAAGACTCCCTGGAAAAGACCCTGATGTTGGGAAAGACGGAGGGCACAAGGAGAAGGGGACGACAGAGGACGAAATGGTGGGACAGTGTTCTCGAAGCTACCAGCATGAGTTTGACCAAACTGCGGGAGGCAGTGGAAGACAGGAGTGCCTGGCGTGCTCTGGTCCAGGGGGTCACGAAGAGGCAGACACGACTAAACAACTAAACAACAACAACAATTACTTCACATGGATACTGGACTTCTGTTGATGCCACCTACAATTGCATCAGCCTTTTTTGCTGCTGCATCACACTGGGAACTCATTTTAATGTTGTGGTCTACTAAGCCAGAGGTCCTTGCTCCTGGCTCGCTAAATCCCTCTCCTGCAGAGCGGGCTGAAGCTTTCCCCCTCCCGGCCTCCCGTTTCCTTAGCTGTCCAGGGTCGGCTCACCTGCAGCAAGTGGAAAAGGGGGTATTTCCTGGCCTCCTTGAAAAGGTCGTGCTTGATGCCCAGGAGCGTGGCTTCACGCAGGCACTCCAGCGTGACGATCATGCCGTTGGGGAGGCAGCAGTCCACCATGATCCGCGGGGGCATGAGGTGGAGCCCCCACAGCTCCCCGGACGAGGGGCGCGGCGGCATGGCTGCGAAGGGGTAGGAGGAGCTCGACACGGTGCTAGAGGTGCAGTCAGGAGGCTAAAGCATCTTGTCCACCTGGAGATGGGGAAGACACAGAGAGAGAGAGAGGAGGGTTAGGATTGGCTGGCTCCTCCCCAGTGGGAGGCTGGGCTTCACATGCCCCACCCACTGACACACCCCTCCCCTTGCTATTGGCCACCCAAGATTATATAGATGCAGCCCCGCGAAAGAGGGTTTCAGCCTGTAAGGTCTCTGCCTACTGCACTGAAAAGATGGCACCTTGCGGATTCACCATTTGACTCAGATGGTAACCCTTTCCTCAGTTTGGGGAACTGATCCAGCCCACGCACCAGCCTACTCTTGCCTGATGACACCAACAAACAGATTCACAGGTTTCCAGAGCCAACAAGGTTCATGACTTCCTGCTTGGCAGGGGGTTGGACTCGATGGCCCTTGTGGTCTCTTCCAACTCTATGATTCTATGTTTCTATGAAAGCCTTGGCTAGAAGAAAGTCTCCGTGTTTTGTTTTAGCAGCATGGAGACTGCGTTGGATGGCAAATCTGTCATGGATGCTTTAGCTGAGATTCCTGCATTGCAGGGGGCTGGACTAAATGATCCTTGGGAACTCTGCAATTCTATGAGTCTCTCTCTGTCTCTCTCTGTCTCTCTCTCTCTCTCACACACACACACACAATGCTGGACTAAAACAAAAAGAAACTGCCTGATCTAGCAGCGCTTTATGCATCCGTTCAAATGTGCAACACTCAACCTTCCTTAGAAGATATTTTACAGAGAGGTTGGATGGCCATTCGTCAGATTCTTTAGCCATGGTTCCTGCATTGCAGGGGGCTGAGCTAGATGCTCCTTCCTTAGGTTCTCTTCCTCTACAATTCTATGATTCTGTGCTAGCAAGGTAATACCACAGGTTTGTGTATTAAAATGTGCAACCTCTGCGAGGACGTATTTTAAAAAATAATACGTGTTTTAAAATTCAGCCAGGTTAAAATTTGACCCTGAGAAGATTAACTCCCTGCCACAACTTAAATAAACAGATCCCTGCAATGCTCCCGGAAAATGTTCAGAGCAGGACTTTGGTGAATCTCCACAAGGAGATTCTGTTGTTGTGGAGCGGCCAGGGTGGGCAACGTTGCTCTGGAGACCCCCAGTCCAAGCTGCTTTGCTCTACAACTCTTTTCAGCCTTCCCAGCTGGAGGATGGGAGTTGTAGCCCAAAGCAGCTGGGGGGCACCAGGTTGGAGGAAGCAAGAATATCAGCTTTCTTGCACAACTCATTCCCAAGAGGTTTGCATATGATAAATCTCTCCCCCTCACACAACTGTATTCCATAGCATTACACACACAAATATACATATACACACAGAGACACATTCAACCTTACATTATACAAAGACAGTGACACTTTAGGAGAATGCTGCTATGAAAATTCTACACCGTCCAGTTCTCCGAGAGCAAATCTGATCATTCAGCTTTCCAGGCAAGAGTCTCACCCCCCCACCTCCAATTAAAAAAAGAAACCCCACACCCCCCAAGCCCGGTCAATATCCATCAAACCCTTTTCCCCCCCCAGGTCCATGGAGGTGAGTCTTTTAAGCGCATCCCTTCCAAGCATCCTGCCACCCCCCCCCATGTGCGTCATCACCCCCTCAAGGCTGCTTACTCTAGAGCAACGGGTAGGAAATCGGCGGGGTTGAGGGTTTTCAGGGTTCTTTTCTCCCCCTTGTGCAAATGTGGGGTGTGTTTTTTTCCGTGTGTGTGTGTGTGTGTGTGTGTGTGAGGATCCAACAGTTTCCTTAGGAATGTATTGCAAGGCTTCCGTTGTCGGCTGGTCTGAGCCTCATGGCTGTCTCTCTTCTATGCCAGCCAACCATTTTCCTCCCTTCCTGCAGTCAAAAACTGTTGCAAAAAATAAAATAAAAAATAGAATTAATCATAATCAAAGAGACTCTAAGGGAAGGAAGGAAGGCTCTTGAGGGGGGGTGGGGAGACAGAATGAATATTTCCCCCCATCATATCTGAAACATCTAAATGTGTATCTGAAACATCTGGTGGGGTGAGACACCCCCACCTTTCCAAGAGCAACCCCCCCTCCAGCCCCCATAAACTCAAGGAAACGGCTCTGTGTCCAGATTCTATAAAGGAAGTGGGGTGCTGCTGTTGTGGATGGGTTTGACGCATGCTTTGGCAAAGGGGGGGGGGGTTGGATATTTCCTAGTGAAGGCAGGAAAATAAAAACCCGAGCCCTCCTTGCTTTTGCCAGCTGGAGTCCCTGAAGGAAAGGAACGAAGCAGATAGCCCCCATCAATATATTCCTTTTCCTCCCCACCCCTCCTCCCCCCCTCCGCCGCTGGCAACTTGGTCTACGTTATCCCCACCACTGGAAAAGGGGGTTTTGTAACAAAAGAAAGCGACTTACGTGTCTCCGGATCCTTGAATCAGAAGAGAAGGCAAGGTTAGGTCTTGGTTTTGAAGGATGCAGAGGCTCTTCCTCCTTCCCCAGCCCCCCCACCCCCCCACCACGAAAGATCTTTCTCCCTCCCCTACTGCTGTGACCATCGGGTCCCATTCCTCTCTCCCCCGCCTCCCCCTTTCCAGCGGCCAGAGAGAGCTTTTGCAAGCCGCGTATCCGGCATGGAAAAGCACGGATTTCCGTTGGATCCGGGGTTTCTCACACAGCTGGGAGGGGAACGGGGGAAAGAATTGGTTATCTAAAATATTTTTTTAAAAACCCACCTCTTGCAACACCCGAATTCCAGCAGCAAAGAGGGTGCATCTCCCCCCCCCCATCCAACACCCTCATTCATCCCAATGTCAGCAAGGAAGGGACACTTTTTGGGAGATGGAGGGGTGTGTGTGTGCGTTTATTCCCCCCCACTTCCTCTTTCTTTCCAGGAAAGGTTGGGGGGGATGAATGAGAGAGAAAAAGGATGACTGCAATTTTTTAAACCTGCCCTAAAGATGGGAAAATGTGGGGAGGGGGGAGAGAGCAAGGAGAAAATGGAATCATCACCGCTTGCGTAAATTGATACAGACGTTTGCACAAAAGGGGCTCAATTGTGGTGGTGGTGGGGTGTTTGTGTGTGATCCCGCAGTATGTTTTGAGATACTAATTTGGGAGTCGCGTGCAAAGCTCAGACAGGGAGAGCTTTCATGGGACGTTCGTTGGTATGGCATCCTTTGTCAACCTCCAGATGTGCAGGACCACCATTCCCACCACATCTGGAGGGCACCAGGTTGGCAAACGCAGCCATCTTTTGCCATCCCAGCATGGTTTGTCAGGTCTAACCCCAGACAAGATTAAATCCATCTTCATTCCCCTGGAGCAGCCTTGGACGATGGCTACCTCTCAGACTCACCTACCACCTGGGGGGGGGGAGTTGTGATGGTGACATGAGGGGGGTGAACTTGAGATGTCCACAAGGACCAGAACCTCCAGGTGCTTCTTATATGGATCCAGCATTCCTTTATTACATAGACAGCAGAAGGACAATTTTCAAGACAACCCTGGCAAATCTGTAACGACACTTAAGAATCAGATAATGCTAATGTTCTTTACTTGGGCTTTGTTATTTTAACTCATGCGCAACTGTACTAATTCTAAGTGCTTTTCATTTTACAGGTTTGTTTTTCATCTTTCAATGTTCATCTGTTGTTATAGCTTTGTTCTCTCTGTTTTGTATGCATTATGAAATGATTTTGGGGTTTTGTTTGTTTTTTACAAAAACAAAACAAAAGTGCTAATTTCTAACACTGTTTCAGGAGGCAGCCCTCCCTGGAGATGCTTTTGGGGCTGCTCTGCCACCTAGCTGTGGCCTTTCCCTGCAAGTTTTGGAGCTGCGGTTATAAAGATGTGGCAGGCACCAGGCGGTGGTGGCTGGTGCCCATTGAGGCTGGTAGGGCGGGAGGCAGGGAGCCCAACAGTAGGTGGCGCCAGAGCCAATGACAGCCCAAACTACCCCCTTAAAAAGTAAAGGTAAAGGGACCCCTGACCATTAGGTCCAGTCGTGGCCGACTCTGGGGTTGCGGCACTCATCTCGCTTTACTGGCCGAGGGAGCCGGCGTACAGCTTCCGGGTCATGTGGCCAGCAGGACTAAGCCGCTTCTGGCGAACCAGAGAGCGCACGGAAACGCCGTTTACCTTCCCGCCGGAGTGGTACCTATTTATCTACTTGCACTTTGACGTGCTTTCGAACTGCTAGGTTGGAAGGAACAGGGACCGAGCAACGGGAGCTCACCCCGTCATGGGGATTTGAACCGCCAACCTTCTGATTGGCAAGTCCTAGGCTCTGTGGTTTAACCCACAGCGCCACCCGCGTCAACTACCCCCTTGCTGGGTGTAAATAAGAAGGCATGCAGGCAGGTTGGGGCAGGCTGAGGTTAGTGGGGCAGTGCCGCCTTGGCCTGAATGGTCCAGCCTCCAATGACTGGGGCCCCGGCCCTGGGGATAACCCTTATATTCCAAAGCAAAGGAGAAAAGGGATGGGAGCATTGGTTTAACCTCAGCATTGTAGAATAAACGCTGACAACTGGGAAACACTGGCCTGCGAGCGCTCCAGTTGGAGAACAGCCTTTACCAAAGGTGTCATGGGCTTTGAAGACACTCGAACTCAGGACGCAAGGGAGAAACGTGCTAGGAGGAAGGCACGCTTGGTAAGTCCACACTGATGGATTCCCGCCCGGAAACCAATGTCCCCACTGTGGAAGGATGTGTGGATCCAGAATTGGCCTCCACAGTCACTTACGGACCCACTGTTAAGACTGTGTTCATGGAAGACAATCTTACTCAGCTACAAGTGATTGCCGAAGAAGAAAAAGTATAATTATTATTATTATTATTAATATTATTATGATGTTAACTCTCCCTTGTCTGCTACTGGCCCTTGCACTTGAACTGCATATGTGTTTCATTCTGCTCCAGCCAACCCACGGAGGCCCCAATTGGTTCTCCTCCTAGAGCAGCCTCCCTGTCATCTGGTGCCTGCCAGATGTTTTAGATGGCAACTCCCAGCAACCACACACTGGTGTTTGATGGGAGTTGTCCAAACCAGCTGGAGGGCACCAGGTTGCAGAAAGCTGCAATCAAGGCATGGGGTGTGTGGAATGTGCAGCATAAAGCTGGATGTGTCTAAGGAGGATATTGGAAGGCATGCAGAGGAGAAGCGTGGAGAAGAGGAGTCTGAAGGGCTGTGACATGGATGATGGAGCAAGCTTGCCTTCCGCTGCTCTGGAGGGGAAGACCCAGAACAATGGATTCAAATGACAAGAAAGGAGATTCCGACTAAACATTAGGAGGAACTTCCTGGCAGTAAGAGAAGGGGTTCCCTCATAAGTTGGTGGACTCTCCTCCGTTGGAGGTTTTTCAACAGAGGTTGGATGGCCATCTGCCAGCAATTCTTTAGCAGTGATTCCTACATTGCAGTAGGTTGGACTACTATATGGTTCCTTCCAATGCAACAGATCTAAGATTCTAAGGTGTACCTCGGGTTAAGAACTTAATTCGTTCTGGAGGTCCGTTCTTAACCTGAGACTGGTCTTAACCTGAGGTACCACTTTAGCTAATGGAGCCTCGGCTGCCGCCGCGCGATTTCTGTTCTCATCCTGAAGCAAAGTTCTTAACCCGAGGTACTATTTCTGGGTTAGCGGAGTCTGTAACCTGAAGTGTCTGTAACCTGAAGCGTCTGTAATCCGAGGTACCACTCAATTATTGTTTTCAATGACGTCACAAGCTGCTGCAAGTATTTTTAAAGGAAGTAAGGCACCTCCTCGTTTTTAGCCTGGTGCCTCTGTTGTCTGACCTCCTACTGACCATAGCAAGCAAGCACAAAATAAAAAGTCCCTTTCTGCAGGTCTTGTTTGACCCGACATCCTGCGTGTTCACCTGAAGTGGCCAATTAAAAAGGTAAAGGTAAAGGGGCCCCTGACCATACGGTCCAGTCGTGGCCGACTCTGGGGTTGCGGCGCTCATCTCACTTTCCTGGCCGAGGGAGCCGGCATACAGCTTCCGGGTCATATGGCCAGCATGACTAAGCCGCTTCTGGCGAACCAAAGCAGCGCACAGAAATGCCGTTTACCTTCCCCCCGGAGCAGTACCTATTTATCTACTTGCACTTTGACGTGCTTTCGATTTGCTAGGTTGGCAGGAGCAGGGACTGAGCAACAGGAGCTCACCCCGTCGCAGGGATTCGAACCGCTGACCTTCTGATCGGCAAGTCCTAGGCTCTGTGGTTTAACCCACAGCGCCTGCTCCCAAAAAGCCTCACAAGGAGGGCGCAAAGGCAACTGTGCTTCCTTGCAGCTGTAACCCATGGAGGTTCCCTGTATTCAATGCAAGCAACAGCCATAATAATAACAATAATTTATTATTTATACCCCGCCCATCTGGCTGAGTTTCCCCAGCCACTCTGGGCAGCTCCCAATCAAGTGTTAAAAACAGTACAGCGTTAAATATTAAAAACTTCCCTGAACAGGGAACATAAGAAGAGTCTGCTGGATACGGCCAATGGCACATCTAGTCCTGCATCCGATTCTCACATTGGCAACACAGGTGCCCATTATGGGAAACCCACAAGCAGGATTCGAGCACAGGAGTTCAAATCTCTCCCCTCCATCAACTGGCATTCATAAGCATTTTCTGCCTCCAACTGTGGAGCCTTCAAAAGAGCTTCTCTCTTCCTCCTCCATGAGATCCTCTAAGTTAAGTTGGTGGCCATCGCCGCCATGCTGAGAACTTAATAACTTAAAGATGCATTGTGTGGATGGGTGGACATCAGAGATTAAGAATGCAATAAACTGCCTTATGCAGAGCCAGCCCATTCAGAAGCATAGAACTGTAGAGTTGAAATGGACCCTGAGGGTCATTCAGTCCAACCCCCGCAATGCAGGAATCTCAAATGAAGCATTCATGATGAATGAACGTCAAACCGCTGCTTAAAACCCTCCAAGGAAGGACAGTTGGGTTCCATCTGGCTCAGCACCACCTCCATTGACTGGCTGTAACTCGCCAGGGTTTCAGGTAGGGAGTTTTTCCTAGCGCTACCTGGAGATACCACTAAGTACAGACGCAGGTGGCGCTGTGGGTTAAACCACAGAGCCTAGGACTTGCCGATCGGAAGGTCGGTGGTTTGAATCCCCGTGATGGAGTGAGCTCCCGTCGCTCGGTCCCAGCTCCTGCCAACCTAGCAGTTCGAAAGCACGTCTAAGTGCAAGTAGATAAATAGGTACCGCTCCGGAGGGAAGATAAACGGTGTTTCCGTGCACTGCTCTGGTTCGCCAGAAGCGGCTTAGTCCTGCTGGCCACATGACCCGGAAGCTGCACGCTGGCTCCCTCGGCCAGTAAAGTGAGATGAGCGCCGCAACCCCAGAGTCGTCCGCAACTGGACCTAAAGGTCAGGGGTCCCTTTACCTTTACCTTTACAGAAGCAAGGGCCCTTTTGCATACAAAGGAGGTCCTCCACACCGCTGATCGGCAGCCCTGGTTTGAGAATAAGAGCATCTAATGCCAGGAGGAACCACCTCTGAGGTGACTTAAGCGGCATCACATCTCTGCTGTAAGGTCAGAAGTCCCAGATCCTTGCCTACCCTGCTCTGCCTCGGTAAATCCCTGAAATGCAAAACGCCTTGCCCCTGGAGGTAAACATCAGATGAGCCTTCCGGATCAGGCCAGTGGCCCATCTAGTTCAGCACCCTGTTCTCACAGTGGCAGCCAGGGGCCTCAAAGGGAAGACTGCAAGCAAGGACTGGGAGTAACAACACTCCCTGCTTCTGAAGTTTCCAGCAACTAGTATTCAGAAGCATACTGTCTCGCATCCATCTCATTGCTGATTTTCTGCCCTCTTAAGACATTTTTCTTCGCCTGGTCTGGCCCTTGCTAGATTTCGTCTCCCTCTCCATAATTTAGGCATCAGCCTGCTGGTTTTGGATTGTTCAGTGTCGTTTCAAATTTTGTTTCAATCCCAGTTGTTCGTTGCCATGATGGGTGCTTTTGTTTGAAGTGGAAAAGGTGGGGAAGAACTTGTTTTTTAAAAAAACAAATAAAGACAGAAGTCCAGGTCTGTCTGAATACCTCACATTAATAAATAAATCCTTAGGCACAAGACGAATGCTCATTACCATATGGAAAAGAAAATGGGGGGGGGGGAGAAGCGGAATGCTGCAGGGATGGACCGACCTCATTCAAGGCAGCCGGCCACAAAAACAAGCATTTCTCAACATCTAGACCAGGGCATCTGTCTGGAACACACAAGTGGCTGGAGCCAAACGCTGAGTCACCCCCTAAAAATGCTGCATGAACTTCAAGCTACTGGGTTAAAAAAAAATTAAAGAGAAAAGAGAGAAAAAAGAAATATCCTTCCCCCACACCCCCCCCCCAAAAAAATCAGGGCCTGCCTTTTTTCCCTTTCACAAATCGAAAGAATCCTTTTTGTTAAGAATAAAACGCCTCAGCAATTTATCCAAGATATTTGACATAGTTAGAGGGGAGACGGAGGAACATGAATAGAAGGGCGGAGGGACAGAGAGAAGGCAGGTCCTGTTAGCTAAATATTTTGGGAGTCTCTTTTGTAGAAGTCACTTTCAAGTTCTTGCCTCCTAGCCAAAAAAACAAAAAAGCATGTTGTGCCCAGTCATGTATATTAAATCAGTGTGAGAATCCCATGCCAACTTCCTATTTCTGAACCATGGCATGCGTGGGATGGGAAGCCAGGAAGTGGCTCCCCTTCCCCCTTTTCTATTCCTGTCCCTGTCATATGTGACCTTGGGCAAGACGCCACTTCCCTCAGCACTGTGGTTTGCGTCTTCCTCTCCCAGAGTCTCAGGCGAAAGCCTTCAAGGGCACGAAGAGGAAGCCGAGAGAGACAAAGGGGTGGATGGAGGCAGCAAAGAGCTGGTGGCTCCTCCTCGGGTCAAAGAAACGTAGCCACTCTCCTCCAGAAGCCACTGGGCGGGCAAGAAGCAAGAGTCCAGAGACAGGAAGCCACGCCAAAGAAACACTTGAGCGACCCGCCCACCTGCCGTTCATCTGTCATTCTGTCCCACAACACAGGCACACCCTGAAACGTGAAATGGCACTCCAGGCCACAGCCAATTTAACTGAAAGGTACTGATAAACTAATCCATAGAGAGAATATACGCTGTGGGGGCAGGGATCTTAATTATGCTCCATGCACTGTGTAATCTCCACCAAGAATAAATGCCCAAAGTCTGCAAAACAGCAGGAAAGTCACATTCCCTAATCAGAATAAATTATGCAAATTAAGTGAGCGGCTTAGTTTTTCCATACTTTTAGCCAACGTCAGCGAGACATTTTCAAATGATCTGATTATCCCCTTTTTGCAAGGAAGACTCGAGGAAGGGAGTGCGGAAAGACATGGAGAAACTCGGAAAGTGTTCTCGAAAGCAAAGAGGAGTAGAAACAAACCCCAGCTGAATCAGGGTGTCTTGGGGGTGTTTTGGTGCTTCCACGAGGAGGGATCTCTATGAGGCCCCCGCAAGCTGAAGTAGGGAACGCTCCCTCCCTCTGAAACCTTGTGGTGCTTTGCTCGCTCAGTCACAACAAACAAACCCCGCTATTTTTTGCAAAAAGCAAAACCAAGCTTACAGAATACACCCTTGGTTGAGAGGGAGGAATCGTCCAAGGTGACTGACAGGTCTAACTTTTAATCAGAGGCAATTATTTTATCAGGAATCCCCAGTCACAGTGCTTTTTGCAGAAGGACGCTGACTCAAACAAATGTTTGTCTCACGTGCGCACTGCTCTTTGGCTAGTTCTGCCTCTCCCGAGTTCTCAGGTCTAATCCAGCAGGGCCCTCCTTAAATTCCAATCACTGGGTGAAAGGAGAGTAAATGAAGGAGTTACTTATGCAGTAAAACTGACCAAGATATGGCTCACCAGCTACATGTACCTGGACCACTTAAACCACACTTGGATTCTGGAATTTTCTATCAGCTGTTAAGTGACAGTTAGAAGCAGGTGGAGTTCTGAATCTTGGCACATGGCTAGTGCCACCCCACTGTGAAGCTATAGAGGTGAGGTGTGAAGCTATTAACACATTGATTGTTCCTTCCAACCTTTCCTCTCTACTAGCTAGAATGATGTTCTGTGAATTCAGAGAATGGAGGATTCCATTTAATGGTAAATTCCATTGCTGAACAAGCTGTTTAGGTGCTTTTATTTTTAAATTAATTTTTGGCGTTACTGCTATTACCACTGTATTTCCATTGCCTCTTATCTTAAGCCTCCCTCCCAGGACTTAAATTGATCATTGTTCTCCCGTATTTTATCTCCAAAGGAAACCTGAAAGGTAGTCTGAATCAAGGTCGCCCAGTGAACTACAGGGCTGAATGGCAATTTGTGTCTGGGTTTCCTACAGCCGAGCTGGTTCCAGACCACACTCTAACCACTCTACCACATTGCTCTGAGCTCTATAAATGCATACATGGGAAGAGAACGAAGGGAAAATTGAAGAATATGTGTATACGGTGCATATCTCAAGGAAACTGTGTTTTCTAATTATCCTCCTCCTCTTCCTACAGCCCAGAGTTTTTCTCTTTTGATTTCTTACAGCAAAGTTAAAAGAACAAATCCGCCAAACGATAGGTAGAAGAACAACAATGCAATGCACACTTCAGTGTACTTTGGTGTAACTCAGCTATCTTTCATGCACTGAACTTGAATGAGGCAGGGAGACAAGCAGGCTAATGGATCTGAAAGAAGCATATAGGGCTGACATGAACACTTTAGATAGCTGTTTAGTGAGCCACGTGAGAAGTGACAGAACAAGATTATTTTAATATTGGTTGCGTATGGCAGGGAAACCTGTGACCGAATATTGTGGGATGACTTTAGCCCTTGCTGAAGGCCAATGGTGAGGAATGACGGGAACTGTGTTCTCACAACAGTTAGAAAGCCACAGGTTCCCCAGCCCTGGTCTGCTGTCCATGTGCTGTTGTACCTTGAATAAAACTTTAATAAGATCAGGCTGGTGCTCAGAAGTTAAATGCAAAGCTTTCTGATACAAACTTGTTAGTGCCTTTGTTGCAGACAACAGTCTATCACTCCATAGTCTACGTTTGTGTGAATGAGTGACTTTAATTATTCCTCCAAACTGGGGTAGCTGTGTGTGTGTTGTACATTTTATCAGTCTCCGTACGAGTATGCGACCATGCTTCTAGCATTTATGATATCGGTAAAACAGGAGGACACTCGGTTAGATCCAAAACCAGATTTTAATAGAGCTTTGCTGAATTGTAATTATAAACAATTGGGGGAAATGTTGTACATCTTTAAACACAGACAAGATCTTTTGTAACCTTCCAAATGGGTGGAAAACAACTCCTAAATTTCGATTGCCATTTCACCTGGTTTCTCTTTTGCACTAAGTTCTAAACAAGTCAATCAGATTTATTAAAGGGTGAATTTACTTTCCTTGCCTTGTTTATAGCTGTGATTCCAGTTGCCTGTTTAACCAAGGAGCGGGAAAGGGGGATTTTCACAGCCCTGTTTAAAAACAAGCTGTCACAAACTTCCTAGGTGGATTAAACTCAAGAATCAAAGCTGCAAGAACCTTTTCCCCACATCCTCTGCTATGCTTAGTATGTCTACTTTCCTTCAGTGCTCTCAAACTCACGACTATGTTGTAGTCC
Organism: Podarcis filfolensis; assembly: GCF_964270895.1. NCBI lineage: Eukaryota > Metazoa > Chordata > Lepidosauria > Squamata > Lacertidae > Podarcis > Podarcis filfolensis. The sequence continues at coordinate 2,229,191 of NC_139615.1, forward strand.
ACAACACCTAGAAGGCACCAGGCTAGGTGGGGAAGGTTTATCTAGATGAAGAAATTATCCACCCTTTACACTTGAGGTCAGGACACACCCCTTTCTGAAAGGCTACTCCTCAAACAAGACCAATGAAAATTCATCAGAAGAGTAATTCTTCTCCTCAGCAAAGACAGCCATCTCCTGGCTGCCGAAGGTTTCATCTTCTTCTTTCTCCTGGGCCACGGCTTCACTTGACTCCTCAAGGCCCACAACACCCCTGTTCAACATCAGTTCACTTTCTGCCACTGGGGAGACATCAGCCTTGCTCATACTGTCTTCCTTGCTTGGATAACTGGAGGGCATTAAGGGAGGGCTGCTGCCGTATCTGCAAGAGCTGAGCTGCTCAGCTGTGGCAGTCTTAGACCACGGAGCAGCGAACGAGCTCTTAGAACCTTGAGAGGAACACAAAAGCCAGTGAAGATCTCCCCAGAGAGTTATCCTGCACGAGGAGAACAATATCCTCTCCCGTATCTAAGGGCGTAGAACAACCCGTCTCGCCAGAGCAAAACAGTCCCTTCTACCGCCTTCCTTTGCTGGGTGCTAAATAGAATGTCAGACAACTATTGAACTAATAACAAAAAGGCTACACAACTTGGGATTTCATTCCCAGTTGTGCTTCTGGGCTGACATAGCAGCAAACATTATAGGTTTCTCACATACAGAGCAAGGAGCTCTCTCTTACCTTTTTGAGCATCCCGTGCCTTCGTTTGGACAGATCCTTTTGGAACAGCAGCAGCTTTGGGGACTGCCATCTCTTTCCTGCTCCTCTTTGATGAAAGTGGGGTACCTTCAGTTGATGACTTGATTTTTTTTGCCCCTGTGTGAACAAGTTGTATACAGTGGTACCTCAGGTTAAGTACTTAATTCGTTCCGGAGGTCCGTACTTAACCTGAAACTGTTCTTAACCTGAAGCACCACTTTAGCTAATGGGGCCTCCTGCTGCTGCCGTGCTGCCGGAGCACGATTTCTGTTCTCATCCTGAAGCAGAGTTCTTAACCTGAAGCACTATTTCTGGCTTAGCGGAGTCTGTAAACTGAAGCGTATGTAACCCGAGGTACCACTGTATATGCTACTTTCCTTCTTCTTTTTGATGGATTTAATGTTAACCTGGAGCCCCTCCAGATATCCTTTCTATTGAGTATGCATCATGCTCATGATGTTGTGGGGTGGTTACAAACCAGCCGACTTTCAGTGCTGCTTGTGCCTGCAAGAAGTTTGAAGGAGGTCACACTGCTTTGTTTGCAACTGGTGTATGCCCCATACCTTCCTGCTAAAATCCTATAACTTTTCATAACATTTCAAGGTTCTGGCAGGTATGTGCCCGACTACATGCCCTATGGATCTCTGCTTTTCAAGGCAGGTGAAAACAAGCTGTGGGGTCTTGATCGGGTGGGTCCAAGATGTAGTGAATGTTTCACTGTGTGAGGGAGAGGTGCCTGCCCCTTTAAAGGGGGTGACAGTGCTGCCGCTACTAAAGAAGCTGGTTATGGACCCAATTAACAACTATCAGTTGGTCACAAATATCCCCATTTTAGGGAAGGCGATAGAGAGGGTTGTGGTGAAACAACTGCAAACATTCCTGGATGAGACTGACCAACTAGATCCATCCCAGTCTGGGCTCAGACCTGGATTCAGGACCGAATCAGCCTTGGTTGCCCTGATGGATGACTTTTATAGAGAAAAGAACAGGGAGAGTGCAGCCCTGCTCAATCTCTCAGCAGTTTTTGATACCATTGACCACGGTATCCTTCTGGGCTGACTCTGCAGGATGGGAACTGGTGGCACTGTGCCACAGTGCCTCTCTTCCTACCCTGCAGGATCATGCCCCAAGTAGAGAGAATGCTCTTTGGGGCCCCTGGTGCTTACCCTGTGAAGTGCCAAAGGGCACCTCTTTCCCCCCAATGCTACACAACATCTATTTGAAGCCACGGGGAGTAGTCATTAGGACGCGTGGTGCAAGGTGTCATCTGTACACTGATGACACTGAGCTCTATTTCTCCATTACATCTGAGTCAGGAGATGCTGTGCAAGCCCTGGACCGGTGCCTGGATGCAGTGGTGGACTGGATGTGGGCCAACAAGCTGACCTTGACACTTAGAAATACGGGGGCCTTGTGGGTGGATGGCTCCTGTGTCCGGGGTAAAGGTCAACTGCCTGTTCTAGACAGGGTAAGATCCCCCCCAAAGGATTTGGTTCGCAGCTTGGAGGTATTCCTGAATCCATCTTTGTGATTAGAGGCCCAAGTGACCTCTGTGGTGCCTTCCACCAGTTTCTGTTGGTATGCCGGCTGCAACCACTACTGGACTAGGAAAGCCTGACCCCAGGAGTTCATGCACTGATAACCCCAAAGACGTGATTACTGCAATATGTTTTACATGGGGCTGCCCTTCCATATGGTCCAGAACAGCCTTTCTCAACCTTGGGTCCCCAGTTGTTGTTGGACTACAACTCCCATCATCCCTAGCTAGCAGGACCAGCAGTCAGGGATTATGGGAGTTGTAGTACAACAACATCCAGGGACCCAAGGCTGAGAAAGGCTGATCCAGAAGATGCAGCTTGCGCAGAATGTGGTGGCCAGACTGCTCACAGGAGCAGACTACTGACAGCATACCACTCTGCTGCTGAGAAGACTGCACTGGTTAGCAATTTGCCAGAGGGCTGGGTTCAAGGTATTTGTGTTAATTCCCAAAGCCCTAAACAGCTTGGGCCTAAAGTACCCTAAGGGCCACCTGGTTCCTTATGCTACGTCTCAATCACAGAGGCCTTCTGATGGGCACTTTTGGAGGCCCTACATGCCCCTGAAGTTCTGGTGGCCTTACCAGGGACTGAGCCCTGTGAAACTCCCTGCCCGGTGGAACACCTCGCTAGTAGAGGTTCATCAGGAGTCATTCCTGTTTGTTTTCAGATGTCTTCTAAAAACCGTATTACCATGGTACCTCGGTTTAAGAACAGTCTGGTTTGGTTTACAAACTCCACAAACCCAGAAACAGTGTCTTGGTTTGAGAACTTTACCTCGGAATCCAAATGGTGGAAGGGCACCAGTGGCGGGACGCCTCATTAGGGAAAGTGCACCTCGGTTTAAGAACGGTTTTGGTTTAAGAACGGACTTCCGGAATGGACTAAGTTTGCAAACCGAGGTACCGCTGTATTTAAATGGGCCTTTCAAACCTCAGATTCTTTGCCATCCAGCTTTTACTGATGTGCCTGACATTTTAAAATTGTTTTTACTGCAGTGTTGTATTTTCAGGTTGTATACCACCTTGTGGTTTGTATATCTCTCTCTCTCTCTCTTTATACAAAAGTGCAGTTTCTAAATATTTGCATAAATAAATAAATAGTAAGCACAAATGTTCCAGGGTGGCTGTTGCCCTGTTTTTGTTTTACTATAGCACAAAAGTTGCCCCTACAGATGGGAACAACCTGGTAGCATTGGGGAAGCACAGAAGAACAATTAATGAAGTGGAAACTGTAGTCTTGATTGCGTCAACGACATGTTGCAGAATACACCCTGCCCCCCCCCCCCCACACACAAAAAAACCACACACCAGTTTGGAAGAACCCCAAGTTGATCCTGCCAGTAGCCCACGCTAGCTTGCACTCATAGTTATGGCACATAGCTTAAAAGAGAAGAGAGGCCTGAGGTTGAGGTTGCTGGAGAGGGTGACTTGTCAAAACCTCACCTTCTATGTTGGTTTTCTTTTTGAAATCTCCATCAGATTTCATCACTGGTGTCTCAGGCAGAAGCTAGGAGAGAGATACTATTTGTTAATGTTAACAGAGAGAACATGATAGACCTACTAAAACTTCACTAGACCAATAACATCGCAATGGACTGTTAGGAAAATATATGAAGGGGCCGTCTGCAGCAGCCAGATTGTTAAAAGCAGGGAGACGCCCAAACATTTCTAATAGTGCAAAGACTGAACCAACCTTTTCTTGGCTCTTGTTTGATGCTGATACATTTTTCTTCCCACCCTTTGGTTCTCGGATCCTCTTGGCAGGAGGCTTACAGGTAACGTGTACATGATCTACAGTGCAAAAAGGAACAAAGAGTGCAGGGTGGGGGGTCTGTCTTTCAGCTTGTCTGACAATATTCTGACTTCTGACCCCAACCTGCATGTCATGGTACCTTTCAAGTCTCTGTTGTTTTTAGGTGACTCTCTCCCGCTGAATCGGCTATAGAATCCAAATATCCTTATTCTCTCCTGGTGCGGTGAAAGAGAAGAGTAGGTGTTATAGTACTGATATGCTTCAATTAGTACCCAATTTCTAATACGAGAGAAAGGCTGGGGCTCCTGGCTGCCATGCCTTTTGCCCTGGAGGTCAGTTGCCCCAGCTCCAAATGTATGGCAACTAAGAGACAAGCACTCTCTTCTTATGCCACAGACTCCAAACCACAGCTTTGGCATTATAAACTAGCCCTGCTCAACTAGAAGCCCCAGTTGGCTTAAGCTAGGATTTTCTTCCCCACACATAATATATTCATGGCTAGGACCCAAACCAATGGATTCAAGTTACAAGAAAGGAGAGTCCAACTAAACTTTAGGAAGAAGTGTTAGACAGTGGAACAGACTCCCATGAGAGGTGGTGGACTCTCCTTCCATGGAGGTTTTGAAGCAGAGGCTGGATGGCCATCTGACATGTATGATCTAGTTGAGATTCCTGCATTGCAGGGGGTTGGACTAGATGACCCTTGGGGTACCTTCCAACTATACAGTTCTATGATTCTATGCATCTGAGTGCATTTCTTCCTTGCTATTGGATCTGGGTTGGACTGGGTTAAGAACATGCATGCAGATTAGTGATCCAGACCCAGGGCAAAACTATTAGCCCCTGCTGTATAGTGGTCTTATCCAAGGAGAAGGGATGCAAAACCAACAGTGGAGCTAGACCACTTCCTCATTTAATAGCAGCAGTTCACCTTGTGTGGCCGCACATTTTATGCCATGGCAGTTTTTAGGTGAGGAAAGAAAAGGCTCACAAGGGGATTCTAAAAGTTAAAACGAAACAAAAAAATTGTGCAAGCAGTGGTATTGCGCTTCCTCCACTCATTCAAAATGGGATTCACAGAATACACCATCATGCAACACCCACAGATGTGAATGGGGAGCTGTGCATTAGCACAAGGGCTTGTGAGGATGCGATTCAGCTGCTGCAAGTTGCTAGTGATGATAGAAAATGAAATGAAATAACGAAAGGAAGTCCTCTCCCCTTGTTGTTCCCCCACACAAACATTAGTCACAGGGAACATAAAATGACTAATTAAGGAGCAATGTACCAAGAATCCCACAACAGAAAACAATGACGGGCCAAAGCTGGAAGGGAGAAGCTTTTTAATTCTTTTTAAAAAAAAAATCAGTGGCTCTAAAGACCCACAATAACCTTTGCTACCCCACAGCAGACAGGATGGTGCTGAAATCTGAGCGAGCTCCAGCTGCTCAGTCACTCACTTGCCTCCAAGGTTCCCAATGGGCCTTGCTGCCTAGTAGGCAGAGGTTAGAGGGCAACACCAGGGAAGATCAAGTATGATGGCAGGAAATGCATCCTTAAGAATCTCATATTATTTCTATTTCTGATAAAAGACTAGAATGGGATTTTCCATTGCAAGAATGTTTTGTAAGTTGCTTTGATAGCTCTTCTTGGCTGTAAAGTGGGATGTTCTAAATAAATCAATAAGGTTTCCATTTCATTCCATACAAAAATTGCTACACAGATCATGGCTGAGAAAATACAGGAATACAGAAGATATTGGGCCCCAATGATCTGCCAATAACATCCTCTGCAAAAAGTGTGAAAGCAAAGGATGCAATTATTCCAGAGAGAAATCAACCTAGGTTTATTGGGGGGGGGGTCATGGAACCTGCCTGTGTCACACCTGAATGCTTAATTGCTCTGCTTCGTTTGCCATCTTCACAGCAGCTTCAAAGTCCCTCTTGTCACCTTTGTTCTTCAGCTTGGCCTCAAAAAGAAAATACAGAACATAGCTATGATTTAAGAAGTGAGGGAGAAAGGGACTGTGCGTCGATGCTGCTTCTTAACATCAATGGGGTATGTGCTAAACACTTGGCCCATGTGTGGTTTACCTCCCCAGAGCCTGTCACTCCCAAAGCTTTTCTCCTCTATGCTTGGGAAAGGTGGCTGCGGGGAAGTAAGAAACAGATGAGGGGGAAATTCTGCATTCCTTATCTGCATGCCGCTTTTGCTCCTCTTTCTACAAGTCTGGGACAAATCTGAGTTTAAATACACAGATCTGCCACTACTGCGCCTAAATTGACCCTCCTAGAGCTACAATTCCCAAGGGGCCATGGGGAAAGCCATGATAGCTGGACAGCTCTGAAATTAATCCAAGTTCATTGTGCAGCTGGGGCCTAATCAGGCCACTGTCTTTCCAAATTGCAGGGCTGGATTGCAGACGGAGGGAATGGGGGACGGGGACAAAGTTCTCCTCTGATCTTAAGATAAAGAAGCTTGCAGAAATCACACACCAGCTTTGCTAGCAGATTTTGGCAGCTTGCAGACAACCTGTTTATTGAGCACTCGTTTTGATTTGTTTGCAGGGAGGATATACAATGTCGTATCAGGCAACTGTTATCCCATAATTTCCAGTGCATTTTCCTGTCATTTCCCTTACTGCATAACATCTGCTTTTTTTTTGAGGGGGAAGCAGGTTTGTTGCACAAGAGTGCCCATTCCACTTTAATCGTGCGAAGTGAAGTACCGTATTTTTCACCCTATAGGACACACTTTTTCCCCTCCAAAAATGAAGGAGAAATGTGTGTGCGTCCTATGGGGCGAATGCAGGCTTTCGCTGAAGCCTGGAGAGTGAGAGGGGTCGGTGCGCACCGACCCCTCTCCAGGCTTCAGGAAGCTATCCGCAAGCCGTGGGAGAGCTGCGCAACTTTGCGCAGCTCTCCCACGGCTTGTGGAGAGCTGCCTGCACCCCAAAGCCTGGGGGCGCGCTGAACTCAGTGCCCCCAGGCTTCGGGCTTCGCGCAGCTCTCTCATGGCTTGTGGAGAGCTGCCTGTTCTGGGTGCTGGGGTCGGGGGAAGCTCAGGCTTCCCCCGCCCCAGCCCCACGCCTGGGGGGGGGGAATAAAATTTTTTTCTTTATTTCCCCCCAAAAAAACTAGGTGCACCCTATGGGCCGGTGCGCCCTATGGGCCGAAAAATACGGTACTTCACACAGCACATAATTAAACTATGGAACTCCCTCCTACAGGAGGCAGGAATGGCCACCAACTTGGATGGCTTTAAAAGAGGATCAGACAAATTCATGAAGGAGAGGGCTATATTGTTGGTTACTGACCATGATGGTTATGCTTTAATAATAATAAATTTTATTTATACCCCGCCCTTCCCAGCCAAGACCGGGCTCAGGGTGGCTAACACCAGGTATAAAAACAATTGATAAAAATACAACTTAAAAACAAGATTAAAATACATTAAAATGCAGCCTCATTTCAGTAGAAACTCAAATCAAAAACTTTTTGGGGATGAAAACGTCAAATCTTCACCAAGGCCAACTATCCAGACTGGTCCTACGTGGGCCAGAAAAAAGCCAGAGGACTTTGCCCCCACAGTTGGAGGCAGCAATCTTTCTGAATACTGGTTGCTGGAAACCACAGGAGGGGAAGAGGGATCTTGTGCTAGAATCCTGCTTGTGGGTTTCCCATTGGTACATCCGATTGACAACTCTGAGAACAGCATGCTGGATTAGATGGGCCGTATTGCCTTGATCCAGAAGGCTCTTCTTATGTTCTTATGCCTTAATGCAACTGGTCTGGATCCCACCCGCAAAAGAGCAAGCATCGGGAAGTATTCACTTTTCTCAGCTATTGTTCGGAACTTCCTCTAGATCCTGCTCCCTTTCAAAAGGCACCTCCTGTTCATTGGACCCTCTTAGAACCCATAACCTCATGGAGACTGGGACACCTTATTTTGTGAACAAGCCGCCATTAGCGAAAAGCCCCACTTACCACACCATTTCCCTTCGCATAAGATTCCTCAAAGTTCCTCAGCATGGAGGCAGAGATCCAAGCCCGGGTCACAGAGCTGCCCAAGAAGGTCACATGGTACTTGCACTGAAATGGGAATGGAAACCGAGAGCATGTCAGTTGTGGTGGGTGGCCATGCCTGTGAGAGAAAGCGTGTGAACACATCTCAGATAAGGACTAATGTGGGTAAGAACCTTTCAGCTGGAGCTGAGTAGTAATTGCCTCAGGGATAAAGTCAGATTTATCCCACCGACATGCAAACACAATATAAAATAAATATACATAATACTTAACAGGAAGTGAATCTGCCTGAGAAGAGAACAGGAAGTACTCTCCAATGTCTGGATCAGCCTCTATAATTCCAGGCCACCTATAAACACATGGTTGGAAAAGAGCGAAAGACACTGTAGTGAAGACACCGCCAGGCCAACCCTAGCTTCTGCTAGCTGTTAACAGAGGACTGGGAAATGTTTTGAAGCCCCGTTAAAAAAAGCAAACAACTTCTTCTATATGGCCCATATGACCCCAAAAGAGCTTTTGAAGACCTCAAATGCCAATTTGTTCATCTTTTAACTAACAAATGTTACTATTAAAGGTCTGGGTTTTTTTTACCTTTTACCCTTCTGGGAGGACTGGAGGACAATATATGCAATACTAGTTTTGGTCCAGAAGTAAATTGGGGGAAAGTTATTTTGAAGGCTTAAAATGTTAAGCATGCAGGTCGTATATTATAGAAGAACAAGCCTTGCTAAGGAGCAATCAGCATGGCTTCTGTAGGGAAGCCATTCAGATTTCACACAGAACAGTGGTACCTCAGGTTACAGACGCTTCAGGTTACAGACTCCGCTAACCCAGAAATAGTACCTCGGGTTAAGAACTTTGCTTCAGGATGAGAACAGAAATTGTGCTCCGGCGGCGCGGCAGCAGCAGGAGGCCCCATTAGCTAAAGGCCCCATGGTGCTTCAGGTTAAGAACAGTTTAGGATTAAGAATGGACCTCCAGAACAAATTAAGTACTTAACCCGAGGTTCCACTGAACTTGCCTGAGGAAGAGCAGAGGTTCATTTCCTTGGCATCCATTCCATCCCTATGTCTGGACCTGCCACTCTGCATGCACTGAGAGCAAAGGTCTGAACCAGGAGTTTGCTGTTCTCATAGAGGCTCCCGTGGAGGTGTGGGATCAGGGCTCTAAGCTGCATGCAGAGGCCTCCCAAATCTCTTGCACCTTCAATGCAAGGAAAGTGGTGAATCTGGACATACAGCTGTCATGGAGGAGGCAGGACTAGCAAGTACATCCCTTTTCTCTCATCACACCTGCAAAGGGCTAGTGTCAACAAAAGGAGATGTGTACAGTGACCTCATACAGTGGTTGCTTCTGCAGTAGTCTGTCTCTCTACAATTGTCATCCTTCGCTCACATACTTTTTATGGAGCAGTCAGTTGTTGCATACCAGGATTTTTCTGTGTTGCTCTCCCTTGTTTTCTCAGACATGGTTTGTGGTGCTGTATATTGTTTTCGCAATAAAACATCATTGTGGTGTCTCCCTGACCTGTGTGGGTCAAGTGCTATTGAGGCTTTTCAGGGATTCTGTGCCTTTAATTAAATGCTTCCTGTTTGCAAGTTCAGCCTGTTTTATTGCTTCCTGATTAGTGGGGGATTAGTGAGGAACAGCCTATTAATTGCCTCCTCTCAATAGCCTTTCTTAATTGCTCCAATGCTAGTTTTTGGTAGGGAGTGAGGAGACTTTGATTACCCAGCTCCATTGGTTTTTCTTTTGATAGCTAAAATTTGACACTGAGGAAAACAAAAAGAGGCAATTCCAGGAGCAATTAGTGGTTAGATTGTCAGGCTGCTTTTTATTTATTTTAAGCATTTATAAATCCACTTTCTAGGCAAAAAGGCTCCCAATGTTGCTTGCAAAAACCATCAGTAAATCCTAAAAAGACATGATACATGAGGAAAACTGAATGGGATGGAGGAAGACTACAAGTGGCAGGACCTGGATTCAAATTGCCACTTAGTCACTGGGTGACCGAAATGTCTCAGTCTAACCTACCTTACAAGGTTGTTGTGAGGATAGCACAAATAGTACTCATTAACGGTTCCTCATCATCCTGGAAAAAAATGACAAGTGGAGTGCCACAGGGTTCTGTCCTGGGCCTGTTGTTGTTTAACATCTTTATGGATGAAGGAATTGAAGGGATGCTCATCAAATTTGCAGATGACACCAAACTGGGAGGGGTAGCTAATGCCACAGAAGACAGAATCAGAATTCAAAATGACCTTAACAGATTGGAGAACTGGGTGCTAGCTAACAAAATGAATTTCAATAGGGACAAATGTAAGGTTCTGCACTTAGGCAGGAAGAACCAGATGTAGAAATATAGGATTGGGGACACCTGGCTTACTAGCAGCATATGTGAAAAGGATCTAGGGGTCTTGGTGGACCACAAGCTGAACATGAGGAAACAGTGTGATGCAGAAGCAAAAAAGGCCAATGCTATTCTAGGCTGCATCAACAGAAGTACAGTGTCCAGATCAAGGGAAGTAATAGTACCACTCTATTCTGCCTTAGTCAGACCACACCTGGAATACTGTGTCCACTTCTGGGCACCACAATTTAAGAAGGATGTTGACAAGTTGGAATGTGTGCAGAGGAGGGCAACCAAGATGATCAAGGGTATGGAAATTAAACCTTATAAGGAGCGCTTGAAGGAGCTGAGTAAGTTTAGCCTGGAAAAGAGGAGACTGAGGAGATATGAAAGCCATTTTCAAATATCTTAAGGGTTGTCACATGGTGGAGGGAGCATGCTTGTTTTCTCCTGCTCTGGAGGGTAGGACTCGAACCAATGGCTTCAAGTTGCAAGAAAGGAGATTCTGACTAAACATTCGGAAGAACTTTCTGACAGTAAGAACTGTTCAGCAGTGGAACAGACTCCCATGGGAGGTGGTGGACTCTCCTTCCTTGGAGGTTTTTAAACAGAGGTTGGATGGCCATCAGTCATGGACGCTTTAGCTGAGATTCCTGCATCGCAGGGGGTTGAACTAGATGAACCTTGGGGTCCCTTCCAATTCTAAGATTCTATAAAGCCCGGAGATGCGCTGGGCATGTAAGTAAAGCTGTGTATCTGGGGAGCTCCCCTTTCTGCGGCTTAGAGGCCCCATTCTTGGCCAGTTTTTCTGTCAAAAGACTGCAGCTGCTGTACTGGCAAGGGTGCTAAGAAAGATTGGCTATTTTGGCTAAGCCTTTCAAGAAGGGTCAGCAGCTGAGAAAACTGCAGGGATCAAGACACATAGAACTGAGGTTTTTAAGGAGCTGAGATTTAAGTACAGCAGAGCAAAACTGGGGTTTTCACTCTGAGAGACCTGGGCAGGTGTATTTTTGCCTTGGTGTGTATGTCTGTGTGTTGTGTGTGTTGTGTTGGTTAACTAGTGCTGGGACTATTGTTTTGTGCTCCAAGCCTGCCGATAAGATGGCAATGGAAAACTGGTTTGTTTAGCACGGTGTAGTGTGCTGCCCACACAATCAATATTTTCTTGCATTGCACTGCACGATATCCTGAAGCCCGTTTTTTAAAAAAATAAACCCTGCTGTGTTTATGGCTCGCTCTTTCTAATTTGGCACTCTCATTTGTTTCAATGGGACTTGCATCCCTGTAACACATGTTGAGGATCTCTGCCTATGTTAAGGGCAAAGGGGGACCTTATCATTATTATTACTTCAATTTATGTACCATTCTTTACCCAAAGATCTCAGGGCAGTGTACAACATTAGAAACACTTTACAAAACATCCAATGATAAAAACATAGTAAAAAGCATGCTTGTTTGTTGTGGGATGGGTGCTCATCTATGCAGGTGTCTCTCAGCATCTACATAACTTCATCAGCATCAAAATGCCAGCCCATATTTCTTCCCACTTAATCCACAGAAAATCAAATGTTATAAAACAGCCTGTTTGCAGTATCTGAGGCTGCGTACACCCTATGCCTTTGAAACACATTTGAAGAACATTTCCCCCACTCAAAGAATTCTGGGCACTGTAGTTTGCCAAAGGGTGCTTTCAGGAACTGTAACTCTGTGAAGGGAAAAGTACAGTGCCCAGAATTCTCTAAGGGAAATAATGTGCTTTGAATGTGCTTTAAAGTTACAGTGTGTACGCAGCCTCTATGACTCCTTTGTGATATCAGACGTCTGCCTAGAAGCACCCGAGAGTTGTGTGTTCCTTCCCTACCATGGGTATCCATATTGCTTGGCCCACACGATTGACCCAGGAATATAAACAGCATAGACCACCTCGTTCTCAGACCCTGACCATGTTTCCTCTGGAATGCTGCAGCTGTTGTGCTCGGGATCTGCAACGGAAAATAAATACCGCACTGAAAAGAATCTGGGAAGTCTGTGTAATTGAAATAAATGCATTTTTCTCTACCCCGGCCCCTTTTCACTTCTCCCTCCCCTTTACTGAATGCAAGCCGCTTTGGGGCAGGGACCCTTCCTTTTGTACTGCTGCATAAGGTACAATACAGAGGGACAGGAGCAAAACAAAATAACTCATAGAGAAGGCACCAAAAGCAACCCATTGCAGTGACTGGAAGAGGTTCTAGACTTCCACAAGACACCTTCGTTTTGAAAGGGTGGATTTTACAATGGTCAAGAGCATATGATGATGGTGATGCCTTATAATCTCATGTTCATTGGGCCACCTGGGTCAGACTGATACTCCAGTCTTCCCAAACCTGGTACCTTCCAAATGTTGGGGCTGGAACTCTTTATCAGCTCAGGGCTGATGGGAGATGTTGTCCAAGCCTGGTCTGTTCTGACTGGCAGCAGTCCTCTAGCTTCTCAAGTAGTATTTCCCTTCACCTGATTTATGGACTACAACTTTCCGGACTGACCATGCTGGCTGGGACTGATGGGAGCTGGAGCTTAAAAACATCTGGAGAGCCACAGGTTGCCCAGGCAGACAGGGGTTCTGCAGGACACTGAGCAGTCACAATTTTTCGTATTTAACTGAGGGGAGGAGAGACCACCAAATGTCTGTCAGCCCCTGCAGGAAAAGGCTTGCATTTCCCTTCTGTTTTACCTGGGTTCTGGCTACATGTCCAGTCCTCAGACAGAACCGATGGGTCTATGTCACTGCTAAGCCGCCTCCACTTCTCACAGGTTGGATAAGAGCACTGGACCCATGCCATGCACCAGCCTAGAGTGATGAAAGGGGAGAAATCATGAAACAGCAGACTTCAGCTTTATGGAACATGCTTGGAGCTGCACAAGGTGGAGGTGCAGGTGGAGTAGATGAGCATCACTCAGGCTAACTCTAAGTGTGCGGATCCTTCTGTTAGAGGGGATTAAAGCAATCTGTCTTAATATGAATTGTAGCTATGTTATGGGCTACCATATGAAGGTATGTGTTCCTATCTTCTGAAGAGACTGGGGCTTTCAACTCTTCAGATGTGGGTCCATCTATGGATGTTCATTGGGGCTTCCACAAGCCAGGGTACTCAGGGATTCTGTAATGCAGGATGCTTCAGCTGGGCCCAAGACAACCACAGAAGAGTAAGCAACACAACTCCACTTGCTGTCATGTACAGCTCCTGATTAAAGCCACTCCAAAGTATCAGCAATGATTTTACAGCCCGTTTAGACAATGACACTTCCTTCTCATGTGCCTTGGGTGGCAAGCCTGTCCTTGCTGAACACCAGTCAAAACATTCACCTGCTCATTGTTGAATGTGATAGATGCCATCACCTGCCAACAATGTCTTTTTCCAATGTACACAGAACAATAACAACAAAAATGCCAATAGCCAGAAGGGCTGGATATTAAAGAAAACTGAAGGAGGTTGGGGGGAGAGAGAGAGAGAGAGAGAGAGAGAAAGCTGGTATGATGTTGAAGCCACAATGACCAATTGCATACTTTGTGGCTGCAACACCATGCCAAATTCTCTCATACACACACCCGCCCCTGCTGTTTTCCTCAACATCCAGCCTGATGGATGTTTAAGTTCTGGAGAACTTAAAAGTGCTCATGATTTTCTGACATTTTGGCTGTCCTACTTTGGATTTAGTTTCTCCTGTGGACCAATATCTATGCTTTCCCCCTCTATACATAGGATAGGCAACCTCCATGTAAAATAATAAATTGACTCAAATCTGACATCCAAGACAGCAATAACTCAGAAACTAGTGGGAGAGAGGTCTTGAATCTCCCGAGGCACCCTGCAGCCGTCCAAAATATCATTATTCAACAAAGGACCTTGAAAGGGAGACTTCAGGATGAAACTGCTGAACTAGAAATCAGGAGAATGGCTTCCTCTCCCACTACACGTGGTAAAATAACCTCACAAAGTGATCATTGTGCTAATGTCACCTATTAGTACTGCTGCTGTGAATGGCGGTTGCTGTGCTCATCTTACCTTCATTCACGGTTGGCTTAAAAGCATTGTCACAGAGCCTTATATTCCACAGCCCTCTGGACCACTGTCTACACCCCCCTCCCTACCTTCCAATACTCCCAACTATATGTGTCTGCCAATTTCATGCAGGTGAAGTCTAGCCAAGAAAGAAAGCTACTGCAATCATAGTCTTTATGGTGCCACAAGACCCTTGGCAGTTTCCCCATAATTAATGGAATATCTAACAACGGCAGCTCTGCAGCCTCCTTTGTGGGTGTTCTGTGATTCAATACACTTCATTTTATTATTTTTAAGCAGTGGGCCACTCAGCTCACTTTCTTGTTCTTACAGCAAGTTATTTAAGGTTGCATCAATCCCCGCCAAACGTCCAGGGCTTTCCCCTGTGGACTGTGCACAAAAAAACGGCAGGAGCGCCGCAGCCCACCAGAGCTCCGAAGCCAGTCTGGCCGATCTGCCTTCGATCCCCCATCCCCATTTGTCCACCATCCTCCCTAAAAACCCTCTGGAGCAGCAGGAAGGGTTCAGCTCACTGCAGCCACTTCCTCCTCGGTCTGCCTCCTCCTTCTCCTGCATTTCCTCTTGGTCAATGCGGACGTGGGCGTTGCCCTGAACTTTCTTCTTGGGCGCACCTTTCCGGTTTTCCTTACGCCCTCCATTGTCTCCTCCTGATTTCTCATCTGCCAGGAGACAAAGAGAAACAAGTTGTTGTGCGCGCCCGTGTTTGCCTCTTTGCGGTGGTGGGGTGGCAGCAGCGGAGCTAGTGAGTGCCGGGAGGAAACTGTGAGCTGCCTAGCAGTCAAGAGCAGCAACTTGTTTTGAAACACTGGAAAGAATGTGGATCTCTGCCCTACACAGGGCTTGTGGCCCCTCTCCCTGGGGCTGCACTGGTACTGAGTCACTTCCCTTTGCCAGGCTTCCCACCCACCCGGACACGTTCGGCCCATGGCCAATGGCACCTGCTGCTCCCATCTTGCACAGCCCCCATTCATTTCAACTGAGGTTTAATCCTGGTGTGTTTTGCTCAGTGCTTGTTCATGCAAGAGACTTAGGCTATGTGCACATTAGGGGTTTGAAACATAGCAAGGTAGTTTCTGCCACTGTGGTTCAAAGAGAGGGCAAGGGTGTCTTCACCTGATGCACATTAGCTGTTTGGTTCTTCCATGCCTGCATTCCCTCCCCACAAAACTCCTATTCACAAAACTGTCATCTGAGCATGCTCAGTGGCTGACTCAAGCATACATACCTCTGCTTAACTGCAAAATGAACGTGGCTTTCCTTTTCAAATCGGATGGAAGATAGTTTGAACAACAGGGTTTATCAAGAAACCACAGGATATGAATTGTGCCAAAGCCATGTGTACATAGTTTCAAACACTAGCAGTGGGAGCGTACTAGAGCCAGAGTAAATAGTAATATGTACATAGGCTTACTTTTCTCCTGTCTGTCCTTATTCACAGAATGTGTTCTGTGTTTCTTTTTTTTTAGCAGATGCTGCTTCTGATCCGTTTCTGAAACAATCACCTCACTTTTCTTTCCAAAGACCATGTCCTCCGCAGCTGGAGAGACCCCCAAAACCTTCCTGAAGAAAAGAGCACAAGCACACAGTTAGGGCCTACTTCAGCAGGGTGGAATATTGAAAACTAGTCTGCTTGGGGACATTGATACAAGTTGCACTGATATGTTTCCAGCAGGGGTGAGCAAATCTCTGTTTCTCATTTCTCCAGTGGGAAGATCAGTTGTCCATATTCTTGTGAATTTTTTAAGTGCTCATGAAAAGTCATCGGCATTTTAGTGCTAATTTTTCCAAATATACCCATGCTTGTATAAAATTTTGACCAATACTTTTGCAGACCAATTTTCCCTAACTGTAATACCTTTGTCTGCTATTTACACTAATATGCACACATGTTTGTACACACTTTAACCTACTATGTACATTTTTGAACGCATTACTTGGCTTGAAGAACTGTGCTTCAAAATTCAGAGAAATGTGAATTTCGAGGGGTAGCTGGGGCTTTGTTCTCGTAGTGTTTCAGAAAGGGCAAATTAGGTTCACCTTTAAATGAGAACTGAGTTTGAATATCTCCCCCATCTCTTGAGGAAGGAACAAAGTCGCTCACCACCACCACTATGAACCTGGGAAGGCTGTAGCTTAGGTCATAACAGGCTTCAGCCTCCTGGATCATTCCCCAAAATTTGTAGCTAAATAAACATGGAGATGAGTGCACTCTCCTCATCCAAGGGGACGTGATGCTGTGTGAAGGTTTCCCTGAACTTTACATCACTCCCAAGAAACATAAGGGACCTTCTTTCAGCCCCAAAGTTTGCTTTTTAAGAGAATAAGTTTAACTCTTGCCCTGCCACTGTTTCCCGGCTCTAATTGTCTACCCCGTGTATCTAAAAGGCACGATTAGTTACATTTAGAGCCCCCTTGATGCAGAGAGGAAGTTGCTTTGAGCAGAGAAAAGATGTGAGCAGAAAGGGTTAAGTGCCACGTCCCTTCTGCAGAAGACACACCTCTTTACCTTGGCCAGAACCATAGCTGGGGTTTGCCCTGGTGACCCCTGCAGAGGGGTGACATTGAGGCTCCCAGCTTGTATGAATGTGTATGCAAATGTGTGTGCACGCGTGTGCGTGCCAAAAAGCGTCTTTGAGCCTGGTGAAAGAAAGCCTAGTTTCACCCCAACCTTGGTCTCTGTGACACATGAGAGATACGGTATATATTTTCAAGGCCTACCCTAATCCTGTGACTTTAATTGGTTTGAAACTGTTTTTAACTGAATTTTAAGTTGCCCTGGAACCTTATAGTAACATCCTCCCATTGGAGGTGTTCTTTAACAATATTCTAAGGAGGGCGCCTGGGAACACCAACTAAAACTAAACTCTGCTACATAGACATTTCCTGTACTTGGGCACCACCTTGAGGCCAAAGCGTGATTTTCACATGCCTGGACATTCCTGCGTTGCTTTTCTAAATAATATTGCCCAGGTAGGCAGTCTTGGGGCATTTTTTACGCAAGAGGCTTAAATCAGCTTTTGGTTTCACTGGTTTGCAAACGTGAATGAAAATCCCACACTGATAGCAGTCATTTCTTTCACATTATGTCCTTCCATAGGTAGCATTCACACAAAACTTACACAGAACACTCCCATAAATTGAAACAGGCCGTATGAGGGAGTATGAGAGCAAGTTTAGCAATTCGCAATATAAAACTGCTGGTAGAGATCTACGATTTTTTTATTAATTTAGGTCAGCCTTCCTGGTGCCCTCCAGATGTTTTGGACTACAACTCCACATAGCTGTACTGGCTGGGGCTGGTGTGCCCTCACGGGAACACAACGCCAAGATTTGTTTACTGCCTCCTTCACATTTCTTCCCTCTGGCAAGAGATAATTTCCCTTGCCCTCTTAATAAAACCATACCATCCAAGCTCTCAGATTTACCTGTGATGTTACAAGACGCTCATTATCATTCCTATGCTGCTTTTTAGCTGGAAAATCGCCACACATTTCTTATCTAATTCATACTGACTGTAACTAAAGTTCCCAGCTATCTTTTTTTCCGGCAGGGGCCCTACACCTTTCACAGTAGCACAACCAAGCAGGCAACCCTTTTCCTCCATCGCCAGGGCTGCATGCTCTGAACTGCTCCACCTGCTGAATTCCTGCTTGTCACATATCTGCTAAAGACACAGGTGGGGAAAGGCTCAACAAACCTGCTTTACAACGTCAGGTACATAAATCTGATAGCCTCTGTTACTGCGCCATGTGAAAGATAGGGGGAATACAGGCCTGATTTGTCCACCCAGGAATGGGGAATGTCAGGTTTAGAAGTCAAGTGCAACACTACAGGCATTTCTGTCTGGGTCTTGGAACTCTCTTCAGGCCACACATCCTTCACCGGCCCCGCTTTGCGCCCTCCTTGAGTGTTTGTGCTTGACTGGAATTTGTTCCTGACCACTGATAATGCCCTTTGTGTTATGTATTGAAGTTCTCACCCTGGGCCAACAGGGGGATACTGTAGATAGCTCAGGTCCACATATGCAAATAAGGGATCAAAAGTGATGTTCAGTGACTGGATAGTTACAGAAAGTGTTACAGTTGCGTTGTAGTGGAGCTCTATATAAGCAGGCTGGCTGAACCCTTCAGTTCAGTTCTGTTCTGACCTGTGAATAAACAAGAGCTGTTTGGAGAATCGCTGTGTCGTCTGATATGTTCACCCACAACTTAACACTTTGCTTGCCTGGATGGAGGATAGAGAAGGGTGTGAGAGTATGTGTAGAAACTGTACAAAGGTAAAATCTGCATCCATTGCCCTGCCTGCTTTTGCCTCTGGCACTGTCCACCACTGTCAGGTACACACACACACACCCCCGCCACAGTAGGTTCTCTAGGAGGCAATGTGGCGCTCGGGTTGAAAAAGGTTCCCTGGGCCCTGCTTTAGGGTCTCCTTGCTTGCAGCACTTTGGGTTCTGGTCAGCTCCTTCCCTGCAGCAGCGAAGCACAAGCTCACAACGTTCAAGGTGCAAATTACAGAAATTGTTTTTGAGGAACGGCTTGGGAATGCCTCTGGGAACGTGAAGAGCGCCCCGCCTTCAGCAGCGAGGCCGAATATGCAGCCGTGCAACTCACCTTCCCAGATCTTGTTTCTCAGTAGGCTTTGCCGAAATGGTTCTCTTCGCAGAGTCTTCTGGAAATAAAAAAGCAAAACAGCTTTAAATAGCTAAGCCCTGAAGGATTATGAGTTCATAAAATAGTTTGATGTTGGCTTGAGCGATAATCACTGCCAGCTCCCAAACATTATCTTCAAAAGTTGACAGGCTTCCAAAGTTTCAGCCATTAACAGAGCTTCTCAGATGTAAGTATGACTTAATTCAAGGGGGTTACTTCCAGGTAAGTAGGAATATGATTGCAACTGTAGTGGCACAACTCATGGCAGACGGCAAAGCAAGTACTCCAAGAGTTTAAGCAGCATCTAGTTGCGGGAACCAAGGGGGGGAAGCCAGTTTCAGTTCTCCGTCTCTAGCCTCCTTCATTCCTGCTTTCTGTTAACACAATATTATGTTGCTGCTGTGGGGAGGGGTCATTCAGAGGGCCTTTTGGGGGACTAAACACTCCTTGTCAGTTCCATCCTTGCCCCTCAAGGGAACCATGCAATAAAACCAACTGAAATTAAGACCAAGCGTTTGTGTGTGAAGTGCCTCGGATTTTAGTGGCCATGTCTATGTGTGATGGGATGATGAGCTGCTTGTGCGCGAAATTCTTAGTCCCTCAGAGTTTGGCTAAGTCCACAAACCTCTGTCTGTAACGGAGCTCCTTAAGCATGGCTCCGTCAGTCGCTAGTAGAATCCGACAGTGGGCGTTTACGGAATTTCCTCCAGCATAAAAGCTCCTTAACGGAAACGCGCCTTCTGGACTCTCGGCGCGACAGTTTCCGGCGAGGAGTGGGTGTCCCTATAGGAGGTCCTGAAACCTCCCCACTGTTTTCGCTGGAAGTGTCTCTGAGCCATCCCTCCGACTCACTTTCCCTTGGAGCTCCTTCTCTCCCCCTGCTGGTTCCCTCCTCAGCTGATAAGTCTCTCCCAACCTCTGTGAGCCCTTTCGCCTCCTGTTCTTCCGATGGCAGTTCCCTGACACTATGTTACAGCAACATCTTTCTGCCCTTGTGTCTCTCGCCCACCTCAACCAGCATACCCATACACTCCTGCAAAGGCTTCTGAAGCGCACTCTGGACAATCTCCTCGAACTGTGCATCGGTGAGGCCACCTTCTTCCTGCCAAAAGATGAGCAAATGTAACAACAATACCACGCCCTGCATAGTAAGCATAGGCCCCTGGCTAGCATTGGCAGAGGGGCTGCTTTTGAAACAGCTTTGAAACATCGGCTGGTCCAAAATGCAGCGGCCAGGCTTTTATTTGGTCCTCAATAATCAGAACGTATTTGTCTCTGGATTCATTCTACGTAGTTCTTTATTACTGCTCTGTTTTCAAGGTCGTTTGCTAGTGTAAAGCCTTAGACCAAGGGTCATTTATGTATCTTATGCATAGCTGCAGTCACTATAAAATACCCATTCCACAAAAGAAAAACTGCCAGTTCTCAGAAACCCCCTCCGAAAAAAGCATGAGGCAGAACACTGACATACACACACCAAATAAAAAAATAAAAAGCAGGCAACACTAAAACCAAACAAGCAACCCCCCCAACAAACAAAAACAAAGCAACCCTCTCAAAAAAACAAAGAAAAATACAGACAAAATACCCACAACTGCAAACTGCTTAGAATCAAATAGAATAAAACTTTTGTGAATATATAAATGTATTATTTTTGGTTGGACTAGATGACCCTTGCGGAAGGTCCATTCCAGCACAACATTTCTATGATTAAATGTGAGGCCCAGAAACATTCTGGGGGAAGGGCCTGCTCTTTGTGCCTGCTCTTTATTTTCCAGCCCAGCTCAACCCATGGTGGTTAAAAACAATGTCTGAGGGCACCATGGCTCCATGTTGGGAATCCCTACCCTAAATGGTCTTTGTTAGAGGTATCGGTTTGTTGGTTGCTCAAGAGCAATCAGGCAATATGCCTCCAAAGCATGTTCTAAGGCTTTCTTATTAGTGATAAACCCTTTAGAATGCAGAGCACCTGTATTCCGTCCGTGTCTTGCTCATTCACTGGCAGAATCTGAGAGTGGGTGGTCCTTAAACCTTCCCCACCAGAGTAGTTTCTTGACGCCCAGTCTGCGCCTCCCCTCTCTGCGCGGAAGTTTTCTGTGCAAGGAAGGCTTGGGTAACGGGGGACCTACTTCCTCCCCGCTTTGCTCCGGCAAGGTGTCCTGGCATCGCCTTGCCTCCTCCGCCCCCTGCTTCTCCTCTCCACTAGAGGCATGATTACCTTCCTCCGCTGAGGAATTGCTGCTTCCCACGATCTTTGGGGGCTCTCTGTAATCCACCCGGCCTTTCCCCTCTCGCCCCTGAGCCGATGGCAGTTCCCTGACAGTCTTGGACCCAGTTACCACATGGACCACGTGCTCCCAGGTCAACCTGCCCCACTTTAAAACCTGCCTTGCAGGCTCTGCTTCCCAGGAAATGAGCGTGAGGGACCTGGCTGGGGCTTTGGAATGACTTCCCTGTGGTCATTCACCCGGCTCTCCCTCCATTGTCTTCTAGACAGAAATGGAAAACATTTTTAGTCAAACCAGTTTTGAATCGCTAGTTTTAGCCCTGTTTTTTAATTATTTTAGTTGAACGTTTTAAATAGCTTTTAATGTGTCTTAATATTTAATATTATGTATTATTTATATAGGTGGGTTTTGGCCTTGTTTGTTAACTGGTCTGAGTATTTACTGGTGGAAGAATGGTAAGCAAGCACTCTTCCGTCCCAGAAATACGGAGCTGCAAAATGAGGCCTGTATAATGAGATTTAGTGAGATTCCTTCAGTGCAAGATTTTGCACCTTCCCTCAGAGAGGTTTAGCTTGCTTCCTGCGGGAACAGTTTTCATAGAATCACAGAATCTCAGAGCTGGAAAGCATCCCAAGGGCCATCTAGTCCAACCCCCTGCAATACAAGAATTTATCTAATTGTTTCCCACAGCACCGCTCGCTCATTGCCTGAAGTTATTTCCACGCATTTTAATTCACATCTGGGTGGTGCTCTTGCCTTTCGTAAGTATAACTTGAGGCCTGCTGAAGAGGAGCTATTGAACTTCGGAAGAAATTTGCATTAAAAATAAGCTTAGCAAGGCCCACGTTTAATAACTGCCAAAGAAAATCATAACCTCTGGCAAGCTATTCCCCAACTGAAAAAAAAGAGAGGGGAGGAATATAAATTTCATGTGGGCTTTAAAGGCTGGATCTACATTGATCTCTAAAAACACTATTACAGTGGTACCTCTAGATACGAACGGGATCCGTTCCGGAGCCCCGTTCGCATCTAGAAGTAAACGTAACTAGCGATGGCATGTCTGCGCACGCGCGTGTCGCTTTTTGCCGCTTCTGCGCATGTGCGTGATGTCATTTTGAGCATCTGCGCATGCGCAAGCGGCGAAACCCGGAAGTAACGCACTCCGTTACTTCCAGGTTGCCGAGGAGCGCAACTTGAACGCGCTCAAGTCGAAGCGTATTCAACCCGAGGTGTGACTGTAAAAACAACATTAAATATTGTTATATATTGCTCAATGTATTTTTCCATTGCCAGCAGTTTGCAGCTCTGCAGCTCCCACTGGTGTCAAATTTTTATAACTCATTTTTAATGTTATAACTGACCAGTGTAGATTAGTCCTAAGTCTACACCTCCTCAGAGAAAGAGATGCCTCTGTTGTTGACTGCAAACACCACATTTCCCAAGTTTTCTCAACAGCAGAAAACTCTGAGCTAGGAAAAAGGTCCCTGAAGCAGTGTGTCTCTAACGTATGTTGATTACATCCCAGCAACACAAAGTATCATCACGGTGCCCTAGCAGTACGGAGGTAAATGTGACTCATTCATAACTTAGTCTGAGCCAAAATTAACAAGCTTTCAACCATTGCCAGGGATCAACCCTGGGGCATGTGGAAGAATAAAGATGAGGGTGCTTCTGAACATATGCAGAGGGGTGTTTCCCTCAATCATGGCAGGCCCTCTATCCACAGGCCAAGCAACCCTCAACTTAAGTATCCTCTGAAAACGAGAAGGGCAAAACTTTTAGTGGTTTTTGTGGGGTGGGATGCAGTGGCGTAGCGTGGGGGTGCAGAGGGGGCCGGCCGCACCGGGCGCAACATCTGGGGGGTAGGGTTAGGGGGCGCAAATCCACAGGTTAGGGGGCGCAAATTACTTGCCTTGCCCCAGGTGCTGACAACCCACGCTACGCCACTGGTGGGATGTTAACTATTTTAAAATAGTTGTTATCTACCAAGAGTTTCCAAGGAGAGAGCTCTGAAGATTTGACTTGGAAAAACCCTCCCTTGAGGGAGCAAACCTATATAATAAATAGGTAAAGGTAAAGGGACCCCTGACCATTAGGTCCAGTTGTGGCCGACTCTGGGGTTGTGGCGCTCATCTTGCTTTACTGGCCAAGGGAGCCGGCGTACAGCTTCCGGGTCATGTGGCCAGCAGGACTAAGCCGCTTCTGGCGAACCAGAGCAGCGCACGGAAACACCGTTTCCCTTCCCGCCGGAGCGGTACCTATTGATCTACTTGCACTTGGACATGCTTTCGAACTGCTAGGTTGGCAGGAGCAGGGACCGAGCAACGGGAGCTCACCCCGTTGCGGGGATTCGAACTGCCGACCTTCTGATCAGCAAGTCCTAGGCTCTGTGGTTTAACCCACAGCGCCACCCCCGTCCTATAGCGGTACATAAATATAAATAGCGGTATATAAATTCAATAAATAATGATAATCATCTGCATTTCCACCACCTACATTTCTGGCCATGCCTGGATCCTTCTTGCAGTCTTCTTCCTTTACAGTCCTAGCAGGAGGGCTCTCTTTCTTCCTCTTATCTTGAGCTTTCGCTGTTTTGATGGGCTTGGCTGCAATTCTGTCACATGGGGCATGGGCATGGTGCAGAGGAGCAGGAATGCCTTTAGTTTCAGCACCTTCCTGTTTGTCCTGGAGCTCTAGCAGTTCCCCTTTTGCAAAGAGCTCGCGAGGTTTAGCTACTGGGGGAGCGAACGTTCTTTTGGGCACTTTCCCAGCTTCTGAAGTTGCAGAAAACACATCATGTTGTTTAGCACATAATAACATATGGTTAGTAACATAGTAACATCACAGAACGCATTTTGCTGCCTGAGGCAGAAAATCCCAAGGCCTTCCTCAACCTGTCAGTCTCCAGCTGTGCAGGCTGCAGCTGGTGGGAGTTGGTGTCAAAAACATCTGGAAGGCACTGCTCAAGCCTTCTAAATCCTGTTCTAGACTTTTTTTAAAAAAATGGTTTGTTTTTTTAAAAAATGGTTGTTGTTTTTTTAAAAAAAGGATGGTTACTGCTGCCATCCTTTTATTTTAATGCTCCAGAATATGAGCAAACTTCTGCATCGGAAGACTGTGGTGTGAGTTCATACTCCCTCTCAAAGCAGAGAATACCATATTTTTTGCTCTATAAGACTCACTTTTTCCCTCCTAAAAAGTAAGGGGAAATGTGTGTGCATCTTATGGGGCGAATGCAGGCTGCACAGCTGTCACAGAAGCCAGAACAGCAAGAGGGATTGCTGCTTTCACTGTGCAGCAATCCCTCTTGCTGTTCTGGCTTCTGAGATTCAGAATATTTTATTTCTTGTTTTCCTCCTCCAAAAACTAGGTGCGTCTTGTGGTCTGGTGCGTCTTATAGAGGGAAAAATACAGTGACCTTTGTCAATCTCATACCCCTGCTTTTGACAAGAGTGAAATTGACAGTTTTCAGCTTTGGCATCATTTGGGAAACAAAACCACAATTTTAACTGGAAAACACAATCTTCTTCTCTCTAGTGCTTTAAGTGCACATCTAGTGACACACGTTGCTGCTGCTGCTGCTGCTGCTGCTGCCACCACTACTTATACACACACATACACTTCTTTCCCTCCCCTGGAAGGATAAAATGGAGCAGTTTTTGCAATTTCTTTAAGAGCTTGCAGAAAGTGGTGGTGGTAAAGAGCTAGGGGGGTTGCTCTTTGTAGCACTGTGTGGAGCAGGAGCAGCTCTCTCCCCCCCCTGCGCACTACTTGCGCCTGAGAAACACGCCCACACCGTACAGTACTTCCTTTAAAATAAATAAATGGAGCACACACTGATCTTACCGCCTTTATTGTTCTGACTTGTCATTATGTATCAGCGGTGTGTCTACACCGGGAGGTGTGCGTTTTTCGTCTAACTTGAGGAACGAGAGAGAAGGGGAAGGAAGAGAAAGCAATAAAAATACATGATTAGCTGTTTTTCTTTTTAAAGAGTTATTATGTTCTTTGAGAAGATAAAAGACGGGGAACGGCCCCAGGATTTCCCTGCATTTCCTAAATCCTAGCTTCAGATAGGAATCCCAACTGCGTAATCTAACCACAGTTAAAATCCATGAGCGGTTCTCAATGCAGTCAAAGCATTATTTACAGAATTGTGTGTGTAGTGTGCTGTTCAATATTAATTTGGAATTAAACGGTGTGATCTTGGAATGTTCTCTCAAATGTAAATTGGACCTTATAGCTTTCCTCCCTAGGTACAACTGATTTTTTTTTAAATAGGGAGGATCTATACTGTTAATAACGATGCCTATGTTCTACCCTCCACCGTCTAAGGATACCTTTGAACACCCGTTGCTGCGATTCACAAGTGCGGAGAACACAGCTGTGTTCAAATCCTGCTTGCAGGTTTCCCATACAGTGGGACATAATTCGTTCTGGAGGTCCGTACTTAACCTGAAAGTGTTCTTAACCTGAAGCACCACTTTAGCTAATGGGGCCTCCTGCTGCTGCCGCGCCGCCGGAGCCCAATTCCTGTTCTCATCCTGAAGCAAAGCACTATTTCTGGGTTAGCAGAGTCTGTAACCTGAAGCATATGTAACCTGAAGCATATGTTACCTGAGGTACCACTGTAATAGGTACCTGTCTGGCCACTGTGAGAACAGGATGCTGGACTAGATGGACCTTTGGCCTGATCCAGCAGCCAGGCTCTTTTTACATTCTTACATTCATTCTTGCACTGCACAGCAAGCAAAAACCAATTATTAAGGTATTCAGATTCACTGCAGAAGTACCACCTGTTGATTTCTGCCTATTGTGAAAAAGGCAGAGACCATGGGCATAGCCAAGGGGGGACAGGGAGGGGCAGCTGTCCCCCTAAATCAATAAAAATCAATGGCTAACTGAGGTTCTGCCCACCCCCCAACAAAAATCCTGGCTACGCCCATGGCAGAGACCCCTCTTCTCCTAAAAAGCTGGCAGCTCTCTGTGGAGGTAGGAAAACATGAGGTCTAAATTACCGTATATCGGAGGAAGCATTCACAAAACCAGAACTTTTTGACACTGGGTTAATTAATTTGCATAATAAATACCTCCCCCCTTACATTTTCTGTTTTGCATTAAGGTTATTGTTAAGGCTTGATTACTGTTAAGGTTACGCAACCAGGATTTAGTTGACAAATGGCCTCTCTCCATTAAAACGGCGCCAGTGCTGCCTTGTTCCTGTAAAAAAAAATACAGGACACGACAAGGCTGTGCTGCAATGCCTCTGGACAATCGTTGAACTGACGTTTGGTTTCTTGTTTCCAGACCTGACAGGCACATGCCCCCGGAAGCAGAGTGGTCAGAAACTTCTTAGCAAGAAAAAGAAGGAAGTGTTGGTTTAATTTATTTAATACGACCATCAGCCCTGCCTTTTCATTTGTTATTTAAAAATCAAAGTGGATGCTGTTGGAAGTTTGAGTAGTATTTCATGGGTTAAAATGGAGTGAGGAATCTCCAGAATCCCAGACTACCCCTGCACTTTTAACTTTGTGATCTGACTTCCTATCTCATTGACAGACTTATTTTACACTTTCCTTCTCTTCCTCCTCACACTTCTCTCTTGGACTTCAAAATGAGAGGTCATCCATCCTCTGAGAAAACGAAAGAGCAAGCAAAGGAGCTAATTTTTCTATCCAGGATAGGTATTTCCTACAGGAAACACTCCAGTTTTCTTACCTACATTATTTTCTATGTATGTGATTACAAGTAAAATCTACTCTTCGCTAGTTTAAAACGCTGCTCACTCTGCACACCAAAAATGTTTCAATAGCTGACTGACCAGTCACAATTCCAAATTAATATTGAACAGCACACTACACACACAATTAGAAACAAAACTGTAACCACGATCTGTGCTGCTTTACAACAGTTACATGCGCCAGGTTTTGATTCTTCTATGCGATCTCAAATAAGTTCAACCCCCTTGTACGGTGAGTTCAAGGGACTGTGACCTTTCAGGAACGTAGCAGAGGTGCAAAGGAGTCCTTGTCTTTAAGAACAGTAGAAGACCCCTGCTGGCTCAGACCAAAGGCCTGTTTAATCCAGCTGTTATGAATAAAATGCACACAGATATTCACAACACAGGTTTCTGCTGACTAGAGTAGCCAGCCGGAAGCCCAGGAGCAGAGCAGGGAGGCAATAGCTGTCTCACTCACTATCTCTCCTGAGCAAGTGATATTCCCCTGGGCGGCATTGCTGCCTCTGAGCCTGAAACTCCAGAGGGCTGTTCTTCGTTTCAGAACACCGAGTCTCCATATAACACAATGAGTCTCTTCTTCGCATTCTGAGGAGCACAGAACCAGAAAGCAGGAAAAGTTGCCAGGTGAGGCAACTAGCTCTGAGCGCTTCCCAGTGCCTTGGGCTTTCTCTGCCTTCCCAGCAATCATATCGTGAGGTTTTTCTTTTCTTTTACTTTAAAAAAGACAGGTTTCTAGTTCTCACGAGGCGGAAGTAATTGGTGAATAATAAGACCCCTGTTATCACTTGCATGGGGGCTGAAACAAGGCTTTCTACAGCGAATACATTTCTGTGTAAGAAATCTTAAGTTTAACAGTTGTGCTTTCCCTCCCAGTAGCACAAGCAAACAAAGATGGGGGAATATTGACCCCAGCAGAAAAGTTCTTGCAAAACCCATTCTCATCGTCCGCGTGACTTTACCCTCAAACAACACAAATCTCAACGCTTCCTCCCTGTATATTGGGGTTTACGCTATAACAACCACAATCCAATGAATTGCAGGGGGGCTTGGGCTCCAAAACGCTCCACTCACGATTGTTAACTACAGTATTTGTTTCAGCGTTTTGAGGTGGGTATATCAGTCACCACTTTCTGCTATGTCCTTTTCCATGCCCTCTACTTCCTCAGTGCTTTCATTTAGTTTCTGGCTGTGCTTGGAATTACTGTACTGTTCCGTATATAAGATGGGAGAAAGGGGGGTAGTCTTATACACGGGGGCAATCTCCCCCCATTTTCTTAATTTTGAGTCCCCCAAAATAGGGGGCATCTTATACACTGAAAAATACGGGGTTTTTCCAGCAGTCTCTTTCCCAAAAAGAGAGAGAGGGAAATCTGTGTTCGTGCCCTGTTGGTACTTAATCAACATTACAGAATCAACTAACTCAACTAAGGGGCTACATCCCAGGGGTGTAGCCAGGATTTTAGTTGGAGGGGCAGGCCTTTTGTTGGGGTGGGCAGAACCTCAGTTCGCTATGTATTTTTATTGATTTGGGAGGGCAGCTGCCCTTCCCTGCCCCCCCTTGGCTATGCCCATGGCTTGTCCACATCTCCCCTTGTCTCATGTCTAGAAAGCACAGGCCTGAGAGGCATTCTGCCACTTTCCTCAGGAAGGTAAAAGGTAAAGGGACCCCTGACCATTACGTCCAGTCGTGACCAACTCTGGGGTTGCGGCGCTCATCTCGCTTTACTGGCCGAGGGAGCCGGCGTACAGCTTCCGGGTCATGTGGCCAGCATGACTAAGCCGCTTCTGGCGAACCAGAGCAGCGCACGGAAACGCCGTTTAACTTCCCGCCGGAGTGGTACCTATTTATCTACTTGCACTTTGACGGGCTTTCGAACTGCTAGGTTGGCAGGAGCAGGGACCGAGCAACGGGAGCTCACCCCGTCATTGCGGGGATTCAAACCGCTGACCTTCTGATCGGCAAGTCCCAGGTTCTGTGGTTTAACCCACAGCGCCACCCGCGTCCCTTCTCCAGAAAAGCCCACTCTTTATCGCTGAATCGGATCAAATGTCAGTTCCATGCAAAGCCCAATTGGTGTTTGTTCAGATTCACAGAAATCAAAGAACTGTAGAGTTGGAAGGGACCCCCGTGGGTTATCTAGTTCAACCTCCTGCAATGCAGGAATCTCAGCTAAAGCATCCATGACAGATGGTTATCCAGCCTCTGCTTAAAAACCTCCAAGGAAGGAAGGTCCACTGCCTCCAGAGGGAAACCATTTCACTGTTGAATGGCTCTTGCGGTCAGAAAGTTCTTCCTGGTGTTTAAATCACAGACTCCCTTTTTGTAACTTGAAGCCAGGCTTCCCCTGGGGGAAGAGGCAGAACAAGCGGAAGTGTGAAGGAGCCCAAAGTAGGAATGCCTCTTGGTAATGAATGGGGAAGAGCAAAGTTGCTCCCCAAATTCAAATGCATACTGGTGTGGACTACTCCAATCTAATTCAAATGAGAAGGGGAGTGGATCAAGAGCTAAACAAGAATAGAAATTGAGTCATAGAATTGCAGAGTTGGAAGGGACCCTGAAGATCACCACTGCATAGGCCTTTGGCGCAATTCAGCAGGGCTCTTAATGCAATTATGCTCTTAAACCATATGCAAAGCTAGCTTCTTTTACGAGTTACAGAGAAACATGTAATTGCAAGATCTGGTAACGTAGTATGGATCCAGCTAGCCTGCAATTCAATGAAAGCCAGAGAAACAAATATTAGCCATTTAAATTTTGTGACGGGGGGGAAACTGAAAGACTCTGTGGTTTCAGAACAAGCAGGAGCTTGTTTTTATAGCTGGTGTGTCTGAGAGTTATGATGTGAAATGTGTTTTCTCTCACACTTTTCTTTTTTAACCACATGTGTCGGTCCCATCTTTCAATAGCATATTTGGATTTGCTTAAAAGGGACTTCTATCCATTCATTGCGATCATAAATGTGGGGTTGTGTTTATTTCCTTCTCTGATTACACAACTCTCAAGAAAGTGGGATTGAGAGTTCAGTATTTTTTTTTTTACAGAGCTAGAATTTCATCACAGCCCTGCCACCCAAACCCTCAAATCTTGATATTGTAAGAAAATAATAATAATTAAACTCTCTTTAGCTACAAACTCAATGGCGGAAATACAAAATGACCTGAATACATCTCTTGCGTCTAAAATCTTGAGCTCTTTAGCCAACTATTTTATAAGGATCTAAAAACGACTGCCGAAAAAAGCCGCAATCCAACATCAAGTTATCCAGTGCCTTTAAATCCATTCAATTAAATGGGTTTAATGAATGGTTGTTAAAGATAGAGTTCTAATGCACCCTTACTTGAGAGTAAGCCTCACTGACCAACAGGGCTTTACTTCCCTATAGGATTGCATGGCAGGTTTTAACAAGGATGTTGGCTGCTTTTGTGAACCGCAACTTGGGCACCCAAGAAACCCTTAAACATACTGGGCAGGATTCAGGTAAAATTAAGCACATTCAGATCTGAAGAGTGTCTCCAGGGGAGAGATGATCTGCCCACAGACATGCATGGCTTGATGGAGATTGTAAATAAGCCCTTTCTAAAAATTCTGATGAAACTTTAACTGTTGGAGGATGTGGCAGTGCTGGCCGTATCTATAGGGATCATCTCTTCCCCTAGGAATCTACCCACACCAACTTAGATCCACTTGGATCCCTGCCCCTCGCTCGCCATCTTTGAAGATTAGGCATGTGGTGGTTACCAGGCAAAAGCTGCCCTCAAATATTATCAGTACAACTGTTTTACCGCCATTTTATTTTATTTTAAATTCTATTTTACTGGTATTTGCTGCTAGATCTCCCTGTCTTAGACAATTGCCGGTTTTTACGGATGCTAAGAACTTGTTTCACTTGTGTTTATGGGGGTTTTGGGTTTTTTTAATTGTCCATAAGCACTTTTTTCTCTTTTGGCAATAAGCTGGGATGAAGTAACCTGAAATAAATACATTTTTTCCCCCAGTGGGAGAGGTTGAAGCATGAGCTGAAGGGACACAAGAAAATAAACGGAAATGGGAAAAGTGCGCATGTCGGCAGGATTGTACTCTCAAAGGATAAACCTAAATTCTTTTCTAAGACACCATTTTGCTGCCTTTGAGCCAAATTTTGATGCCCTTTTTCGCATACTACACAAGATAACATCAAGTTTCTCATAGATTCATGTAGAGATAGATCCATTGGATCCCTTTTTAAGCTGACAAGGCTCAAAACACACAAAGCTTCTGGTTGGCAACATTCAGTTTTGAAGTAAACATTAATTATTCCAACTGAGTATAAAAGCCCCTTTCTGAAAGGCTCTGTTTTGATATCTGCAGCACTGGTGATTATTACTATTTCTGCTGCCTATCGCCACTATTATTTCCGGCTCACACGAAGCACCCAGGAGCCGCTGAGGAGAATTTCATGAGGTAAAATAAACCTCATTTATTGCTTGTTGTGCTTTATAATGACGATGTCAAAATCTGGGGGCCATCAGATGTCAAGGAAATAAAAAACTGACTTTTAGAAGACATCTGAAGGCAGCCCTGTTTAGGGAAGCTTTTAATGTTTAATAGGTTATTGTATTTTAGTGTTTTGTTGGAAGCCGCCCAGAGTGGCTGGGGAAACCCAGCCAGATGGGCGGGGTATAAATAAATTATTATTATTATTATTATTATTATTATTATTATTAATGTTTGGTTCTATTTTTAATATTTTGCCAGGAGCCGCCCAGAGTGGCTGGGGAAACCCAGCCAGATGGGCGGGGTATAAATAAATTATTATTATTATTAATGTTTGATTCTATTTTTAATATTTTGCCAGGAGCCGCCCAGAGTGGCTGGGGAAACCCAGCCAGATGGGCAGGGTATAAATAATAAATTATCATTATCATTATCATTATTATTATTATTAGTGGATGCTGAGGTGCTGCCTTTTTCCTCACATATACCTATCAGGAAAAGGCGCTCTCCTCCCCCCAGCGAGGTATTTTATTCTAAAAGCCCCGCAAAAGGAGTCTTCTTATATGGAATCAGAGGCCTTTGGTTGCTGCTTTTTCCCCCCTTGACTCAAACTGTAGCGCTTTTCCTCCCTTTTAATTACCTCACCAGAAACTGACTGAGGGGAAGCGCTTAAGGTTTTTCAGGTTAGAATTTTCCCGCCTTTTCCTTCCCGCCCCTTCCCCCTCAACGCCTCCCCGGTCGCTCTCGCGCATGCGCCGAAACAAAAAAACAAAACCCTCCGCGGCGCGCGCGCGCACAGGCACGCGCCTCACCCTAAACCAACCCTCGCTCCAGCGAGCGGGGAGCGAGGAAGGGGAAGGAAGCCGAACTGCGCACGCGCCGCAGCCCAATCCGGGTCACGTCGCTGGGAGAAGTTGGAAATGCGGTAATACGAAGGGAGGACGACTCGGCTCGCCCTCAAGGAACACATCGGTCTTCGCGCATGCTCAGATTCGTCGGGGCCGGGCGGAAAGAGCCTGGCGACGCCATCCATGCGACGCATGCGCACTGGGAGGAGCTACTGAAAATAAACCCACGTTGCTTTGCTCTCCCTCCTGCAGCGAAGGCTTTTTTTCCCACTTCTGTGCCATTTATTTATTTATTGCGTTGAGCAATAAATAAGGAGCTTAAGGGGGCATGGACATGGTGCCCCCCCATTTTGTCCCTCACAACAACCCTGTGAGGTAGACAGGCTCATAGGCCATGCCAGTGAGCTTAATGGGGATTATTTATTAATTATTATTATTATTATTATTATTATTATTATTATTTGAACCCAGGCCTTTTCCAGATCAGAAGGCAACCAGGGTAACCGCTGCAGCACCACTGGCTTACTTGGGAGTAATAATAATAATAATAATACATTTTATTTATACCCCGCCCTCCCCAGCCAAAGCCGGGCTCAGGGCAGCTAAGTATAAAAACAATTGATTAAAATACAACTTTAAAACAACATTAAAATGCAGCCTCATTTCAGCAGAATCTTAAATAAAAAAAACTTTGGGGATGAAAACGTCAAATCTTCACCAAGGCCAACTATTCAGACTGGATTATTATTATTATTTGAACCCAGGCCTCTTCCAGGTCAGAAGGCACCCAGGGTAACTGCTGTAACACCATTGGCTTACTTGGGAGTAATAACAACAACAAGAATAATAATAAATTTTATTTATTCCCCGCCCTCCCCAGCCAAGACCGGGCTCAGGGCAGCTAACACCAAGTATAAAAACAATTGATTAAAATACAACTTAAAAGCAAAATTAAAACATAGCATTAAAATGCAGCCTCATTTCAGTAGAAACTCAAATCAAAAACTTTGGGGGGGGATGAAATTGACACGTCTTCACCAAGGCCAACTATCCAGACTGGTCCTATGTGGGCCAGAAAAAAAGCCAGGGAAGTCCCCAAATAGGAGTTCCATCGCAGGAGGAAAAA
This sequence comes from Podarcis filfolensis, assembly GCF_964270895.1. NCBI lineage: Eukaryota > Metazoa > Chordata > Lepidosauria > Squamata > Lacertidae > Podarcis > Podarcis filfolensis. The sequence continues at coordinate 2,262,721 of NC_139615.1, forward strand.
GAAAAGAGAGGGAGGGGATCAAGTTGATTCCAAGCCAAAGGCCAGGCGGAACAACTCTGTCTTACAGGCCCTGCGGAAAGAAATCAGATCCTGAGTAAAGCTCCCTAGACTTCAGTAAGACTTCCTGATTGCTGAGTGAAGATGCACTGTTGGGTTTTCCCATTGGGGGAAAGGCTAAGAAGCAGCAGACGACAGCTTGGTTTCCATACACCCTCAAAGAAACCTTCTATACACAGCCCTTCCTGTAGTGTCTTTCAACTCTGGTTTGTATCACAGCGTCATGGAAACAGGATGGCTCATTTGCTTATTTTGAAAATGGGCGCTCTGCACCTTCAGCGTCCTTGCTCCAAGATTGGCAAACAAGATTTTGTTTTCAATTACGAATTTACCTGCTTTTTTCATTTGAAAGAGAGGCTTTCAGTTACTTGAATTGTGGAGTTGGAAGGGGCTGTGAGGATCATCGACCTCTGGCAATGCAGGAATCTTTTGCCCAAACTGGGGCTCAAACCCACGACCTTGAGATTAAGAGTCTAGTGCTCTCCCAACTGAATTATGACAGGCCTTTTTTAAAGCAGCCTAAAGTCACTGTGAGAGTCAAGTGTAGTCAGACTAGGACCTGGATGAGAAGTGGGAGTGTTCCCGTGCGCTGCTCTGGTTCACCAGAAGCGGCTTAGTCATGCTGGCCACATGACCCGGAAGCTGTACGCCGGCTCCCTTGGCCAAGAAAGCGAGATGAGCGCTGCAACCCCAGAGTCATCCGCGACTGGACCTAATGGTCAGGGGTCCCTTTACCCTCATCCCTCCTTTCTCTCCAAGGCGGCCACCCTCCTCCTAATTTCTAGAATAACCCTGTGAGGAAGGTGAAGAGGCTGTGACTGACTCCAAGGTCACCTGGGGAGCTTAAAGATTGAGTGGGGATTCGAACCCTGACCTCCCAGGTCCTAGTCTGACACTCCAACCTAGTGTTTCCCTAACTTGGGTCTCCATCTGTTTCTGGACTACAACTATAGGACGGGGGTGGCGCTGTGGGTTAAACCACAGAGCCTAGGACTTGCTGATCAGAAGGTCGGCGGTTCGAATCCCCGTGACGGGGTGAGCTCCCATTGCTCGGTCCCTGCTCCTGCCAACCTAGCAGTTCGAAAGCACGTCAAAGTGCAAGTAGGTAAATAGGTACCGCTCCGTCGGGAAGGTAAACGGCGTTTCCGTGCGCTGCTCTGGTTCGCCAGAAGCGGCTTAGTCCTGCTGGCCACATGACCCGGAAGCTGTACGCCGGCTCCCTCAGCCAATAAAGCGAGATGAGCGCCGCAACCCCAGAGTCGTCCGCGACTGGACATAATGGTCAGGGGTCCCTTTACCTTTTTCCAACTCGATTCTGTGAGAATATCAATATACTGGGCATTGACAGAAGGGTGGCAAAGTTGGAGAGGGGTGCTGAAGACCAAACCCTAGCCTACCGAAGAGGCGAATGGATGCGAACGCAATCTTCAGATATATGCCAACAGCACTGAGTTAGCTGTACGGGTGGCCTGACTTGAGATGGCCTCCTAGCCTAAATTTGATTCCCCGCCGCTCCAGAGGGTTAGATCCAAAGCAAAGGGTTCAAAGGAGAATTCGTGCTAGGAAGAAACACAGAGTGAGCTGCTCCAACTGCAGAACAGGCTTCCTCAGGAGGAGGAGGTGAACGACTCACTCACTCTCTCTCTCTCTCTCTCTCTCTCTCTCTCTCTCTTCCCATACAGCAGGCATAGGCAAACTCGGCCCTCCAGATGTTTTGGGACTACAACTCCCGTCATTCCTAGCTAACAGGACCAGTGGTCAGGGATGATGGGAGTTGTAGTCCCAAAACATCTGGAAGGCTGTTTGAATATGCCTGCCGTACAGGATTTCAAGCGGAGGGCTGGGTGGCCTCCGAACACGTGTGTTTGCAGCAGGGTGGACTAGATTGGCCTTGGCTCCCCCCTGATAGGAGTTGCAGTCTAGCAACTAGGTCCCATCACCTCCTGGCAAATAGGGGAGAAATGGAGGCAGTGAGAGATTTTACTTTCTTGGGCTCCATGATCACTGCAGATGGTGACAGCAGCCACACAATTAAAAGACGTCTGCTTCTTGGAAGAAAAGCAATGACAAACCTAGACAGCATCTTAAAAAGCAGAGACATCACCTTGCCAACAAAGGTCCGTATAGTTAAAGCTCTGGTTTTCCCAGTAGTGATGTATGGAAGTGAGAGCTGGACCATCAAAAAGGCTGATCGCCGAAGAATGGATGCTTTTGAATTCTGATGCTGGAGGAGACTCTGGAGAGTCCCATGGACTGCAAGAAGATCCAACCTCTCCATTCTGAAGGAAATCAGCCCTGAGTGCTCACTGGAAGGACAGATCCTGAAACTGAGGCTCCAAGACTTTGGCCACCTCATGAGAAGAGAAGACTCCCTGGAAAAGACCCTGATGTTGGGAAAGATGGAGGGCACGAGGAGAAGGGGACGACGGAGGAAGAGATGGTGGGACAGTGTTCTCGAAGCTCCCAGCATGAGTTTGACCAAAGTGAGGGAGGCAGTGGAAGACAGGAGGGCCTGGCATGCTCTGGTCCAGGGGGTCACAAAGAGGCGGACACAACTAAACGACTCAACAACAACTAGGTGATATTTGAGGGAGTTCCCTTTCACCTCTACGATTCTGTGTAACAGGTGATGTGAAAGGGACCTTTCTCTGCCTGAGGCCCTGGAGTGCTGCTGCTGCCATTCAGTGCTTGACAATACCGAGCCAGCGCAATCAACGGAGTCGGAAGGGACACCCAAAGGCCATCTAGTCCAACCCCCTGGAGTGCAGGAATCGCACCGAAAGGAGGAGGCTTCCTACTCGGGAGGAGGAGCGCGTCCTCCGCCAAGATTGCCAAGGGCCGTCGAGAACACTCCCGTCAAGTCACTAAGGCAAAAGGCTCAGGGGCGCGCACAGCACCGTTCCCACGTTCGCGGCTCTCCACGGAAGATAAAAGGAGCTCGTGGAGGGGGGGGCATATGCCCCTGCGCATGCGCGAAAGCCTCAGCCTCCGAGCCCAAACTACAGGTCCCAGCGGGCTTTGCGTGCGGCGGGGGCCTGGGGAAGCGAGGCCACGTGATCCTTGACAACTGTCCATATTGGGAGCCTTTAAAAAAAACAAAACAACGTTCTTTGCTTGTGTTTTTGTGGAGTTTCATTATACACAAAGGCGAAAGGCGCTGATACTCCGCAGCGCCTTTCCCCTCAGGCTGAAGAGGAGTCTGTCCACAGCGCTTGGCAAGAGCCAATGTTTCTGAGGGGAAAAGATCCGGGAGCTCGGTTAGGTGGCTAACTCAATGCCTGGAAAAAACACTGACTAGATTTTGGGGGCATATTTTTCGCAGCTGTCAGCTCTCGTCCTGCGCTGAGAACTTTTTTTATTAATAATATCTGTCAGGAATATTATGTGCCTAGGTTGGTCGTTTCTTTTTCCGCCTCTGGAACCTGACGTAACGCTGCCGCAGGCGCTTGACCAGGACCGCCCTGTGCAAACGAGGACCCTCACCCACACTCGGGAGAAAAATTAGCTTGGAGTGTTGCGCCTTGATTGGCCGCAGGCGCTCCGGCCTTGCTTCCTCATTGGTTCACAGGGAAACGAAAAGGCGGGAGGAAGGCGGGGAGCCGCGGCTCCTCGAGAGCCCTGTGGCCAAGCCGCCGATTGGCCAAGAATCCACGCGGGCGGTGACAGCTCCGAACACCGATTGGCCCTTTCTGCGGGGAGGGGGCGTGCCCTCGGGCGGACCCGCCCTCCGCGCATATAAACCCCGAGCGCAGGGGGAGCTGGCCATCGCAGGAAAGCAGCGGGCGCGGAGCGCTCTCCCTCTGGCTAGCTGCGGAGCTGCGCATGCGCTAGAGGCTTTGGGGCGGAGCGGACACGGAGAGAGAGAGATGAGTCTGTTGGTGCGCGCCGGGACCTGAAATTCCGGGGGAACTGCGCACGCGCGCCGGGCCTGCGCACGAGCGGGGAGCTCGACGGCGCAGGCGTAGGAGGGGCTCTCGCGGGGCGGGAGGAGGAGCCTCGGCAGCCTCGAGCTCAGTGTGCGGCGGGAGGCGGACGAGGAAGGAGCTCCCGGCCCGTTAACCCTTTCCCCGCCGCCGGTGCCTCCTCCTCCTCCGCCGCCGCCTCCGCCCCATGCAAGGCATGATCGAGATGGCGGCGGACAAGGAGACCTTCTTAGTGCCGGCCCCGCCGCCGCCCCTCCTCAAACCCCCGCCCCGAGGAGGAGGGGGCGGGGCCGGAGGGGGGGACGTCCCCCTGGTGCAGCTGCGTCAGGGGGCCGCCCCGGCGGAGCTGCACCAGGAGGACGCCCAGGCCCAGCCAGCAGCAGCAGCAGCAGCAGCAGGAGGAGTTGCTCATAGGGGAGCAACCAGGGTGAACCAGGGGCCCCAGGACCCTCACCCCCATGCCCAGCGCAGACCCCCAGCCAAAGGAGGGGGTCCCTCCGCAGCAGCAGCCTCCGAGGAAGGGGAAGACAGCGTCTCTGAGCTGCAGCGGCCCCGCAACGGCTTCCAGCCCCCGCCCCACCACCAGCCCCGGGCCCCCGGCGGGGGCAAGAGGCGCAGCAGCTGCAACGCCGGCGGAGGCTTCAAGCACCCGGCCTTCAAGCGCCGCCGGCGCGTCAACTCCGAGTGCGACCCGGTGCTGCCCTCCGAGTTCCTGCTGGGGGGCAACATCTTCGACCCGCTCAACCTCAACAGCCTCCTGGACGAGGACGTCAACCAGGCGGTCAACGCCGAGACCCCCAAGTCCTCGCCGCTGCCCGCCAAGGGGCGGGACCCCGTGGAGATCCTCATCCCCAAGGACATCACCGACCCGCTGAGCCTCAACAACGCCCAGGAGGACCCGCCGGTGTTGGCGTCGCCCGTCAAGCCCGGGCGGAAGAGGCACCGACACCGGGGGGCGCAGAGGGGGGCGGCCGGGCTGGAAGGAAGCGGCGGCGGCAAACCGCCGCTGCCCGCCTCGTGCAAAGCGTGCCAGAAGACATGTAACGGGGCCACGCCGCAGCCCTACGAACTCAACACGGCCATCAACTGCCGGGACGAGGTGGTGTCGCCCCTGCTGCCGGCCGCAGGGGAGGCTCAGCCGGGGCAGCAGGCCTCTGGAGGCGCCACACCGTCGGGCACTTCTGTGGCCTCCTGGACGGCTGGGGGCAGCAGCAGCAGCCGCCACCACCGCAAGCGGCGCAGGACTAGTAGCAAGTCAGAGGGAGGAGGAGGAGGAGGTCGGCAACCGGGGGCCTCCACGTCCGGCGAGCAGCCCTGCCGAAGCAGCCCGGACCGGGGGCACAGCGTGCCGAGGGGCCGCCACCCTCCAGCTGCTTCTGGCCAGTCGGTCCGGCGCCAGCCGCCGCGCCACAAGTTCCAGTACGGCAACTACTGCAAGTACTACGGCTACCGCAACCCCAACTGCGAAGACCCGCGCCTGCGGGTGATGAAACCCGAGTGGTTCCAGGGCAAGGAGGTTCTGGACGTGGGCTGCAACGTGGGGCACCTCACCTTGAGCGTGGCCAAGAAGTGGGGGCCCGCCAGAATAGTGGGGGTGGACATTGACGGCGCCCTCATCCACTCGGCCCGCCAGAACATCCGGCACTACCTTTCGGAGGAGATGCAGGTGCAGCAGCAGCGGGACCACGATGGTGGTGGCACCAGCAGCAGCGAAGGGGCCAGGCGTGCCAAGAAAACCTTTCCAGCCTCCCTCATGGCCAGCCGAGGGCCCATCGCTGCACCAAGGGTACCCCAGGACGGGGTGGACGCCACGGTCTTCCCCGACAACGTGTTTTTCGTCAAGGTAAGGCGAGAGAGGGAGACCTCCAAAATTACGATTTCTCAGCTTGTAGAAGCTCTAGGGAAGATGTCTGAAAACCTGGCTTTTTCAGCTCTGCCTTTTAAGGTGCAACTTTAAAATACGCCAGTTTAAAGTTGATTTGGCACCAGTTGCCTTGTCGCGGTTCCTTTTCCCAACATTCCTTAGAACTGCCATTTCCCAGCATTCCTCAGTGCAAGGGGTGGTAGGCTTAGAATCCTAGAATTGTGGGCTTTGAAGATTTCACCAGGGGTCATCTAGCCCAACCCCCTGCAAGACAGCGGGGGGGGGCAGATTTGGGGGGGGAGGGTCCACATGGCAGTTACTTTCCTACATGTGCAGGCATGCCGTGAAGGAATAAAGATGGGGAGGAGGCGGCAACATCTCCGTCATGTTCTACCAAGGCCACCTCTCGGAAGGGAGGAGCCAATGAGGCTTTCTCTTCTGACTGGGCGACCTCGGCAGAGTGACACGATTGGCCCAATTGGGGTGGGAGGATTAGGAGGCAACTTCCTGTCCAGGAGGAGGGGGAGTGGGCAAGATTGGACCACGGTCTCCAGGCATCTGGCTTAGCTGTTTGGGAACAGCAGAAAGGCTTTTGCTGGGGAAAGCCAAAAGGCCCCACATAAAGAACTGGGCCTTTGGCAGGATTTTGGGGTAAGGCAGGTGAGACCCAATACACGTGTGCTTCTTCCTTCCAAGGAGTGATTGTGGGGGTGTAGAACGTCTCCCCCACCCTCGGTTAATTGGGTCATTAAGAACAATCACTATTTGAGCCTGCAATAAATCCAGTTGCCAGATCAGCTTCCATAGCACAGATCATCCTCTGAATTCTGGTTGCTCAAGGCCGCAGGAGGGGAAAGAGAGCTCTTGCACTTGAATTCCGCTTTCGGGCTTCCTGTAATCATCTAATTGGCCCCTGTGAAAACGAGGTGGATGGGCCATGGCCTGATCCAACAGACTGTTCTCGCGTTCATGCCCAGCGCAGTTTGGCGATTTAGTTCCCTTTCTCCTCTCTGTTGCTGATGGTGGCTTGCGATTTCCAACGGCTGACATTCAGACGCATTGCTGCCTCCTACTGTGGACAACAGTGACAAGTAGCCATTGATAATAATAATAATAGTAATAATAATAATTTATTTATATCCCACCCTCCCCAGCCGAAGCTGGGCTCAGAGCGGCTAACGACACTAAAACGATAAAACATTCTAAAATCATTTCATTATAAAATTAATTCCAATCAAATTAATGGCAACCATTGGGCTAGAAGTTCTGTGAGGATTGCCAAAGGAGGGAGTCAGGCTGTGCCCTGGCCAAAGGCCTGGTGGAACAGCTCTGTCTTGCAGGCCCTGCGGAAAGATGTCAAGTCCCGCAGGGCCCTAGTCTCTTGGGACAGAGCGTTCCACCAGATTGGAGCCACGGCCGAAAAAGCCCTGACTCTGGTGGAGGCCAGCCTAACCTCTATGTGGCCTGGGACCTTCAAGATGTTTTTGTTTGAAGACCATAAGTTCCTCTGTGGGACATACCAGGAGAGGCGGTCCCGTAGGCACGAGGGTCCTAGGCGTATAGGGCCTAGCCCTCTCCTCCATGAATTTGCCTAGTTCTCTTCTAATGCCATCCAGGCTGGTGGTCATGTGGGAGGGAGTTCCGCAGTTCAACTCAGTTCCTTGACTGGACCTGTTCGTTTTATGTTTCTCCAGGGATGGAGACGGTAGGGAAAAGGATGTCCTGACAATTGCTTGGGGTTTTTTTTGGGGGGCGGGGTGCCTCCTTGTTACTCTTTAAGTTTGTCCCATTGAGCGGGCAATGGGACTTCCTGGGGAGGAAGGGAGTCCACAGTCGCCCCTTGGCACCTCCAGTTGAAGGATCTTGCGCAGCTTCAGCGGAGACACCCTTTATCCGGAGCCAGGCGGCGCTGGTTGGAACAGGCCGCAAATCATGTGCGTCTTAATGGCTTCTCCTCCTGTGTAACGCGTTGGCATGACAGGGCCCCCTGGTGCCCGACGGCGGCCGTGTGGGAGAAAAGGTACAGAGCGAAGGATCCTTGGTTGTGTGGGCAGCGGAGTTGCAGTCAAGGTGAGGCCAGGAAGGCCTTCATGCAGAAATTAGGAGGCCAAGGACGCTCTTTGCAGAAGGAGGTGGAGGAAAGGGAGAGCTCGGCTGAAGTCTCTCCCAGGCACCTTGTTCATAGGGCCAGCTTGACGAAGAAACCCTCCCCTGTGCTGTTGTGACTGAAGCCTGGTCTCAAAGGGGAGATCATGTGTCGTCCCCGCCTGCATCTGGCCTAACAACAAGCCCAATTCCCCCTGAGCAAGGAGCTCTGTTGGAGCTGAGCAGCCCTCTGGCACATAGGTGGGCGGGCAGGATCCCTTGGCTGTCTCCTTCTGCAGCCAAGCTGCTGATTAGCTCTGCCCACTGGAAAGCTATACCGAGCTTGATTGGGGCTGGCTGGCTTCTCACCCACCCGACAGGTCCAGCGAGGGTGACGCGTGGAAGAGACACTTTCAACCCTGGAAAGCAGTGTGTGTGTGTGTGTGTGTGTGTGTGTGTGTGTGTGAAGTGGTCAGAGTTTGGGGCCTTTGCAACTCTGGAAAAAATACTTCATGCTGCGCCTTTGCCAACAGGTGCTGCCTCTGATTACAGTGGTACCTCAGGTTACGGACGCTTCAGGTTACAGACTCCGCTAACCGAGAAATAGTACCTCGGGTTAAGAACTTTGCTTCAGGGTGAGAACAGAAATTGCACAGCGGCGGGAGGCCCCATTAGCTAAAGTGGTACCTTGGGTTAAGAACAGTTTCAGGTTAAGAACAGACCTTCAGAATGAATTAAGTTCTTAACCCGAGGTACCACTGTATTATTATTATTATTATTATTATTATTATTATTATTATTTATTATTTATTACAGTGGTACCTCGGGTTAAGTACTTAATTTGTTCCGGAGGTCCGTTCTTAAGCTGAAACTGTTCTTAACCTGAAGCACCACTTTAGCTAATGGGGCCTCCCGCTGCCGCCGTGCCGCCGGAGCACGATTTCTGCTCTCATCCTGAAGCAAAGTTCTTAACCCGAGGTACTATTTCTGGGTTAGCGGAGTGTGTAACCTGAAGCGTATGTAACCTGAGGTACCACTGTATTATTATTATTATTACTGTTGTTTATTAAATTTGTATACTGCCAAAGATCAGAGGGCGGTTCACAACACAAAACACAAAATAAAATAAAAACAAGCCAATAAACACCCCCCAAACGTTTGTGATTAAAACCTAGCTGTGTTCCTGGCCCTCTTCCCTGTCCCACCAGGAGCAGAAGAGACAATATTGCCTAGACAATATTCACCCCTCGCTCTCTGGGTGAGGTTGCCCCTCTCTGCCAGGGCTAGATCCAGAGCTGTCTAGCCAAGATGTTGGAAGTGGCTTAATTGGCAGACTCTGGGCATCTGGTTGGCCACAGTGAGAATAGGATGCCGGACTACAGGGGCCCCCTTTGGCCTGAACCATCACGTTCTCCTTGTGTTCTTACGGGACTATTGTTTTAGGTTCGCTTGCTTGTTTTGCGGGGGGCACAGAATAGCACTTTCTCTCCTGCTACCCATGTTCTGACACGGGTGGCGCTGTGGGTTAAACCACAGAGCCTAGGGCTTGCCGATCGGAAGGTCAGCGGTTCGAATCCCCGCGACGGGGTGAGCTCCCGTTGCTCGGTCCCTGCTCCTGCCCACCTAGCAGTTCGAAAGGACGTCAAAGTGCAAGTAGATAAATAGGTACCACTCCGGCGGGAAGGTAAACAGCGTTTCCATCCGCTGCTCTGGTTCGCCAGAAGCGGCTTAGTCCTGCTGGCCACGTGACCCGGAATCTGTACGCCGGCTTCCTCGGCCAGTAAAGCGAGATGAGCGCCACAACCCCAGAGTCAGCCACGACTGGACGCAATGGTCAGGGGTCCCTTTACCTTTACCCATGTTCTGGAGTCTGGATTTTTGCTCGGCTGAGGAGCGGCTGTGGCCTTGCTGCACTTCTCCTGTTTGGAGAGCCTGCCTTAGACTTTCAACACGTGCAGTGGAGATTGTGCAAGGAAACCGGCTCTCTTATTTTTATTTATTCATTTTGGTAAGGGATGGGGCAGGTGGCATTTGGACTGCGCTGGGTAGAGGGCACCAACGTGGGCCGCCCTTTGGGTAGCAGAATGTGCATCTAGTGGGTTAGTCTTCAGCTGGCCTTCTCTAATGGATCCCCCCTCCCTACATTTTCTCTTCCCCACCCCCCCTTGCAGGGCAACTACGTGCTGGAGCAGGATGAGCTGCTGGAGGCCCAGAAGCCCGAGTACGACGTGATCCTGTGCCTCAGCCTCACCAAGTGGGTGCACCTCAACTGGGGCGACGAGGGCCTCAAGCGCCTCTTCAAGCGGTTCTACCGCCACCTGCACCCGGGCGGAATCCTGCTCCTCGAACCCCAGGCCTGGTCCTCCTACGGCAAGAGGAAGAACCTGACGGTGAGCCCAGAGGTTTGCAGCTGGGCTGGGGGGGGCGGAGAGCTTGGCTTCCTCTGCCTCCTCATCTCTTGTGCAGCCATGTTGTTGTTGTTGTTGTTGAGTCGTTTAGTCGTGTCCGACTCTTCGTGACCCCCTGGACCAGAGCACGCCAGGCCCTCCTGTCTTCCACTGCCTCCCGCAGTTTGGTCAAACTCATGCTGGTTGCTTCGAGAACACTGTCCCACCATCTCGTCCTCCGTCATCCCCTTCTCCTTGCGCCCTCCATCTTTCCCAACATCAGGGTCTTTTCCAGGGAGTCTTCTCTTCTCATGAGGTGGCCAAAGTCTTGGAGCCTCAGCTTCAGGACCTGTCCTTCCAGGGAGCACTCAGGGCTGATTTCCTTCAGAATGGAGAGGTTTGATCTTCTTGCAGTCCATGGGACTCTCAAGAGTCTCCTCCAGCACCAGAAGCATCCATTCTTCGGCGATCGGCCTTCTTTATGGTCCAGCTCTCACTTCCATACATCACTACTGGGAAAACCAGAGCTTTAACTCTACAGCCATACCTCGTGTAAAATGTGCTTCAGGTTGAGCTCTTTCGGGTTGTGCTCCGCGGCGACCCAGAAGTACGGAGCGCGTTACTTCTGGGTTTCGCCGCATGCACAGACGGTCAAAATGACGTCATGCGCGAAAGCTGCGAATCACCAGACGCGCAGTCACGGGTTGCATTCGCTTCTGGGTGCAAACGGGGCTCTGGAACGGATCCCATTCGTATCCAGAGGTACCACTTAACCCGCCCAGACCTGTGGGATATAAATAACAACAAAAATTAATTATTATTGTAGGCAGGTGGCTTAGTGTGGCCAATTCCTAGTGGGGCAGTTGGGCATTGCTGCCCTCCTTGAGATACAGGCCTGTCTGCTGTGTGGCCCAGGGAAATCGCAGCAGCATTGGGTCCAGGCGGCACAGTGGATCTGTGCGTCCGGCTGTTAACCAGAAGGTTTGTGGTTCGAGCCCACCCAGGGGTGGCTGCGGGCAGGATTCTGCAGTGCAAAGGGGCTGGCCGAGATGAGCCTCCGGATCCCTTCCAATTCTACGATTTTAGGACTCTTGAGTCCTGAAATTGCAAGCGACTTCCGAGGGCCATCCACACCTACAGGAATGCAGGAATCACAGCTAAAGCATCCTTGGCAGACAGCCCCCCTGCCCCAACCCCTGCTTAAAAACCTACGAAGGAGAGCGCGCCATCTTCCGAGGGCGTCATTATCATTTTTAATTTGTATACCTCCTTTCTATCTTACAATACTCAAGGCGGTTAACAAGCCGAAGAAACAAAAAATGTACATCTTATAACAATCTAATGCACTACAAAAATGTGATAATAAAACATAACTTTAAAATAGGCAACCTCCATCAAAAAGTAACATTCAACAGTCATTAGAATAGTATAAAATAATAATATCAACGTATAAAAGTTAAACAGAAACCCACTCAACAGTTACAATAATATCTAAACTATAATCAATAAAACAATACAATACACATTGAGAAGCAGAGAGTGGGGCAAGGCAGGTGGAAGGAGGCTTTGCCTGATGGAGTATCTCCCCTCACAGTTCTTCCTCCAGGAACAGCTCCCAGAAAGTTCTTCCTGCTGTTTAGGCAGAACCTCCTTTCCCGTCCTTCGGATCTGTTGCTTTGGGTCCCCCACCCCTTCCAGGGCAGCAGAAAGCAAGCTTGCTGCACCGTCCACGTGACGGCCCTTCAGATATCTGAAGATGGCTCTCGCATCACCATATTGCTCCTACCCGGAAGGCCTTGCTGCGGTTCAGCAGCCCAGGCCGAAACAGCCAGCCTTGCCTGTTCGAGGATGCCAGAGAGAAATAAAGATAGCAGGGAGGAGAGAGGCAGAGGTGGGCTCAAGGGAGCAGCCAACTTGGGGCAGCAAGCAGTGATCACAGTGCCCAACAGGCACAGGTTGCCAAGCTTAACTACGTGTCAGTTGCCCCTGGGCCAAGCAACCAGGTGAGATTGGCACAATCCCTTCCTGCTGCTAGGTTCCTCTTCGCTGCTCCATTTTTGGCCTCCTTGCGGGAGGATACGGTCAGGATCCCAACACAGGAGCAAGAAGCAGCTTTGGACTTTCTGCATTCCTGGCAGGCCCTTCCTCATGCCACACAAAATGAGGGCTGCCAGGGGTCCAGTTCTGCTGTGTCATCCCAAACGTGTTCAGGGCCAGTTGTGTTTTCTGTTTGGGTAAAGGGCCAGAGCACTCTCCGCATGCTTTGGGCTCCCCACTGTTAACGGAGAAATCTGAGGGCTCCCTTGGACAAAAAACAAGGACCCCAGCCAGGAATACCAGAGCAAAACAGCAGCCAGTAGGCTTGGTCTTGATTGAAGACTGTCGCGACAGGACTCCCTTCCACAAGGTGGAACAAGATGGAGGCCCTAAAGAAAAGAGCCCCCAAACTTTTATTAGCGGCTAATCCCCATGTTACACCCCCAAACTACATCACTCATACATCATGGTTACATCATGAAAGGGGAGGTCTGGTGGCAGGAATCTGAGCATCCTGGACCCTGCCCCATGGTTCCCCTTGCCCTCCACCAAACACCCATCAAGTGGAACAAAAGAAATCTTTCCATTTCCCTGTTTCCCAGCCAAGTTCATCCCACCCTTTTGTCTTCATCTGGGTTTGTTCTTTCTGGAATGGCTACCTGTCTGGCACTCAGGTATCAGGATGCCAGGGATTATCACTCAGGCAGAGGGGCTGCTGAGTAGCTGAGCTCACCTGTCTAGATGAATTTCTGAAGTTTTCCCAGTGAGCCAGTACAGAGATCCATTGATCAGTGAATTCTTACATTTGGTATCGTGCAGCAAAGGCCCTTTGAATAGATAGGAAGAAACTGTGATGAAGTGTTTTGTGGGGACAAATCACAAAAGTCCCAAAAGCAATTGTGCTGGCTTTGGTAGTGGGCTGCATGTGCATGATATCTGCTGGAGGGGCAGCCCCCCCCAAACCTATACATAAATCCCTGCAACACCACCTACTGCATCATACAGTCGTACGCTGCGGCTGCTGCCAGTACTGACTTCTTCTCTGTCCTCCTTTCCCAGGAAACAATATGCAGGCATTACTACCGGATCAAGCTGAAACCAGACCAGTTTCCCTCTTACCTGACTTCGCCGGAAGTGGGCTTCTGCAGCTACGAATTGGTGGCCACACCCAGGAACACATCGAAAGGTATCAAGCCTCTGAATTGAACCTCTCGGTGGGAGCGGGAAGAAGGGGAGCCCCACATCACGTGTTTATAAGGCGAGGGTCTAGAGGGGTGAGGTTTGCAACCTTCAGTTGTGCTGCCCCAAGAACCTCTTAAATCCTGGCCCGGGCTCGGCTCTGAGCTGAATTGCAACAGGCCCTGAGAGTTTAAAAAGAGAGAGAGATGGAGGGTGGATCTGGATTGTGAGACTGGACAGAATGGAAGCAGACAGCCTGCATTTTTGGGGGCGGGGGGGGGGAAACCACTGGAATACAGGTAAAGGTAAAGGGATCCCTGACCATACGGTCCAGTCGTGGCCAACTCTGGGGTTGCGGCGCTCATCTCGCTTTATTGGCCAAAGGAGCCAGCATCCAGCTTCCGGGTCATGTGGCCAGCATGACTAAGCCGCTTCTGGCAAACCAGAGCAGCGCACGGAAACGCCGTTCACCTTCCCGCCGGAGTGGTACCTATTTATCTACTTGCACTTGGACGTGCTTTCGAACTGCTAGGTTGGCAGGAGCAGGGACCGTACAACAGGAGCTCACTCCGTCACGGGGATTCGAACCGCTGGCCTTCTGATCAGCAAGTCCTAGGCTCTGTGGTTTAACCCACAGCGCCACCCGTAACCCTACTGGAATACAGAGACCACAGCATATGATTTGAATGAGGGGAAATGATGTTTGGGAACAGCTTTTGATGAAAGAAGGGCACTTTGGAAAAGGGGGGGGGAGCTGTGGCCTATCCATGCCCATCCGAATTGTGCCATTTTGAGCACACAAAGCTGTTAATCAGACCCTGTGCTCCACCGTCTCCATTTTGGCCCCTTCCATCCCCTTGGTTCCATCAATCCTCCCCAGTGGCCCCCGACCCAGCCACGATGGGTAGGGTATAAATAATAAAATTATTGCAGTGGTACCTCTGGTTACATACGCTTCAGGTTAGAGACTCCGCTAACCCAGAAATAGTACCTCGGGTTAAGAACTTTGCTTCAGGATGAGAACAGAAATTGCACAGCAGCAGCGGGGGGCCCCACTAGCTAAAGTGGTGCTTCAGGTTAAGAACATTTTCAGGTTAAGAACGGACTTCCGGAATGAATTAAGTACTTAACCCGAGGTACCACTGTATTACCCCACAAAAAACCCCAATCCATTATGCATAGTGGCGGTTTGCACAGCCCGCTAAGGAAGCAAATGGCGCGGCCGAGTTCAAAATGGTAGCAATTAACTGCACGTCCGTTCAGAGCCCAATTAAAACTTAATGGGTTCGATTCGACAAAATGGATGAGCGAGCTTCATCCAGTGATAGCAGCTTTCCAAAGTCTTGATAAGCCACTGGCATCTCCAGAGCCCCTGGAGTTACCATATTTTTCGCTCCATAGGGCGCACCTGACCATAGGGCGCACCTAGTTTTCAGAGGGGGAAACCAAGGGGGGAAATTTGATCTCCCCACCCCACCCCAGCTCTAGGAGCAGCGGACAGGCTGTACACACCCTGTGCACTTATCCCAGACCTCCCTGCTATTGCAGGAGGTGGGGGAATTCCCCCACCCTCCCGCAAAAGCCCACAGGAGGGAGAAGGGACAGACTCGGCCAGTCAGTCCCTTCTCCCTCCTTGGGGAAAAGCCCCCAAGAGCGGCGCACTCTTTAAAGGCTGCGCGGCTCATGCGGGCTTTTCGACCGAGCTTGTGGGGCTGGCGATGGGGGGGAAGCGCTGCTTTCCCCCACCGCCAGCCTCAAAGACCAGACTCTCCTGGCTTCAGTGAAAGCAACGCGAAACCTCCAGAGCACAGGCTTCGGAGGCTTCGCGTTGCTATCGCTGAAGCCAGGGAGCCTGCATTCGCTCCATACGACGCACACACATTTCCCCTCAATTTTTGGAGGGGAAAAAGTGCGTCCTATAGAGCAAAAAATACGGTAATTCCACTGCCCTCCATGTGGGGCAGTCCCACCCCCGTTGGGAAGCACTGCTCTAGAGGCCCCTCTTCCAGCCCAGCTTCCTGAGGTTTTTCAAGGGGTGGGGGGCTTCTCAACACACCCCCTGGCTCCTCCTTAACTCTTCTCCTCTTTTTTCCCCGCAGGATTCCAGCGACCCATCTATCTCTTCCACAAGGCCGGCCCTGGCGCCCACTGAGGGCGTCTCTGCCACCGACGACGCCTCGCCCCTCCTTTTCGAATCAGCCACTTGCTGGGGCCGGGGGGGGGGGGGGCTAACGCGACCCCCCCACGGATGAATGTTGGACACTTTGCTGGCAGGAGGGGAGAGCCTTTCCTCGCGGCCAGGACGGAGCAAGCCAGACTTCAAAGACAGCCAGAGACTGCAGTGGGGCAGCGGAGATTCGCCCTGGAGCAGGACCTTGACTACTGTTATGGGGTGGGGTGGGGGGTTTGAGAGGTTATGGGGTGCACTCCAGGGGGGTGGCATTTGCACCAGGGTGTTGTTTTCTTAGTCCCCGGAGCGGGGGTGGGGGGAGAGCGTGGGCTGCAGTTCTCCCCCAATATGTCAGGTGCTCAGCTCCATGTCGCTCAAGCCAACAGCTTAGCAACATCTGGGGGGGAAGAGGCAGGGTGGGCAGCTGGGAGACCAGATGGCTGGGAGTTTTAGCACAGCAAAAGAAGTTATTTCTCTGTCCCTTTTGCCCTTGCCTGTTCAAGAGGCGTCCACGGCCCAGCGGGCGCCTTCTGGGCGTTGCTGTGCTACAACTCCCACCAGCACCGCGGCCAGGGAGAGAGAAGAATTCAAAAGCTGTCGGGAAAGGGGGGAGCTACATCTGCAGCACCGATCGTCCCTTGATAGCTTCAGGTTGGGTTGGAAGAACAACAGAGGGAAACCTAGGCTCTCGCTGCTGCTTCCCCCCTCTTCCTGCAAAGGGTGTCTTAACATCGGAATCGGGGAGCGGAGGGGGGCTCCCTTTCCTTGGCCAGCAGCAGATGTTCAAGGCCCCCCCCCCTACTCCAGAGTCCCGGGACAATGAGGATTCTGCCCCCACACAGCCAGCAGGAAGACGCATGCCTCGATTGCGGCCGTACCCTGCCCATCTTCGTCAAGTCTGATGCCTTGCTCTGCAGAGTGTTGCCTTCAGCGTGTGACGGGGAGACGACTTTTAACACCACCACCACCATCTTGTTTCCCACGAAAGAAACACCACCTTTCTGGGGAACCTTTCTGCCTTTTGGGGGGGGTGTATCTGAAGGGGACCCCTTCTCTGGAGTTCTTTCTTTAAAAAAAAAAAAGTTGATTCTATATATAAATAAAAGCCTACAGATTATTACCAATCTATGTGTTTTGTGTGCAGGCTGGGCCAAACTCCACGTTCGGGGAAAGAGGGTCTGGGCGGTTTTTTAAAAGAGACTCTGGGGCGGCTGTTGGCGTTCAGGCGAAGACACGCCACCCTGTAGATCAATAACTGGGAGACTTGAAATATGTGCTTCGAATTAAGTTTTATGTATGAAAAGCGAACTCTGGTGCAAAAGGGAGTCCTGTTTGAATAAATAGTCCTGCGCCACACAGCAGTCTTGAGTCCAGTTTTGGGGGGCAGACGGACCAGCATCCCCTAAGGCCCTTTAACTGTCCCACTGACGCAGCTTTCGGTACATGAAGAAAGTGGTGGCTGGGTCCCGAGTTTGAGGTTGCAGTTTCAGGGGGGGCAGACCCTCCACCTCCAGGAAGGGGCTCTCCGTGAACAGCTGCTCCGGGTCGTAGAAGGCCAGGAGGTCGGGGCCTGTGCAATCCAGCTCCTAGCAGAGAAGAGACAGACCAGTTGCTTAGGAGGGAAAGTCCTTAATGAAGCGCAATGTCATCCAGTGCTTTACCAACTGCACTGGCTCCCGGTGGAGTACAGGGTCAGGTTTAAGGTGCTGGTTTTGACCTTTAAAGCCGTATGCATCCCAGGACCCACGTACCTACAGGACCGCCTCTCCTGGTATGCCCCGCGGAGGACCTTAAGATCCACAAATAGCAACACTTTGATGGTCCCGAGCCTCAAGGAGTTTAGATTGGTCTCAGCTAGGTCCAGGGCCTTTTCAGTACTGGCCCCGACTTGGTGGAACGCTCTGTCACAAGAGACCAGGGCCCTGCGGGACTTGACATCTTTCCACAGGGCCTGCAAGACAGAGTTGTTCCGCCTGGCCTTTGGCTTGGACTCAGTCTGACCCTTATGTTTCCCTCCCCTTATGGTTTTGATCTATGGGCTACTTTTAAAATAAGGCGGCATTTTAAATGTCATTTTAACCTGTATTTTAATGGTTTTTGTTTCTCCCTCTCTTTTTCCCCTATTATGTTTTTACTGTGATTTTATTTTATTGGTGTTAGCCGCCCTGAGCCCGGCTCTGGCCGGGGAATAAATAAAATTTATTATTATTATTAAACTGTGGAACCCCCTCCTGCAGGAGGCCGTAATGGACTCCAAGGGACATGCGGTCCAAGCCCTGCAATTCAGGAACGCCAACCGTTTGCAACCTTAGCTTTGCAAACGCGCTGGCAATCTTGTCGCCGCACTGCTAGGAGGACTTCGAAGGAGGATTAGACAAATTATTGGGAGAAGAGAGCTGTCGTCGGTAGTGTCAAGAGGCAGTCATCCTTGTGAACACCGGTTGCAGGAAAACACGAGGGGGAAGAGTGCTCCCACGCTCGAATCCTGCCTGCGGCCTTTCCAAAAGCGCCATCTGGTTGGCCACTCAAGAACAGGATGCTTGCTGTTAGAAGACATCTGAAGGCAGCTCTGTTTAGGGAAGCTTTTAATGTTTGATGTATTACTGTATTTTAATATTTGGTTGGAAGCCGCCTAGAGTGGCTGGGGAAGTCCAGCCAGATGAGCGGGGTATAAATAATAAATTATTATGATTATGATCTTAAGGGCGCTCCTTCCCGTCCTCCACAGGACATCACTCGGCACATTCACCCCCCTTGCTGGACCTTCAGCTTGGAGAGACGCTCATAGCACTGGTGTAAACCCATTGGACCATTGCCTCACACCCCACCTGCTGTTTCCAAATTTGGGGGGTGGGGTTAAAGCCCTAAACGGCCTCGGTCCAGTAGACCTGAAGGAGCATCTCCACCCCCATCATTCTGCCCAGACACTGAGGTCCAGCTCCGAGGGCCTTCTGGCGGTTCCCTCACTGCGAGAAGTGAGGTTACAGGGAACCAGACAGAGGGCCTTCTTGGTGGTGGCGCCCTCCCTGTGGAACGCCCTCCCATTAGATGTCAAGGAAATAAACAGCTATCTAACTTTTAGAAGACATCTGAAGGCAGCCCTGTTTAGGGAAGCTTTTAATGTTTGATGCATTACAGTATTTTATTTTATTTTATTTTATTTTTTGAAAGCAGCCCAGAGTGGCTGGGGAAGCCCAGCCAGATGGGCAGGGTATAAATAATAAATTATTATTATTATTATTATTAAAGTCACCTGTCTCAATGAAAGTATATGATGTCTGACATGACTGAGAATCGTGGACTCAGGGACGGAGAACTATAAAGCGTCAAAACAGAGATTTGGAAAATATGGAGACAACAAGGAGAAGCAGGACTGAGATGTGGAGATATGCTTCAGAGATCCAGACTGTGGGGAGCTCCAAAAAATTAATACAGTGGTACCTCGGGTTACATACGCTTCAGGTTACAGACTCTGCTAAGCCAGAAATAGTGCTTCAGGTTAAGAACTCTGCTTCAGGATGAGAACAGAAATCGTGCTCCGGCGGCGCAGCAGCAGCAGGAGGCCCCATTAGCTAAAGTGGTGCTTCAGGTTAAGAACAGTTTCAGGTTAAGAACGGACCTCCGGAACGAATTAAGTACTTAACCTGAGGTACGACTGTAATTATAATTTGGACTATAATTTGGTCTTTTTTATTTTAATTGGAGTATTATGATTGGGTATATTACTTGGATGTTTTTTATTGGAAAATCAATAAAAATGATTTTAAAAAAAATAAAGTCACCCATCTCCTCCAGCTCTGGGGAATCCTCAAGGCCACACCCCCCCTTTCCTGCTCACCTTCTTGGATTCAGGACGGGTCCGGACGAGGGCGAGTTTCTCCTGCACGGCTGAGCTGAGCAATTCAACTTCTGGCACTTCCAGGCTGACAAGGCCTTGATAGAGTTGTTGCTCCCGACGGATGTTCATACCTGCGAAAGGTGTTTTGGGAAAAAAGGCCGAGGAGTTTATAAAACGGGGAATGGCGTGGAAAAAATGGATGGAGAGAGAAGTTCTCGTCCCTCTCATCGCACTCGAACCTGGGCCATCCACTGGCGCTGAATATTCGAAGACTAGGGACAGGTGACCAAACGTTATCCACCTGGAGCAGGAACCGGCAAACCACTCCAGTATCCCTGCCAAGAAAACTCCATGGACAAAGACAACTCACTGCAGATGGTGACAGCAGCCACAAAATTAAAGGACGCCTGCTTTTTGGGAGAAAAGCAATGGCAAACCTAGACAGCATCTTAAAAAGCAGAGACATCACCTTGCCGACAAAGGTCCGTATAGTTAAAGCTCTGGTTTTCCCAGTAGTGATGTATGGGAGTGAGAGCTGGACCATAAAGAAGGCTGATCGCCGAAGAATGGATGCTTTTGAATTCTGGTGCTGGAGGAGACTCTTGAGAGTCCCATGGACTGCCAGAAGATCCAACCTCTCCATTCTGAAGGAAATCAGCCCTGAGTGCTCACTGGAAGGACAGATCCTGAAGCTGAGGCTCCAAGACTTTGGCCACCTCATGAGAAGAGAAGACTCCCTGGAAAAGACCCTGATGTTGGGAAAGATGGAGGGCAGAAGGAGAAGGGGAGGACGGAGGACGAGATGGTGGGACAGTGTTCTCGAAGCTACCAGCATGAGTTTGACCAAACTGCAGGAGGCAGTGGAAGACAGGAGGGCCTGGCGTGCTCTGGTCCAGAGGGCCATGAAGAGGCGGACACGACTAAACGACTCAACAACAACAAAAGACAGGTAACAATAATAATAATAAATTTATTATTTATACCCTGCCCATCTGGCTGGGTTTCCCCAGCCCCTCTGGGCGGCCTCCAACAAAGATTAAAAATACATCAAAATGTCACATATTATAAACTTCCCCAAACAGGGCTGCCTTCAGATGTCTTCTAAAAGTCAAATAGTTGTTTATTTCCTTGACATCTGGTGGGAGGGCGTTCCACAGGGCGGGTGCCGCCACCGAGAAGGCCCTCTACCTGGTTCCCTGTAACCTCACTTCTCGCAATGAGGGAACCGCCAGAAGGCCCTCGGCGCTGGACCTCAGTGTCTGGGCAGAACGATGGGGGTGGAGACGCTCCTTCAGGTATACTGAACCAAGGCCGTTTAGGCAACTCGCTCCCACAAACACTGGGATTAAACCGCCTTGCTTCCTCCAGATGCGGAGGCAATCCTGGCCAGCGACCATTGATAAGCCTCCTGAGGCAGGGAGTTCCATAGGTTAACCACGCGCTGCACAAAGAAGGGCTTTTTTTTTAACCTCCCAATGCTCATCTCCTGATACTCACCCTCGCCAGCCCGGGCTTCCACAGCGCAGCGAGCGACGAAAGAGCGCTGTACCAGTTGTTCCGCCGCCTGCCGGGCATTAAAACCCTGCTCCCGGACGGCGTGCACCTCTGCCACCAGGGCAAGAGTGCTGTGAGGAACGGGACCGGCCAGCAAGCTGCGGGGTGGACACGATCCCTCTTCTCCTTCCTCCTCCTCCTCCTCCCCTGCCGGACTCAGGGAAGGCTCTCTCGCCAGCGTGATGGTGATGGGAGATTCTCCTGCACTGCTGTGGACCACCTCCACTCTGGGCTTGGGGGGGTTGAGGCTGAGCGTCCGGACATCGTCCGAATGGGATCCCCGCCTCGCAGGAACGGCAACCTCCGTTCCAGGCTGCGGGGCATCTGGGAGGACCGCGCCGATGTCATCGGATTTGGATCCCAGCCTGAAACGAACCTGTGAAGGTGCAAAAAAAAATGGACAGTCGAGATGGGGAGGAAGAGGTGAATTGTGAACAACTTGCTAAAACGATAAACATCTTCCACAGAACAAAAGGCTCAGGAGGAAATCCAGGAGCAAATCCCTAAGACCAGGCATGTCCAAAATCCGTTTTGGGGGCCTAATCCGGCCCGCCAGTCAGTTTATTTCGGCCTCTGTGGTTTATTTCCTGGGCCAAAATCCTAAAAGATGGTCGACAACTCCAATCCTAAAAAAAGCTCAGTAACTTTGGGGAAAACCGTAAAAAAAGCTCAACAACTTCTTTTTTAAATATATTTTTATTATTGACACATAAACTGCGGGACAAGGATAACTGTGACTTTAAAGATGAATGGGAACCGTTTGCAAAGTATTTAAAGAAGCAACAAAGTGAACTGGACTCCTTGGCAGGCTTTGAATAAACACTCACAAACTTTTTATATAGATAATAATCAGTCAGATAAATAAAGGATTTATACAATTTTGTAACATGCAGAGAATAGCATCTATGGAGAAACCAGAGATTGGAACTGAGGGAAGTCAGGGGGTGGGCGGGGAGGGCGGGTTGTTTTATGGGGGGGAGGGGGGAAATGGGGGAATTGATTATATGTTTTAAGATAATATGCTTTGTTTAAATTCCTAATAAAAATATTTTTTAAAAATAAATATATTTTTATTAAACCATTTTAACGAAACAAATTATCAATCAAAATAACCAATAACGTTTTCCCTCCTTCTCCCACCCTCTAAGGACTTCCCTCAGCTACCCTCTCTGATTTGTTTGCACATATTATTCCCTGCATGTTAAACATTGTACATATCATTGCCTTATCTGCCATATATTCTACTAATAGATTTGCGGATGTTTATTCAAAACCTGCCAAGGGCCAAGGAGTCCTTTTGTTGTTGAAAGCTCAACAACTCTTCAATCCTTAAAAAAAAGGTCAACAACTTTGGTCGGCCCTCACGCATGCTCACTTCATCAAATCTGGCCCTCTTTGAAAAGAAAAGTCCCTAAAAGCACCAGAATGACCTCAGTTCTGCGCAGCAAACACCTCAGGAGGACAGGAAAGCCAAGCCAAACCATGGAGGTCCATATACCTCAATACTGCTGACACTGACTGGCAGCACCTATCCTGGGCCTCTCTGGGGTGCAACGAGGAGCCTTCTGGTGCAGGGCAGATGCTGCCCCACTGAGCTACACCCTTTCCCCTCTGGAGAGGGTGTGGGCAAGTCCTACCTCTGTCCCTTCCTGCATAAAGGTAAAGGTAAAGGGACCCCTGACCATTAGGTCCAGTCGTGGCCGACTCTGGGGTTGCAGCGCTCATCTCGCTTTATTGGCCGAGGGAGCCGGCGTACAGCTTCCGGGTCATGTGGCCAGCAGGACTAAGCCGCTTCTGGCGAACCAGAACAGCGCACGGAAACGCCGTTTACCTTCCCGCCGGAGTGGTACCTATTTATCTACTTGCACTTTGACGTGCTTTCGAACTGCTAGGTTGGCAGGAGCAGGGACCGAGCAACGGAAGCTCACCCCGTCATTCGAACCGCCGACCTTCTGATCGGCAAGTCCTAGGCTCTGTGGTTTAACCCCCAGCGCCTTTCTGCACAGATTTCCCAAGTAACGGGGAATCTGGTGACAGATTTGGTGGTTTCAAACCACCTCCTCTCCACTTTCCAGCTCCCACTTACCTGTCTCCGGTGTGCTTTCCCCTGCTGGGGTCGCCGAAGTATCCCGCCCCCCGGCCTCCTCACGCAGGCTCGCTCGGGGGTGAGCACCATCTCAGGCTCAGGGACCAAGCCTTGGGGAGTCGGGGGTGGAAGGGGCACAGGTGCAGCGCAAGGGAGGCTGTCTCTGTCGTCGCTGCAGGTGAGAGGGGGAGCAGCAGCCATCATGGGACAAATGCAAGCTGTAGATAAGAGAAAAGAGTATGCAAACCAGTGGTTTCCAATTTTTGAGCCGACTCTACTGCCCCTTGGTTCCATAAACTCCCCACCCTATAAAAAACATTATGCAGAACAGCTAAGGGAGAGAAGTAACGTAATGACTTTCAAAACACATTTAAATGCACACCGGCCCCTAGGGGGCGCTGCTGCCTACTGGGAGCCAATGATGCAATATGTAAGCGGCAGCAGTGCAAACTTCCAGTAACCCACCAGCAGAGGGCGGTGTTTCCAAACATCTACTCTGAGCAGAGAGTCCCCAGCCTGGTGCTCTCCTCTTGTTTTGCACTACTTTCTGGGGCTGATGGGAGTTGTAGTCCAAAACATCTGGATTTCACCAGGCTGTCCTAACTAAGCCCGAGAAGTGGACTCTACTTTTTTTTGGGGGGGGGGGGGTACATAGCAGAGGAGCATCAGGGGGGAGAGATAATGCCCCTGTTTTTATTAGAGGGAACCCATCCTCATGGATAGTTGTGGAATTAATTCACTGCCATAATAAATAATAATAATCTATTATTTCTACCCCACCCACGTGGCAGGGATTGCCGCTTGCATGGGCCACACGTTTAGGGCACCAGAAAAGCAGGGACACCAGAAACAGGAGACCTTTTTCTCTTTTTTAATGAATTTGATATTGGTACTGCATCCAAGTATTCATCAAGGGGAAAATCAGGACTTCGTTAGACGGTACGATACGATAATCTTTATTGCCATTGTCCCATACAGAACAACGAAATTGAAAAAATCTACATCAGACATTCAAAAACCAACAAGCCTGCTATCCCAGCTATCCCAGCCTGGTTAATCTAAAAACTCTGATACCCCCTAATTAAATACAATATACTCCCACAGAGACTACCTTACACTGTGTTTAAAACAAAAATTTGGATAGAAACTTCCTAACCCTCCACTCTGCACCCATTTTCCGGGTCTCTTTTTATTCCCTATCCCCGCCTAAACCGGAGGTGGGTGGGGTGGATGGTGTCCTAACATTAAATCGAAATAATGCGAGGAAATCAGATCCAGCCTGGCGTTGCGCATGACATCCACGCATGCCCATTTTAGCATACATGTAAGCCTTGGATCACTTTGGTAAACAGCATTTAGTTTAGTGTTTTGTTTTTATTTTGAATCACATATTGAGAAGGGGCGGGGAGCCGCACAGCATAATTTTTTCCGGTGCTTGCAAAAGTCTTAGTCCGGCCCTGGGTCGAATCCAGCTGCCGCAGGGATCTTTTGATGTTTTACGGGGGGAGTATTTTGCAGGAGGGGACGCGGGTGGCGCTGTGGGTTAAACCACAGAGCCTAGGACTCGCCGATCAGAAGGTCGGCGGTTCGAATCCCCACAATGACGGGGTGAGCTCCCGTTGCTCGGTCCCTGCTCCTGCCAACCTAGCAGTTCGAAAGCACGTCAAAGTGCAAGTAGATAAAGAGGTACCGCTCCGGCGGGAAGGTAAACGGCGTTTCCGTGCTCTGGTTCACCAGAAGCAGCTTAGTCATGCTGGCCACATGACCCGGAAGCTGTACGCCGGCTCCCTCGGCCAGTAAAGCGAGATGAGCGCTGCAACCCCAGAGTCATCCGCGACTGGACCTAATGGTCAGGGGTCCCTTTAGCTTTTATTTTGCAGGATGCGGGACAAGAAGCTACAGTTAGAACTGGATATGGAACAACTGATTGGTTCAAAATTGGGAAAGGAGTATGACAAGGCTGTATATTGTCTCCCTGCTTATTTAACTTATATGCAGAATTCATCATGCGAAAGTTTAGTGTTTAGAGGGCCTTCTCGGTGGTGGCACCCGCCTTGTGGAACGCCCTCCCTTCAGATGTGAAGGAAATAAGCAGCTATCTTCTCTTTAAAAGACATCTGAAGGCAGCCCTGTTCAGGGAAGTTTTTAATATTTAACGCTGTATTGTTTTTAATACTTGATTGGGAGCCGCCCAGAGTGGCTGGGAAAACTCAGCCAGATGGGCTGGGTATAAACAATAAATTATTATTATTATTACTATTTTGCTTTGTTTTTATTTTGAATTACATATTGGGAGGGGGCGGTGAGCCAGCCTCACAGCAGAATTTTTTCCGGTGCTTGCAAAAGTCTTAGCCCGGCCCTGGGTCGAATCCGGATGCCGCAGGGATCTTTTGATGTTTTAGGGGGGGGAGTATTTTGCAGGATCCCAGTTTGCAACCTCCCGCCTTTGCACATTTTCTGCAAAGCCCAAATTGCCCATTGCACCCCTTTCCCCCTTGCACCCACCTCCCCCCCCCCCAGTTTCCAACCCGGCCCCTTACCCCCTTTTATCTCCAAGCCCCTCCACTTCTCGGCTTCTCCCTCGTCTAAACTCCACTCTTTGCCTCCGGCGCGGAAGAATCTGGGGACGGTTGAAGCGGGAGGTGCAAAAGGAAGCGAGCAGCCTCGTTTTCGGTCCAAGATGGCGCCTGTCCTGAAAGCGCCCTATCTAAAGCCATGGAGAACCATAGAGTCGCTCGGCGCAGCAAGTCCCAGTCCGGCAATTCCCGTGGCGTAACACTCGCGCCCTCTAAGGAAAGGTAGGAGGCTTTGCAAGCGTAACCTCAGAGGGGCGGGGCTGGGGCGTAGCCTCGTTGTGAATCGAAGATGGCGGCCGAGCTGGGAGCACTCTATATAGAGAATGAGCGGCGGGAAAGGGAGGGAGGCGAGGGCGGCCTTCTGGGTTAATTAGGGTGGTGCGGAAGCTGCGCCTGCGCATCAGGTTCTTTCTGATTGCAAGATGGCGGCCCAAAAAAAGACACTTCTCCGCGGGTTCGAGACCAGCTCTCGGCATAGATATTAATAATAACAAATAACAAATAATTAAAAATATTCATAGCTATTATTATAAAAGTAATTATTAATAATAATTGCAGGAGGCTCAGGAAACTGTTCTAGGTGTCCATTTGAATCCACTGCAACTTTTAAGTTCTATGATTCAGTGGTTCTAATTATTATTTTATTTTATTTTATATTTTATTTTATTAAATCTGCAGTAGGTTTATTTTAAAAGCAATCAGGAACCCGACACTTAACCACTCCCTACCAAACCAATTTGACTTTAGGCTGCCCTATCCAAATCAGGAAGTGTGTTTTTTATTAAAAATATGTTGGTTTTCCCCCATCTTTTTCCAGAGGTACCACTGAGGCCAGTGGGAATATGCCCAGCAAGATTTAAAGACGCCCATGCGCACCGCTACATATATTTGAACCTTGTCATATTGTCTTTTGTATTTCTGATATATATTTTTATGATCTGTGATATTGTGTGTGTTGACGCTGGTCTGTGACCGTATTAATAAATTCATTCATTCATATTTGAACCTTGCCGCGTATGAACCATTTGTAGTGAGATTTTATATATGTGCCTTATATTATATGCAGCGTAAGAACTGTAATAAGGCTGTCATAAGAAAAAAAATAAGAATAAATCAAAACAGGAGTTTGTTTCAAAATGGGAGGTTTTCAAAGAATATCTGAAAAATAAATATAGTAGTTTAAATACTGTTGCAGCATTCGAGGAACTTCGGTAATAGTTGCAAGGTAGATATAAGAAATTAGACATTATTTAGAAAAAAGTTTAATTATGATAAAAGTGTGCATTGGCAATAAGTAATACAAAATCAAAATGTGGAATAGACGGGAGGTTGGGTCTTTAGTGTGAAGACCAATATATGTTTTATCGTTTGTTAAGAAAATTATGTGTCTATGGTTATTCCTGTGTGTAATTTGGTATTTGTGTTTTTTCATTTTCTTTTTGCTGTATCAATAAAAATGTAAAAAGGAATAAAAATAAAGAACTGTAATAAGGCTATCGGTGGAAAACCAGTTGCCTTTTAATCTTCCTGGCCCCGGAAAAACAAAACAAAACTCAAGAGGGGTTTGTGCATAAACTCAGCAGTAAATGTTGGAAATGTAAAGAAAGAGAGGGAACACTTTATCACATGTGGTGGGAATGTAAAAAGGTGGAATGCTTCTGGGAGATGATATATAATGAGATGAAAAAAATGTTGAAATATACATTTATAAAGAAACCAGAAGCATTCTTATTGGGCATTGTTGGGAGTGATATAAATAGAAAGGAATGTAAGCTCTTTTTATATGCAACAACAGCAGCATGAATATTATTGGCCCAAAAATGGAAGCAAGAAGAATTAGCGACGATTGAAGAATGGAGGATGAAGTTAATGGACTATGCAGAACTAGATAAACTAACAGGAAGGATTCGAAACCGGCGGGACCAGAAATTCACGGAAGACTGGAGTAAATTTACGGACTATTTGAAAAGTATTTGTGAAGATCAGACGACGTTTGTAGGTTTGCAAGAAGTTTTGTGAGGAGTATTATTCGAAGAATTGCAAAAAATGGAGAGGGGGAAGGATGATTTGTTAAGAGATGTAAAGGCAATATAAGGTTAAGAAATGCATAAGAAGTGGTGAAAACGGTGGATCATCAGAGGTGCTGATGGAAGTCTAAAAAGATTGCATGAGTGATAAGTTTTGTGGTGCATTTTATAATTTATATGTTAAAATCAATATTTTTATTTTTTTTTAAAGGAAGCCCCCCAGATTGGCCAAGGCCGGGTTAGAAAAAGGTGCCCTTGAAAAATACTACCATGTCCTCACAAGGGAGGCTTTCTCAAATTTGAACCCACAGAGGGTGATGGACTACAACTCCCATCATCCACAGGGACTGGGATCTGAAGAACCGCTGGCAGATGCAGCCAATGCCCATTGAGTCAAGGACCCTGGCAAAGCACCGCTTGCGACTGAAGCCTTGGAGTTCCCTCTGCCGGCCGGACTCAGTTTTCCGGCCCCTTCATCTGTGAAATGGGCGCAGCCGCAGGAGGCGGGGAGATCCAATGAGCGGCGGCGAGCGGCGCTGAGTCTTTGCCCGAAGAGCCTCTGAAAAAAAAATCCCCCCCTTTTTTTTTTTGCACGGATAGATCTGCCCTCTCCTCTGTGATAAAGGTTTCCGCTGCAGTTGGTGGCAGAACAATAACCCGCCGCGGATGAATGCCTGGCAGCGGGCGCAGGAATTTCCTGAGCGCTGGGTGGATGGGAACGGGAGAGGTCTGCAGGGGAGATATATAATGGAAGCAGCCAAATAATAGATTTTGCTGACTGTCAGAAATGATAGCGCAGGTTTTCCCCTGTCTCTGCCAGCAGCCGAGATAGAAAACTCTGTTTTTAGTTGAGCGTATGTGTTATGTCTCCTGTCTCAGGGGCCGGACTCCTGGGTCCCCTGCGGAAGGGCGACAGGACTCTCCAGAATTGCCAAAAAAGCTGGGCAATTCTGTCCCCGAGCCAAAATCCCTGCCATCTCATCCTAACCATATTTTCTCAATTTATTCCTATGGGGTTTATTTCCCATAAATGTTCATAGGGTTGAATTCGAGGAAGCGGCGTTCTGGGCCTTTTTCAGAGCAGGAGGAGCAAAGCCTAGAATATGCTGGGACATTTCATAGAATCATAGATTTGCAGAGTTAGATGAGACCCCCCAGCGGTCATCTAGTCCAACCCCTGCAGTGATTGTTGTTATTTATAAAATTTGCATACCGCCCTTCGTCCCAAGTTCTCACAGTGTAAAAAATGCGAGATAAAAACGCAGAATACGTAATAGGAGCAAAAATCAAACAAAGCAATAACCCGCCTCCCAGGTAAAAAATGTGATGTGTGGCTCCAGCGATACGAAGCAATAGCAAGATTTGCCTGCGACAGATTTGCATAGATTAATTAGAGGACGAGGAAAGCCATCAAGCAGAGGGCTGGTTACACCTTCATTTTTCTTTGTTGGGGTTCCTTCTCCGCACTTGCGGTTTAAATGGCAATACTTCTTGGGAAGATGGTTTGGGTTTCTGATCCGAATTATTATTATTATTATTATTATTATTATTAAAGCTAAATGTTAATGATAATAAGAACCTGGGCTGCTGGATCTGGTCCAAGGGGCTGCATCTCCCCCCCCCAAAATAATATTTATTATTTTCAGTAAATGAACATAGTAAAAAAAGAAAAGATTAACAATAATAAAGACAACACACACAAAAAAGAAAAAAAATAGATACAACATATTACCACTTAATCAATTAAAATTAAGTACCATCCATCTTCATAAACATAGTATTTGACTTCCTCAAATCTCTTCCATCTGAATTTCTTAGTAATTATATGTAGCAGTTTCCAATAACAGTGTTTCAAAAGACCATATCGCAGTCCTAATCATTTTACATAACTTTCCTTATCATACATTTTCTTATTTATAAATTTAATTCCATTTTTATCCTAGGCCTGATTGTTTCTTTCAAGTGATTACATAGCTTTAATATTACAATATTTATTAAAGGGGCTCCATCTTGTCCAGAGTGGTCGACCAGATGTGCATGATGGGAAAACCAAAAACGGGGACCTGAGTGCGATAGCAGCACTCTCCCGACTTGTGATTTCCAGTAACTGGTGTTCAAAGGTATACTGCCTCTGATGCTTTATTATGTTTCATATATTCTGTAAGCCACCCAGAGTGGTTGGGGAAATCCAGCCAGATGGGCGAGGTATCAATAATACAATTATTAATTATTATTATTATTGTCGTTGTTGTATACAGCAGCTGTGGCGCGCAGCCCACAAATTTGTCTCTCTTACAGTCTAGCCATCCAAATTGATGTCGTCCTGTGGGAGGGAGTTCCGCAGTCTAACTAGGCGCCGTGCGAAGGTCTTTTTTTGTCCTTTCCTTGTGCTTGGGTTTTGCTTCCAGTCTTCGTACGGGCATCTGCTTGGCCAGCAAGGGTTGATGGACTTGTCTCTTCTGCTACTCCAGAGAGCAGGACTCGAACCCGTGGCTGCAAGTTACAAGAAAGGAGATTCTCCTGAGGTGGCCAAAGTCTTGGAGCCTCAGCTTCAGGATCTGTCCTTCCAGTGAGCACTCAGGGCTGATTTCCTTCCGAATGGAGAGGTTGGATCTTCTTGCAGTCCATGGGACTCTCCAGAGTCTCCTCCAGCACCAGAATTCAAAAGCATCCATTCTTCGGCCATCAGCCTTCTTTGTGGTCCAGCTCTCACTTCCATACATCACATAAAGATGTTAAAAAGCATCGGGGAGAGGATTGCGCCCTGCGGCACTCCACACGCCAAGGAGTGCCGCGGCGACATCTCCCTCCCTAGTGCCACCCTCCAGAGATAAAAGAGCACAGCCATTTTGGGGCTATGCCCTGTATCCCCATGTCGGTGTGGCGGTGGTCCAGAAGATCTTGATCGACCATCATAGCTGTCAACTTACAGATTTGAAAATAAGGGACCAGCAGCCTTGAAAATAAGGGACCAGCAGCCAAAATAAGGGACCTGCAGCCTCACCTGTTCCAGGCACTCCAGTCTTCCTGTCCTCCTGCAGTCTGGTCAAATTCACGCTGGTAGCTTTGAGAACACTGTCCAACCAACTTTGTAACCAGAGGTTCAACTGAATAAAATCTGAATCACATGCACCACAAGGCCTATGCATCCTCAACTGAAGATGGCTCCCCGGCCTGGCTTTGCACTGCAAAGTTTGCAGCAGCACGTGCAACAAAATGGCGTCCAGCATTCAAAAACCCCCTCAGCTTGCATTAACTAGCCACACACAAGGCATGCAAGCTCCACTCCCCAGTCGTTCTTAGACTTCTTATTGGGTGAGCAACACAGCCAAGCAACACAGTTGGAGCCTCCCTCCTCCCTGGCCGGCAGGGAGGGAGGGAGAGGAGCTGCTTCCTTTGAAATTTAAGGACATCATTTAAGGGACATTTAAGGGACATCCATCAATAAGGGACAGCAGTGGGACATGGCGCTGGAATAAGGGACTGTCCCTTCAAATAAGGGACACTTGACAGCTATGTCGACCATGTCAAGGGCTACTGACAAATCCAAGAGAATCAGCAGCCCTGACCCGTCTTGATCCAGTTGTCTGCGGAGATCATCTGTTAGGGAATAGGATTTAGGGGCCGAAAGCCAGCGAGTTAAAGATGGCGACAAGGTCCAAGTGGCTCCTGGACTCTTGGAGAGGGTCAGCGGGGCGAAAGGAGATGCGGTGGGGGGAGCTCAAATTCAGGGAGGGACACCCCACGGTCATCTATTCCAACCCCACTGCTTAAAAACATCTGGAAACGGTGGAAATGTTTCAATGGTTATTTATGTGGACAAATATTAAGTGTAAGGCACTGGTTGTGTTTAGAATAGATTTGTGAAAGATTTAGGAAATTTATTGGATTAGAATATTTGTGTGAGATTGGGGAAAATACGGAATAACAGATACAATTTTGCTTAGAATGTATATAGGGAGTGTGGTGTAAGCGACGGACGTCAATCAATGAAATTTTATTGTTGAGATATTTGTAGAGTAAATTTGGAAGAAATTCTTCCAATTTTTCTTCTTCTTTTTCCCCTTTTTTTTCTTTCTTTCTTTATTTTCTTCCTTTTTTCTTTTCTATTCTTTCTTATATATGTGTGCTTATCTGAAAGATATATGTATGTCTTTGCAGTATATTGCTTGTATTTTGTAATAATTATGTTAAATATTTCTTTTTTTAAAAAAAAAAACCTCCACCGAAGGGGATTCCACCACCATCCGAGCTCCTGGCGTCACAGGACTGTCGAGTTGGAACGGGACCTCCGAAGGTCATCCATTCCAACCCGCTGCAAGGCAGGAATCTTTGGCCCGACGTGGAACTCGAACCCGCCACCCTCAGCCTCGCGCTCTACCGAGTCAGTTTCTGTGCCGTCCAGCGCCTAGCAACCCTAAATCCCGATGGCACCCACACAAATGGGGAGATTTTTTGGGGGGTTGCCGTTTGTTCAGATCCCCCCCATTTTCCTTTAAGGCCTCTTTCGCCGGGAAAACCAGGGCAGGCTTCATAACTCGAGACATAAATTGATTCCAGACAGCAATGTCCAGGAAAGGCGGAGGTGGGGGGGGTGTTTTGAGTGTTTTTCGGGGAATTTTTTTAGGGGGGGGAGACGGCGGTCTCCGACTGGCTAGTTTTGAGCACTCCATAAAAACACAGCCTGTTTCGAATTAGGCCGGCCTCACTCCCCACTCTGCCCCACATCACCCCGATAAATTTCTACCCCGCATCCGGACTTGGAGGGGATCCTGGACCCCCACCCCACTTCCTGACATGAGATAAAAGAGGAAGGAGACACCCCCCAATTAAGATTTAAGGGCACCGATAGCGAACCCCTTTGAGTGCGAGGTTTTTTGGGGGGGCAGAAAGAGGCCTGGTGATGGGATGGAAAAGTGTGGGGTGGTTTGTTGGGGGCAGGAAAGAGAAATGGATCCCGGATGGAGAGGAGGGGGGCGTTTGCCCACCCCCCAAAAAACACACCGGCCCAGATGGTCTTCATCTGTCGAGCATCCCTACGTGTTTTTAATATCTCCATTTATCTTTTCTCCGGGATGATATTTAAGACCCTCGAGAGCAGGGAAATGGATCCGGGTGCGAGGGGGGAGAGAGAATGGGCTGCTGAAAGTCAGTGCGGACACCCACCTCCCCGTCCGCCCCTCTTGGGGGGTAAGGAAGAAGAAGAGGGGGGTCTATTCTAGTTAATGTGATCGAAATCAGACTCTGCGTCCCCTAAAAACTGCCTAAAAACACCCCTCCTTTTCCCCACATGTCTTCTTAAAACGGGCACCCTGCAAGTTACGTAGGACTCGAATCCAGAACCCGGCACCCCTTTTGCCTTCACAGGTCAAATCATTGCAGCAGCACCCCCACTCCGCTTCCTAAGGGGGGTTTTTTAGAAATCCGGTCTCCAGAGTCATGCAACCCTCTTTCTAATCCTGGCTTCACCAACCGGGCGCCCCTCTATTGGGAGTTGTAGTACGGAGCCTCTGGGGTGGCGCCAGGTTGGCGAACCCTGTTCTAACCCAACAAATCTCTGAACATTTTTGCTTTTGCCTCTTAATAATCTCAGGGCCCTGGGTTCAAGAATCACATTGGGTAAAAAGTTCCTGCCATTGCAAGAGGAGGGTAGGGCTGGATGACCTTTGAGGGTCCCTCCCAACCCTACAATTCTATAAAATCGGTGCCTTTTTCCAGCAGGAAGCACCCCGCTGGCTATTTTAAATCGCCTCTGGTTCCCGTGAAACAATTGCGATATCTCTCCCCCCCCAAAAATGGCTTGTGTCTGGTCTTCGTAGGCTAGCAGTGCCCCTTCTGTTTCCTGACCCACGGCTGACCCACAGGAGGCCGATTGCAGCTGGCCAGGCCAGATAACCCAGGGGGCAACGGGGAGGAGAGCAAAGTCCTGCCAAGCCGGCCACAGTTTTTCTGGCTGCTGACCTTCCATAACGGCTGGATTTTCCCCCGACAAGTTCTGTGGGGCAGAGAGGGGTCTCTGAAAGAGGTTGTGGGGCCAGCGGGCTGGATAATTCACCGTTATTCAGTTTACAGGGGGACGGAGATATAGGAAGGCCGCATTTTGCGCCAGGGGTCTGAGCGCACGCCAGAAACTTTTGCTGTGTGCAGTCAAAGTGGATTAAATAAATTCATTTTTTTTTAAAAAAGGAACAAGGGTGTGGGTTTTTTTGCTGTTCAGGAAGTGAGGAGGAAATGTGTTCAGTGGGAAGAGAAAATTTCGCTCTCTCATGACACTCCTGGATATCTAGTGAGGTGAACAGGATTGTGTGTGAACACCCCACGCAGGAAATCGGGATTAAGGCTCCCGGCCACATAACAAAATCGGAGCCGGTTTTCTCTATATTTTGGAACGGCGGTTTTCCTGTATTTTGGCCGGCTGCCATTTTGAATCAAGATGGCGGACAAACGTCACTTTGGTGTGACTTGGCCCTTGTTTTGGGATAAATTTGGCCGCCTCTTGAGATATTTTCTCCAAATCCTTGCCAACGAGTTTTCCTGAAGGGGGTAGATTTCATTGGCGTGTCAACGCCAGGTGCCATTTTGAACCAAAAGCGACTTTGGCGCTTTTGTTTTTCGGTGCGTCCGAATTTAAAAATTGCACTATCCATTCGTATATCACAGTATTTTTTTTGTTTTTATGCATTCCCAGGCAGAGGCAAGCACACCCCGCTAGTACTAGACAAAGTCCAATATAGTCTAACCACCGCGTAAGCGAATGAAGATGTATGTGGAATAAGCGGGCCAAATAAATAATTTCGTTTGAGGTCAGTTTGGCCACTGAGCCAGTTTTCAGGGGTCCTGGTAAAGTCAAGAGTGCCTCTGAGCACGCAATGAGTGCTGCCCAGTCACCGTGGAGGAATGGCCACACAGCCGTGATCGGAGGAGACTTCTCCTTTCAGAAACGAAGCCGCGACTTATTTGTGCACACGCCAGCAGTTTCACTTAGCCGAGAGCCGAAACGGCTCGGAGGATTGAGAACCAGGAACCTCTTGGCTTGGATTCGAGTCCTGCACCTGCCGCAGACTTGGGATGTGGCCTTGGGAAATGGGGTTTCCCACTTCTCAGCCTCGGTTTCCCCTGCTGGTGCTGAATTTAGAATAATAATAATAATAATAATAATAATAGCAATAATAATGATGATGATGATTTATTATTTATACCCCACCCATCTGGCTGGGCTTCCCCAGCTACTCTGGGCGGCTTCCAACAAAATATTAAAATACCGTACCGTCATGCATCAAACATTAAAAGCTTCCCTAAAGAGAAAATTGGGGGCGGGGGGAGGTACTAATTACCGTATTTTTTGCTCTATAAGACTCACTTTTTCCCTCCTAAAAAGAAAGGGAAAATGTGTGTGCGTCTTAGGGAGCGAATGCAGGCTGCGCAGCTATCCCAGAAGCCAGAACAGCAAGAGGGATTGCTGCTTTCACTGCGCAGCGATCCCTCTTGCTGTTCTGGCTTCTGAAATTCAGAATATGCTTTTTTTCTTGTTTTCCTCCTCCAAAAACTAGGTGCGTCTTGTGCGTCTTATAGAGCGAAAAATATGGTGAATTTCACCCGTTCCCTAAACTTGGCAACCTTCTGTTTTAGGCAAGGGCTCAGTAGCAGAACACTTGCTTGGCTTGCAGAAGGTCCCAGGTCCACTCCCTGACTTTCCAGGGAATTCGAACTGGGGTCTGTCCCAGACCTACCTGAAGATGCAGGTAGGTCTGGGGGAGACCCCGGTTCGAATCCCCAGGACAGTCGCTGCTGCCGGTCAGTGTAGGTTTGACCCCCAAGGCAACTTGCAATGCTCCTGTTCGTTTGTTTGCAGCCATGACTAGAATCTTGTTCCGTGTAGAGACGATACTGAGATAGATAAGAGACCCAGCAGTTTATGGTTAGAAGCGTGAGCTGTGAGCCTCTTTCCGCTCCTCCCTTTGCTGCTGGGAACTCACTCCGGCTTCCGTCTGAGAAAACAGGAGTGAGAATACCGAGACGTGTCTATTGCAAGATGACATGTGTGATAACACATAGGAGATACTATATAAATGCTAATTATTGCTTTCCCTGAAGCTTGTTGTGGTTGCTTAGTGGAGCAGGAGGCGGGTGGGTGTGAACTTTGCACGTGCTCAGAGGAAAGCTGCTTTCACCCTGTTACATCACAAGAAAGAGTTTCAGAGGCTGAGCCTTGGCCAACCTGCTGCCAATGTACTGTGATAATAGTGGGTGCCATTTTGGGGGGTGAAAATTATTTTTTTGCAATTTTATTCAGTTGTTGTTGTTGAGTTGTTTAGTCGTGTCCACCTCTTCGTGACCCCCTGGACCAGAGCATGCCAGGCCCTCCTGTCTTCCATTGCCTCCCACAGTTTGGTCAAACTCATGCTGGTCACTTCGAGAACACTGTCCCACCATCTCGTCCTCTGTCATCCCCTTCTCCTTCTGCCCTCCATCTTTCCCAACATCAGGGTCTTTTCCAGGGAGTCTTCTCTTCTCAGGAGGTGGCCAAAGTCTTGGAGCCTCAGCTTCAGGATCTGTCCTTCCAGTGAGCACTCAGGGCTGATTTCCTTCAGAATGGAGAGGTTTGATCTTCTTGCAGTCCATGGGACTCTCAAGAGTCTCCTCCAGCACCAGAATTCAAAAGCATCCATTCTTCGGCGATCAGCCTTCTTTATGGTCCAGCTCTCACTTCCATACATCACTACTGGGAAAACCATAGCTTTAACTATACGGACCTTTGTTGGCAAGGTGATGTCTCTGCTTTTTAAGATGCTGTCTAGGTTTGTCATTGCTTTTCTCCCAAGAAGCAGGCGTCTTTTAATTTCGTGGCTGCTGTCACCATCTGCAGTGATCATGGAGCCCAAGAAAGTAAAATCTCTCACTGCCTCCATTTCTTCCCCTTCTATTTGCCAGGAGGTGATGGGCCCAGTGGCCATGATCTTCATTTCTTTGATGTTGAACTTCAGACCATATTTTGCGCTCTCCTCTTCCACCCTCATTAAAAGGTTCTTTAATTCCTCCTCACTTTCTGCCATCAAGGTTGTGTCATCTGCATATCTGAGGTTGTTGATATTTATTCCGGCAATCTTAATTCCAATTTGGGATTCATCCAGCCCAGCCTTTCGCATGATGAATTCTGCATATAAGTTAAATAAGCAGGGAGACAATATACAGCCTTGCCGTACTCCTTTCCCAATTTTGAACCAATCAGTTGTTCCATATCCAGTTCTAACTGTAGCTTCTTGTCCCACGTAGAGATTTCTCAGGAGACAGATGAGGTGATCAGGCACTCCCATTTCTTTAAGAACTTGCCATAGTTTGCTGTGGTCGACACAGTCAAAGGCTATTGCATAGTCAATGAAGCAAAAGTAGATGCCTTTCTGGAACTCTCTAGCTTTCTCCATAATCCAGCGCATGTTTGCAATTTGGTCTCTGGTTCCTCTGCCTCTTCGAAATCCAGCTTGCACTTCTGGGAGTTCTCGGTCCACATACTGCTTGAGCCTGCCTTGCAGAATTTTACGCATAACCTTGCTAGCGTGTGAAATGAGTGCAATTGTGCGGTAGCTGGAGCATTCTTTGGCACTGCCCTTCTTTGGGATTGGGATGTAGACTGATCTTCTCCAATCCTCTGGCCACTGCTGGCCATTGTCCTCTGGGCATTGTGGCGTTAAAGGTAAAGGTAAAGGGACGCCCGACCATTAGGTCCAGTCGTGGCCGACTCTGGGGTTGCGGCGCTCATCTCGCTTTATTGGCCGAGGGAGCCAGCGTACAGCTTCCGGGTCATGTGGCCAGCAGGACTAAGCCGCTTCTGGCGAACCAGAGCAGCGCACGGAAACGCCGTCTACCTTCCCGCCGGAGCGGTACCTATTTATCTACTTGCACTTTTTGGGGTGCTTTCAAACTGCTAGGTGGGCAGGAGCAGGGACCGAGAAACGGGAGCTCACCCCGTCATTGCGGGGATTCGAACCACCAACCTTCTGATCGGCAAG
The DNA here is from genome assembly GCF_964270895.1 of Podarcis filfolensis. NCBI lineage: Eukaryota > Metazoa > Chordata > Lepidosauria > Squamata > Lacertidae > Podarcis > Podarcis filfolensis. The sequence continues at coordinate 2,300,511 of NC_139615.1, forward strand.
TCTTAGGCTCTGTGGTTTAACCCAAAGCGCCACCCGCATCCCTGTTGTGACGTTTGGAAAGGGCAAATGGCCAAGACTCCCCCTTTGAGAAAAGGAGGCAGCGCTCGGGGCTTTTAAGCTCAGGGGAAGGATGAGTAAGAGGCCACAATGGCGGAAGTTTATGAAATTAAGCCTGGCCTGGAGAAAGTGGAGAGAGGAAAGTCCTCCTCTCGTAACTGAATGCTTGCTGGCCACCAATTTTCGGATGGCTTTAGAAGAGGATCAGGCAAAATCATGGAGAAGATCAAGGGCTGCCAGCCACAATGGAGGCAGCGGGAACTGTGGAACTCCCTGCCACAAGGAGCAGCGATGATGGATGCCAATCATTGGCCTCATCCAGCAGACCCTTCCGATGTCCTTCTGCGGGTCTGAAGGCCAGACTCAACCCCCGATTCCTCTCGAGGCCGTGGGATATTTATTAAATAAATAAATTTGTTTTTTATTGTTTATTACATTTATATACTAGCTTTTCTTCCTTTTTTAATTTTTTTCCCTTAAGGTTTATTAGAGGAAAAATACAAAACTTCACATCTTTCCCCTTTTTTTAAAAAAATCCAAACTAAGACTTTTTTTCTTTTCTTTTTATTAAAATTGTTATGTCTCATATGTATACATTATCATATTACATTACAGGGCATGCTATAATATAATTTCCAACATGTATACAAAGTTTATATACCAAATTTATGTGCCTAAAGAAAGATAAAACAAAAAACTAAGACTTTGATCTAGATGCGATAAAAATAAAATAAAAAGGGGAGGAGGAGAAAGGAACAGAGAAATAAAAGAAAGATGAGTAGAAAAGAGGTTAAAAGAGAAAGAAAAATAATATCCATAAAGTAAATAACGTCCGATTCTTCCATCTCTCCGCTATATAAAACTAATATTCACTTCGTCCGGTCCAATATAACAGCCAACACAAACAAACACTATTTTCATTCCTACCAATTTTATCTCCTAATGATCTCAAGGTACCGTTCAAGGTTTTATTTTCCCCCCCTTTTCGTCCTCACGGCAACCCTGTGAGGTAGGTGAGACTAAGAGATCGGCCCAGTGAGCTTCATGGCTGAGCGGGGATTCGAACCCGGCTCTCCTCCCAGGTCCTCGCCCGGTGCTCTAACCATTGCGCCATACTGCCTTCCAAAAGAACGTCTGGTTTTCCCCTCCTCTCCAGCTCCTGTGTCTGCGTGTCTCCCTTGCCAGCACAGACACAATCTCCAACCCCCCCCCAAAAAAAACTGCATTTCCGCCTTCATCATCTTCTCGGCCCAGTTCTGTCGGCTGCTGCCAGAAAGGAAAGGGCAGGGAATTGTTTCATTCAGGATGGCTGGAGCCAAGCAGGAAACGAGATGAAATCCAGCCTCTCCCGGGTCAGAGGCCTAGTTCTGCCGCTGCCCCTTTGCTGCTGACCCACACATCCCGCCCCCCCCCCGGAGTCCCCATATCTCTGCCTTCTGGGGGGACAGACGGACGGACAGGGTGCCTCTTGGATAGGTACCTGAGCAACATTTGTGCGATTGCGGTGGGTTGGATAGATGACCCCAGGGTCCCTCCCCTCGCCTCGTACAAAGCTTGCGGGCGTGTCAGCTGCAACGCTGCTCTGCCAGGTACACAGATATATTTTTAGATAGGCAAGGCGCCAGCCTTGTGGTTCGCAGCCAAGCCTCCGCCGCCGGTTCCCACACGGTCGCCCTCGATCTCTTGCCTCAGTCGTGGGGAGCTGCGAAATGGGCGCAGCAGGCAGATTCCAAAGTCCCTATCAGGGCAGGGCCTCGGTTGTGCCAACCGAAATGTGACTGGGCTGGGCAGTGAAAAACAACAAGAGGGCGGTTTATTATTATTCTTTTGCACCGGTTTTTCCGGGCGCACCTTCGTCCCCCAGGAGAGCACTTTTGGCAGAACCAAAGTTTCTGGCCCTCATTGATCTGCCAACATCTTTAGTTAGGCTTTATGCATCTACCCTCCCTGTGTCCCCGAAACCATAGGGCGAATTTTCTCCCCTAATCTCTTTCCAAAGGTTTTCCCATGCATGAGAGCAGCAGAAATTACAATTTATTTCTTTTTTAAATTCTACCCAGGTAGACTCCCCCTTAGGAGTCAGGGCTTCGGAGAATGGTAGCATACAGGGAAATGGCACAAGGCACATAAATACACCCCCCCCCACAAACACACACATATTGCACCGAGGGAAAATACACCAATCTGGTGCCCACCAGGTTGTTGTTGTTGCTGTGTTGTTTACTCGTGTCGGCCTCTTTGTGACCCCCTGGACCAGAGCACGCCAGGCCCTCCTTGTCTTCCACTGCCTCCCGCAGTTTGGTCAAACACATGCTGGGAGCTTCGAGAACACTGTCCCACCATCTCGTCCTCCGTCGTCCCCTTCTCCAGCATCAGGGTCTTTTCCAGGGAGTCTTCTCTTCTCACGGGGTGGCCAAAGTCTTGGAGCCTCAGCTTCAGGATCTGTCCTTCCAGTGAGCACTCAAGGCTGATTTCCTTAAGAATGGAGAGGTTGGATCTTCTTGCAGTCCATGGGACTCTCCAGAGTCTCCTCCAGCACCAGAATTCAAAAGCATCCATTCTTCGGCGATCAGCCTTCTTTATGGTCCAGCTCTCACTTCCATACATCACTACTGGGAAAACCAGAGCTTTAACTATACGGACCTTTATTGGCAAGGTGATGTCTCTGCTTTTTAAGATGCTGTCTAGGTTTGTCATTGCTTTTCTCCCAAGAAGCAGGTGTCTTTTAATTTCGTGGCTGCTGTCACCATCTGCAATGATCATGGAGCCCAAGAAAGTAAAATCTCTCACTGCCTCCATTTCTTCCCCTTCTATTTGCCAGGAGGTGATGGGACCAGTGGCCACGATCTTCGTTTTTTTGATATTGAGCTTCAGACCATATTTTGCGCTCTCCTCTTTCACCCTCATTAAAAGGTTCTTTAACTCCTCCTCACTTTCTGCCATCAAGGTTGTGTCATCTGCATATCTGAGGTTGTTGATATTTCTTCCGGCAATCTTAATTCCGGCTTGGGATTCATCCAGCCCAGCCTTTCGCATGATGAATTCTGCATATAAGTTAAACAAGCAGGGAGACAATATGCAGCCTTGACGTACTCCTTTCCCAATTTTGAACCAATCACTACAACCTCCATCAGTTCCCAGCCAGCTGGCTCTGAAATCCCCCGTTCCCCATTAATCAGTTTGCGTCTTGCCCCCCCCCATATTGCAGTCGGTTTGGCTGCCACAGAGAGAGAGCCGGGCCGCAGTAGTTCATGCGCTGGTTACTTTAAGGATAGACTACTACAATGTGCTCTCCCTGGGGCATCCCTTGTGTTTGATCTAGAAGCTGCCGTCGGTGCAGAACGCTGCAGCACGATTGCTGACAGGGATCTACTACCACATGGGTAGGCAAACTAAGGCCCGGGGGCCAGATCCAGCCCAATCACCTTCTAAATCCGGCCCGCGCACGTCCAGGAATCAGCATGTTTTTACATGAGTAGAATATGTGCTTTTATTAAAAATGCATCTCTGGGTTATTTGTGGGGCATAGGAATTTGTTTATCCCCCCCCAAAAAAAAAATATAGTCCAGTGCGGGAATCAGTGTGTTTTTACATGAGTAGAATGTGTCCTTTTATTTAAAATGCATCTCTGGGTTGTTTGTGGGTCATAGGAATTCATTCATTCCCCCCCAAAAAATATAGTCTGGCCCCCCACAAGGTCTGAGGGACAGTGGACCGGCCCCCTGCAGAAAAAGTTTTCTGACTCCTGATCTACCAGATTGCCTCGCGCAGGCATAGGCAAATTCGGCCCTTCCAATGTTTTGGGACTACAATTCCCATCATCCCTGACCACTGGTCCTGTTAGCTAGGGGTGATGGGAGTTGTAGTCCCAAAACATCTGGAGGGCTGAGTTTGCCTATGCGCCATATGTGCCCGCTCGACCACTTCGATCAGCAAAATTGTCATAGCACCCGCATCATACCTGTAAGAACTCAATCCTTTACTGTGGCGGCAGAGGTACTTTGGAACTCCCTGCCACTTGATATTGGTCCGTTGCTACACTTTTTCCTGCTGAAGACATTCTTATTTCAACACGCCTACCCAGGTGCCTGGAAAGTTTGTCTGAGTTTTGCAGTCTATTCTGTTGTGGTTTTAGCTCTCCGAACATTTTAACTTGTGGTTGTAAACATTCAGCAATAATTATATTGTTTTATCTATTTTGTGAACCACTCTGAGGGTTTTCCCCTACAATAAAGCAGTATGCAAAATTTATGAAATAGATATACGATGACAGCCTTCCGCTTTTAATGTATATAAGAGATACACACACAGCCCAGTATTACGCTCCGCAGCCTCACAGGGGTCACTACGGATAGCAGAGTGCTGCGAATTAATTTTACGTTTACTTTTTACTATCGTAATTTTATGGGTAAAATAGCAAGGCGTCCTAATTGCGCAGTTAAAAGGGGAAAAAAGCAACCTGTTTTCACTTTCCAGGGTTTTCCCCCAAACAGGCGAACCTCTGATGTTAACCATTTTTATTTATTGTTTCTAAAAAGACAAAAACCTGTGTCTTTAAAGTATTCTAAACCTAAGTGTCTTAAAAGTATTCTTTTTTATTTTTACAAAACATAGCAGGCTGCCTACATTTAAGATCGATTCCTTAAACATCCAGCCGCCAATTTGGGTGGTGTTAAGAGGAAGAGGCTGTTCATGGGTGCTGGGAGGGGAGAGCGCTGGGTTCGAGTCCTGCTCGCCGGTTCCCCATAATGGGCATCTGGTTGGCCCTTGTGAGGACAGGATTCTGCCCTCGAGGGATCCAGAAGGCTCGTCTCGTGTTTAAAACGAGAATGGAAAACTGGGAGGAGGGTATGGCGTGGAGGGTAAGGAAATCTGAAATTTTGTGTTTTTTTCCATGGTGACGTTTTGAGTTGTTGTTTTCGTTTGTTAAATTGAATATAAATCATAAAATACCGTATTTTTTGCTCTATAAGACTCACTTTTTCCCTCCTAAAAAGTAAGGGGAAATGTGTGTGCGTCTTATGGAGCGAATGCAGGCTGCGCAACTATCCCAGAAGCCAGAACAGCAAGAGGGATTTCTGCTTTCACTGCACAGCGATCCCTCTTCTTGTTCTGGCTTCTGAGATTCAGAATATTTTTTTTCTTGTTTTCCTCCTCCAAAAACTAGGTGCGTCTTGTGGTCTGGTGCGTCTTATAGAGCGAAAAATACCGTAATTTAAAGGTGGTCCCCTGAGCATGCGCTTGCTCTGCCTATTGGATAATCCAGTGCTGTTTCATACTCTGAAAAGTGCCCTGGCGAGTAAATTGCTGCGGGAGGAGGAGGGTAAAGGAGAAAAATCTGAGCGGAGGAGTGGGGGGGGGAGATGCCCAGTTTGCCATCTTTGGGGTGCCTTCTCCCTCCTCTAGGGACGCAGGTGGTGCTGTGGGTTAAACCACAGAGCCAAGGACTTGCCGATCAGAAGGTCGGCAGTTCGAATCCCCACAATGACCGGGTGAGCTCCCGTTGCTCGGTCCCTGCTCCTGCCAAACTAGCAGTTCGAAAGCACGTCAAAGTGCAAGTAGATAAATAGGTACCACTCCGGTGGGAAGGTAAACAGCGTTTCTGTGCGCTGCTCTGGTTCGCCAGAAGCGGCTTAGTCCTGCTGGCCACATGACCCGGAAGCTGTACGCCGGCTCCCTCGGCCAATAAAGCAAGATGAGCGCCACAACCCCAGAGTTGGCCACGAGTGGACCTAACGGTCAGGGGTCCCTTTACTTTTTGCTAACAAAATAAAAAACAATTCCTTCCAGTAGCACCTTAGAGACTAACTAAGTTTGTTATTGGTATGAACTTCCGTGTGTATCTGAAGAAGTGTGCATGCACACGAAAGCTCGTATCAATAACAAACTTAGTTGGTCTCTAAGGTGCTACTGGAAGGAATTGTTTTATTTCTTTCGACTATGGCAGACCAACATGGGACGCAGGTGGCACTGTGGTCTAAACCACAGAGCCTAAGACTTGCCGATCGGAAGGTCGGCGGTTCGAATCCCCGAGACGGGGTGAGCTCCTGTTGCTCGGTCCCTGCTCCTGCCCACTTAGCAGTTCGAAAGCACGTCAAAGTGCAAGTAGATAAATAGGTACCGCTCCGGCGGGAAGGTAAACGGTGTTTCCATGCGCTGCTCTGGTTCGCCAGAAGCGGCTTAGTCCTGCTGGCCACATGACCCGGAAGCTCCCTCGGCCAATAAAGTGAGATGAGCGCCGCAACCTCAGAGTCGGCCACGACTGCACCTAATGGTCAGGGGTCCCTTTACCTTTACCTCCCTCCTCTGGAAAGCCCTGCCTCTCGGACCTCTGGAATTGGAGAGGGCAGGTGGCTTGGGGTGCAGGATGAGGCCCACCTCGAAGAAGTGCCAACCAGAGCGGCTGCCCAGAAATGGCAGCCTAGTTTGAGATTTTCTGTGTGAGATTTTGAGCCGGTTTTGCTTTTGGGGGCCTTGGGTGGCGCCCTGGGGGAGACCCACTAGGCGTGTCGGAATTAACAGGAACGGATATCGCTGCACCTTGATGAGTAATTTTGGATTAAGGCCACGTTTTGCAGACAAAACTGTGTACAGTGGTACCTCGGGTTACATACGCTTCAGGTTACAGACTCCGCTAACCCAGAAATAGTGCTTCAGGTTAAGAACTTTGCTTCAGGATGAGAACAGAAATTGCGCAGCAGCAGCGGGAGGCCCCATTAGCTAAAGTGGTGCTTCAGGCTAAGAACAGTTTCAGGTTAAGAACAGACCTCCAGAACAAATTAAGTACTTAACCCGAGGTACCACTGTATTATTATGGTTTATGGGGCACCTTTTTGTGGCTGCTGGAGACGCCCGCTGCCGCTTGCAGCGAAGCAATGGAACCGTAGCCGATCGCAGGCGAGGAAGACACCCCCAAAGCTCAAAGTGGCAGAGATGGACCCCCCCAATTTAATCCCAACCCCAACGTCAGGTTAGGCCAAGAAGCAGCGACCGGTAGCTTGGTAGCCAGGAGCAGGATTTGAACCCGTGTCTCTGCCAGGTCCTAATCCAGCATTCTCTCCACAGTGGCTTTCCAGCTCTGTATACATGTGAGCTTTTTTCTTTTTTTTCAAATTCATTTTTATTAAATTTTCCACTTTAACAATCCAATCACATTAGATATTCCAAATTATACATATCAAATAATCCAAATATTCTGCCAAATTATAACTTTTTAAATAGGACTTCCCATTCTTCAAGTTCGGAGCGTTTTGATCATCTCATACTTCTACTACATCTGAGCTTTTTCAATTAGTATTGTCCAAATCAGCAAACAAATTAAAAAAAATGGGAAAGGTAACGACGATATTTCATACATCTTCTTTTTTATTATTGTTAACAACTACAACAGAAGCAGCAAGCAAGGGCAGTTACTACTGTTGTTGCTGCTGCTCCTCCGTGCACGGAGCCCTCGGGCGCGTTCACACGTGCGCGGGCTTCCCGCGTGTTCCGCGCGTGCCTCCCGGCGGCCCCGCCCCTCTCACGAGTCCGTTCTTGCAGCCGAGCCCCGCGCGGGTTCCGAGTCGCAGGATCCCCAATTCATCCTCCCTCTCTCTCATCAGACGGGGGGGGCGCCTTCGGGGGACCCCCCCTCCCCAGTAGTTTTGCAAGGTTTTAAAAATTATCCTTATGTAGAATTTGGCACTTCAAATTCCCGCCCCCAAGGGGGGGTTCTTTGCAAAAAAGGAAAATTGCTCCTACCCCCTTTGCAAATATTTTTTCGGGGAGGGGGTGTTCCTTTTGTAGACTTACTACCCCTCTCAAAGGGGGCTCTGCAAATACTTAGGGGAGAAGTGCAAGTATTTTGGGGGTGGGGTGGGGGTCCTGAAAGTATTTTTTTTGCAAATATACCTGAAAGTATATTTTGCAAATATTCCGGAGAGAAACCTATGCAATGGTGGGGGGGGGTCTGCTTTTGCAAATATTCAGGGGGGGTTCAGTTTTGCAAATATTCCGGAGAGAAACCTTTGCAATGTTGGGGGGGGGAGGTTCTGTTTTTGCAAATATTCGGGGGGGGGATTCAGTTTTGCAAACATTTAGGAGATAACTCTTTGCAAGTCTTTTTTTGGGGGAGGGGTCCTCCCTTTGCAAACATTTCAGGGAGAATCCTTAGCTGTGCATTTTTTTCCGGGGGGGGGGGGTGGGAGTTTGCTATCCTGCCTTTGCAAATATTTTTCCAGGCGAGCCCCCCCCCCCTTTTCCCCTGCTTTGGGGAGAAGGAAGAAAGCCTTTTACAACCTTTGGGAAGGCCTGGAAAAAGTGTTCAGAGAGCTGAGCAAAGTCCCCCCCCCCTTTGTGTGTGTGTGTGTGTGTTTTTTGGGGGGGGGTAAAGAGAGTTGAAGAGCCTCCAGTTTATTCCGGCAAAGTATTTGCATCACAGTTTCCTGTGCAAATCTGGGCAAGAATTCCCTTTCCCCAATTTTGGGGGGGAAATTGTGTTTTGTTTTTTTTGTGGGGTGGGGGCAAGAGTCCAGACCTGCACAGAAGCTGGTTAAAAAAAGAGTGACACTACTTTGGATTTTTTTTTTTTAACAGATTCCTAACCCGGATCCACTTATCCCGCCCCCTCCCGCCTCTGCCCCCCCCCCTTCAAAGTCTCCTGGCTCTCACCCAACCCAGCATAGACTTTTTCTGATCCGCACCACAACGGCTGCTTCTTCCAGAGTCTCCTGCGCTGCAGTTTAGGGGGGTTCCTTTGTCCTTCGCTTGGGATTTTTCTGCTATTCCGGACTTTCTGGTTTGGAAGAGCAACGCAGCTCCCATCGTGGATTTCATTTTTGGGAGACATTGGATCCTTTGTCCTGGGACGGACCTGGCGGTTTCCCCCTTAAAAGTATTGCGTGCACGGTCTTCCCCGAACAATCGCGACGCCCGAAAAGTTGCAAGGATCCCTATTGTGGCAAAAAAGGTCTCTTTTTTTTTTAGGGGTGCAAACCATCTTTCCTGCCTCGGTTTCGGGGGTCCCGTACCCCACAAAACACGAAACATCGCATTGTCTCGGCCGAAAAACCACCTTGCGGAGAGGAAAGCCAGATAGAGCTGCGAAAGTTCGTCCCAGGCAGGAGTTTGCCGAACAATTTTTTAATTTTGCGTTTGTGGGTGCTTTGTGTCGTTCGGAATTTTCATTTTATCTTTGGCGGCGCATATATTCCGCAACAGGATTTAATTTTTCGGGTGTGCGTTGCGAGGAATCGAGAGACGCCTCAACCATGTTTGGAATCACTGTTTCATGACCCCCCCTGAACTGGGATTCTGGGGTTTGATTTCTCTCCCCAGGAATCTTTTCTCGTGGCTGTGGATCCCGAGATTCCCTCCTCCTCCTGCTTGGACTCATTCCTGGAGCGATGGCTGGCTGGCTTCTCTGCTTCTGGATCCCCTTCGCCCTGGCTGCGGAAGGTGAGGTACCACACGGGGTCCGGGTTCCAGTCCAGACCCCAAAACCCGCCACGCTCACACACACAAGTGGAGGGTAATCTCCCAACTTGGGAATCAGCAGGACTCCTGGGTCCCTTTGGGGGGAAAGTGCAATTGTTGTTGAGAAGTGCGTTTGGGGGTGTTGCGCCAGGATTCCTGGGTTTTCCAGAAGTTGGGCTGGAGCCCCGGACTCCTGGGTCCTCTCCCCGCTAACAGGGAGATTTTGGGTTTTGCGGATTTTTCCTTCCCTCTGATGTTTTCCCTTCTGGCCCCCTATTCCTTTTCCCTCCTCGAGGCCTGATCTATTTTTGAAGCGCGCGTTCAAAGTGTTTTTTAAAGTCCCCTATCGATCTTTGGTAATGAGCCTCTGCGAAGCGATAGATTTTTCTTTCCTCTTTCCCCCCCCTCCCTGATATCGGTGCTTCCTTCTGCGCTCTCTTGCCCCCCCCCCCAGGAAAAAAGGACAACGATTTGCAATAGGCTTTCATCTCTCCAAATTCCGATCCTCTCCCTCGCCCATCAATCTTCGCTGCCTGTCGTGTCCCCCCCACCCCAGCCGTCCCAAAGGACTCGGGGTGGGGCTTTCCTTCCCATTGTTGTAAAATAAAGTGCTTTCCCCCCTCTTCCCTGGGTTGGGGGGGGTGGGCGGATTTGGGCTTGGTGGGCTGTTTCGGAGTGAAGGATTCTGGGAGTCCGGACACCTGAGCTCCCCTGGGTGGAGAAGGGAGGGGCCTGGGGGCAGGTGAAGGCCGTGCCCCAGGGCATTGGGGGGGGGGAGTTTGCAGGACTCCTGGGTTCCCTGGAGGGAGGGGGAGAAATGAGGGGGCAGCTCAGCATCTTGGACCTATAGAAGCTGAGAATCAAGAGTCCTTGGGCAGATTGTCGGGGGTCAGGCTGGATGACCCTCAGGTGTCCCCTTACAACTCTGCAATTCCATAGCAAGAAAGTATGTAAGGGCTGCTGGGTCTTCTTGGAAATGGCGGGGAGGCGGTCTTGTTACTGGGCTGGAGCCCAGAGGAAGGCAAGTGCCTGGAATCCTGAGTTAGTTGGGGGATTTAGAATTGGCGAGTTGGAAGGGACCCCCAACGGTCATCCAGACTGACCCGCTGCAGGGCAGGAATCGCGTCCCTGGCAGGCAGCCTCCTGCCCTCTGCTTATATCCCTCTCTTAAGGAAGGAGAGCCCGCCAGCTCCCGAGGGAGTCCGTTTCACCGTCAAACAGCTCTTTTTTTCCGCCAGCATTGTGTTAGGCTGCAGAGGAGGAGCGTCGCCTAGTGGGTGCAGCAGCTTCCGCCAACTGGGTGCTGAACGCTTGACGGGCAAGGCCAGGGTGGCAGGACTGCAGAAGGGGCTGTTGAGGTGGGAGGTAAAGCGCAGAAAACCTTCCGCCTTGACGTGTTAGAAAAGTTTGAGCGCTTTGCCTGGGTCTCAGTGGTTTCGTTTTAAGGAAAAAGCCATGGCTTAGTGCTGGAGCGGCTGCTGGGAGTGCAGAAGGTTCCTGACTCAGCCTCCAGTGTCATCTCCAGGCTGGGAGAGCTACCTGCCCAAATGCCTCTTTAAAAAAACACACACAATTGCTGCTGAGCCAGGGAATAGATTCTTGCAGTGGGCAGCCGCTGCCAGCCAGTGTGGACAGTTCTAAGCTAAACTGCAGGGAGAGATGGCGGCTGGGTGGCAGAGCGGCTGCCTGGCATGCAGAACGCTCGAGGTTCAACCTCCCTCTGCCAGGCAGACTTGAATTTTATTATTACGATCACAGAATAGGCATCCTGAACTACATGGACCACCAGAACGGTACCCGAGGGACCCAGGAGTCCTGCCATCTCTTGCCAGTCCAGAACCCAGGAGTCCTGCGCCCCCCCCTAATCTGAACACCCAGATCCCGAATCTGCTTCTACCTCCTGCTCACCCCCCCACCAGATTTCCCCTTCATTTCCCCCATTTCTCTCCCATCCAGAAAAGCTAAAATCTCATTGAAAAGGGATTAAAATCCAGGCCAAAGTGGGGAAAAAACCCTTCGCAGCTTTCAGCCCCAAACAACCCCAAGCCAAGAGAAAGCAAGGAATTTTTTTTTTTGGGGGGTGTGCATTTGAAGCATGGTCCCTTTCTGCAAAAAAAAGACCCCCCCTTTTTCTTAAGAAGCTCAGAAAGGAACCATCTTTTTCCCACCCACCCCAGGTCTGTAAAATCTCTTTTTTCTGTCTTATCTCGCCCCCCCAAATCGCCCCCCACTCCACTTTTCTTCCACTATCTCTTTCTCCTTCCCTGATCTCCTCCTCGGAGGTCAGGTCTGTCCCAAGGCTGTGAAGGGGCAGCCGAGCATGTAACGCATTAATTGAATCCTCTATTGTGGCTCCGAAAAAACCCCCATCCTTTTGCAATCCACCAAAATGGGAATTTTTTTGGGGGGGCCCGCGATGCTCGCCGCTCCGTGTCTCAAAAGCTTGCAAAGGGGGGTTGTGAAAGTAAGAAGAAGAGTGCGGCTTTCTGGAGCAGGCATCTGGCCATGATTGTAGTGTTGTAGAGATGGAAAGGGACCCCCAAAGGTCATCCAGACCAACCCCGAATCGGTGCAGAAGAAAACCCTGACAGGTTATGTATGACCTCTGTTAAAAAACCTCCGGCGAAGGAGAACACCCGACATGTGTTCTTGCAGCAGGCAGCAGGGTGCCGTTACAGGAAAACACACCGCGATCAGGATTCGAACGCAAGGCCGACACGCCTGCGGTTTCCAGCAACTGGTATTCGGATGCATTGCTGCCTGTTGGCTGGGGAGGGCACAGAATAGCCCCCCGTTGTCCTCTCCTCTGTTGTGAATTTGCCCAGGTTGTTGGCTCCTGTGGCAGGGAGTTCCGCAGTTTAACTATGAAGCATGAAGAATATGAGGGTCAGGCCAATGTTTCTCACAGTGGCCAACCAGATACTCATTGTGGGGCACCAGGAAGCGGGATCTGAGTGCAAGAGCCGCTCTCCATCAGCTGGGGTTGAGAACCATCGCTGACTCTGACCGTGGGTCCTGAGGGTCATCCAGACCAACCCCCGCGAATAGCAGCTGTCTAGATCACCACGTTCCACACCGGTTGACAGAGGTTTTCCAGGATTTCGGACCAGGATTAAACGATAAGGGATGTGGGTGGCGCTGTGGGTTAAACCACAGAGCCTAGGACTTGCTGATCAGAAGGTCGGCGGTTCGAATCCCCGCGACGGGGTGAGCTCCCGTTGCTCAGTCCCTGCTCCTGCCAACCTAGCAGTTCGAAAGCACACCAGTGCAAGTAGATAAATAGGTACCACTCCGGTGGGAAGGTAAACGGCGTTTCCGTGCGCTGCTCTGGTTTGCCAGAAGCGGCTTAGTCCTGCTGGCCACATGACCCGGAAGCTGTATGCCGGCTCCCTCGGCCAGTAAAGCGAGATGAGCGCCGCAACCCCAGAGTCGTCCGCAACTGGACCTAATGGTCAGGGGTCCCTTTATGTGCTCGGAATCTCCAGCGGGGCTTGCGTTCGAATCCTGCTTGCGGGTTTCTGGTTGTTGGATGGGACGGGCCGCTGGCCTGATCATCAGCCGGGCTTAAATTATGTCCGCCCTTCCCAAGCTTTTGAGGCATGCAGCAGCCATCAGTCTCTTCTTGCCTGCTTAACCTCCGTGCTTCTGCATGTCCTGGTGAAACCACTGCATGTCACTTGAGTCTAGAGCCGTCCACTTTTTTTGAGGTTAGACTTCGGACCAAGACCTTTCCTGCTCGGTCGAGCTGAGATTACTCTATCCAGCTTGGGAGACTTCTTCATGAAAAGCACAGGCCCTGCCTGCTGACCGATGGACTCGGTGGTCAGGGAGCGCATGCTTGGCATGTAGAATGCCCCGGGTTCGGCCCGCGATGGCGTCGGTTCATTCCGAACAATGTGGACTAGAACCTTGCTTTGTTTTAAAGGGGGTTTGGACATAGCTCAGCGGGTAGAACAGGTGGTTGGCATGCAGAAGGTTGCAGGTTGGCATCACCGGGCAGGTAACCCCCTACCCCAAACTACAGGGAGAGAGGCTCAGCTAGACTGAAGCTCAGCCAGACTGAATGGAAGCTTTCCGGGTACCGGGAGGTGGGATTTGAACCCGTGGCTCGCGGGCAGGAGCTCAGCTAGACTGAAGGGAAGCTTTCCGGGTACCGGGAGGTGGGATTTGAACCCATGGCTCGCGGGCAGGAGCTCAGCAAGACTGAATGGAAGCTTTCCGGGTACCGGGAGGTGGGATTCGAACCCGCGGCTCGTGGGCAGAAGCTGAGAAAAATTCCCGCCGGAGACCCGACGTGACTGGTCCCCCACAGTCGCACACCGTGGCTGAGTTTGGGGTGGGTGGCTGTGATTCGAACTCGGGTCTCTCCCAGTCTTGGCCCGACTCTCTGCAGGGGAAAGAACAGAAACTTGAGTCCTAGGTCTCTGTCCTGCGTGGGGGTGAGAAACTAGGTTTCTCTCTCTCTCTCGCCAGGCGCGGTGCCAGCGCCCGGGTCGTGTGGGGCGGCAAGAAATTCGCGGAGCTGCCTCCCCATCCCGGGACGGGGATTGGCGGGCACACCTCTGACCGCAGAGAGGCGGAGGCGGGTTCTAATCTCAGCGCCTGGCTCAGCCATCAAAGGCACAGATTCCCCTGCCTTGCATCTGCCCGGGCCTGTAACACTGCTTTTCTGCTATCAAAGGAGGCGAGATCGAGATCCGCCCCACGGTTGCAAGCAGAGGCTCTTTTTCCCCCTATTAGCAAAGAGCTAGCGTATTTTCCTGTGTATAAGACGCCCCCATGTATAATACGACCCCTATTTTATTTTTTTGGAGCCCCACATTAAGAAATAAATAATTGCAACATGTCAGGTGACCCCTATTTTTTATGAGTCCCAAATTAAGAAATAAATAATTGCAACATGTCAGGTGACCCCTATTTTTTTTTTGAGCCCCAAATTAAGAAATAAATAATTGCAACACTCTGTGTGTGAGACGACCCCCCCAATTTTAAACTTACAAAATTTTGGGGGAAATATAGCCTTATACATGGGAAAAAATCGGTATTTTGCGGGGAGGGGGTGCTGGGGGGCAGGCAGGCGCCGAAACAGGGCTATGATGTTGGCGTTGAAGCGCCAAGCGAAAAAGTGGGGTGGCTTTGGAAGTGGGGAGCATAAGAAGGGCGGTCATCCAGTTGGGAAGGGGACCCCTAGAAATCATCTAGACCAACCCGCCGCAATGCAGGAATCTCAACTAAAGCATCCAAGACGGGGTGCGGGGCGAAAAACCTGGGGATCTGGGTAGACTTCGTATGAACTTGGAGGTTCCATCCTAGGAAGAGCCAGGATCTTGTTCCCACAGTGTCTGAACAGATGCTCCAAGGAGGATTCGAACACAGGACCAGCACTCTGAGGTTTGCAGCAACTGGGATTCAGAATCGCTGCTGCCTCTGACCGTGGAGGGAAAGCATAGCCATTTAACTTATATGCAGAATTCATCATGCGAAAGGCTGGGCTGGATGAATCCCAAGCCGGAATTAAGATTGCTGGAAGAAATATCAGCAACCTCAGATATGCAGATGACACAACCTTGATGGCAGAAAGTGAGGAGGAATTAAAGAAGCTTTTAATGAGGGTGAAAGAGGAGAGCGCAAAATATGGTCTGAAGCTCAACATCAAAAAAACGAAGATCGTGGCCACTGGGCCCATCACCTCCTGGCAAATAGAAGGGGAAGAAATGGAGGCAGTGAGAGATTTTACTTTCTTGGGCTCCATGATCCCTGCAGATGGTGACAGCAGTCACGAAATTAAAAGACGCCTGCTTCTTGGGAGAAAAACAATGACAAACCTAGACAGTATCTTAAAAAGCAGAGACACCACCTTGCCGACAAAGGTCCGTATAGTTAAAGCTCTGGTTTTCCCAGTAGTGATGTATGGGAGTGAGAGCTGGACCATAAAGAAGGCTGATCGCCGAAGAATGGATCCTTTTGAATTCTGGTGCTGGAGGAGACTCTTGAGAGTCCCATGGACTGCAAGGAGATCCAACCTCTCCATTCTGAAGGAAATCAGCCCTGAGTGCTCACTGGAAGGACAGATCCTGAAGCTGAGGCTCCAAGACTTTGGCCACCTCATGAGAAGAGAAGACTCCCTGGAAAAGACCCTGATGTTGGGAAAGATGGAGGGCACAAGGAGAAGGGGACGACAGAGGACGAGATGGTGGGACAGTATTCTCGAAGCTACCAGCATGAGTTTGACCAAACTGCGGAAGGCAGTGGAAGACAGGAGTGCCTGGCATGCTCTGGTCCAGGGGGTCATGAAGAGGCGGACACCACTAAACGACTAAACGACAACAAATGCAGGCATCCCCAAACTTGGCCCTCCAGCTGTTTTTGGGACTACAACTCCCATCATCCCTAGCTAACAGCACCACTGGTCAGGGATGATGGGAATTGTAGTCCCAAAACATCTGGAGGGCCGAGTTTGAGGGTGCAGCTGCAGAACCCCCGGCGGATAAAAGCGCTTGCTGCTTTGGCTTGGCAGGACACAAACTGGTTCGGAAAATCAAAAAAACAATAATGCCGGTTTTCATAGCGCCGTTGCACCAAAACCGCATTTTCGAACGCTAGGGTTCTGGGCGCCTCGTCTCGGAACGGATGTGGAAGAGTTGCAAAAAGGTTCAGAAGCAGAGTGAGGGGATGGAGCGAGAAGACTGCTTTCTCCAGAAAAGTTGCAGAGTTTGGGACATTTGGAAAAAAGGCGAGGAGGAGGCGAGATGAGAGGAGTTCCTAAAATGATGCGCCGCCTGGAGAAAGCGGATTTAATAATAATAATAATTTTTTTAAAAATAAAAATAAAAATAAAAATAAAATACCCGGCTGTCCCCAGCCAACACCAGGTTCAGGGCCGCTAACACCAGATATAAAACAATTGAAATACAACTTAAAAAACAAGATTAAAATGCAACATTAACATGCAGCCTCCTTTCAGCAGAAACTCAAATCAAAAACTTTTTTGGGGAGGAAAATGTCAAGGCTAACTATCCAGGATTGAAGAAAGTCTTTCTCCCTCTCTCGTAAGACCGGAAGGCTGAGTGTTGCAAGATTCAGAACGGATAAACGAAAGTTCCTTCTTGCCGCACAGAATTGGGGCCTGGGTGCGGAACACGGTCCCTTTTCCTTTCCTCGTTTTCTGTCCGCCCCGGGACAGCTGGACGGATCCAGGAACTGGAACTTCCCAAGCCAAATTTGACTGGAGAATTCATGTTTTGCAAGTTCTTGCGGCGTGCGACCGAAAGGGCCGCATCCGGCACAGCAACCGCTGCCTCTGGAGAGCCTATGAGCCCTTCCCTCTCTCCTGCTAACTCCCCAAATGCAGCTATTCGCCGTTAAACTGCGGAACTCCTTGCCACAAGAAGGAAGCGGCGGCCACCGAACCGGACGTCTTTAAAAGAGGATAGATTTGGAAAACCGTTCAAAGGAAGTGCGTGGAAATTCAGCCAAGGGGAAGCGAGGAATTCAATTAACAGTCTTAATAAGTGTAATTTGAATAAGGTTATGATCCGTGTTTATTTGTTTGTTTTGTTTATAATGTTGCGAAAATCAAATTTAAAAATTATATAAAAATAAAAGAGGATTGGGCAGTTGGATGGCTCCGCGGTCGGAGGCGGCGATGGTGCCGAATCGCAGTTGCCGCAAACTGCAGGAAGAGCGGGTCTTGTGTTCGAATCCTGTTTCCCGGGCACCACTGCAGGGACAGGATGCGGGACTCATCCTGCAGGGCTGTGATTCCAAGGCAGGCAGGGTGAGGGCGGAGGCTCCCTGCGTTGCGTCTTGCAAAATGGGGGGCGGTGAGATAATTGGGGGTTTTTTGGGGGGGGTGGGAGGCCTGGCCTTGGCACAGAAGCGGAGCCAAGCGGAGCTTTTGTTGTGGGTTCAACTGTGATGTTACACCCTGCCTTTTCCAGACCTGCCCAGGCCTGGAGAAGGAATGGCACAACGCGCTTTTCTTTTTCCGAGGGGGGCTATTAAAAGGAGCGTTTATGGGGCGCGCAGACACCTGGGCCCCCCTCTCTCTGCCCACGGGGGCAGGACGCGGCTGTAATTAAACCATGCGAGGAGCGCATTAACGAGTGCGCTGGGAGCCGTGCCCTGGATTTAATTAATAAAAAGTCTCCACGCATGCGGGGCAGGGCGTGGCGATGGCTTCTCTCCCTTTCTCCCACCCTGCTTGCGACTCTGGAGGAGCCGGCTGCGAGCTGGACGGCCTAGTGGTTAGCGCGCCGGGTTGCGGGTTTGAATCCCCCTGCCTTGTGGCGCTTTTTTTTTTTAGTTTAAGGAAAAGGCAAGCGAGGAAAAACGCATGCGGCTGTCAAAAGCTACTAGCCGCAATGGCTACGCTCTGCCCCTCCGCTTCTTTCATGCAGTGTGTAGTTAAGCCTGTGGAACTACCTCCCACTGGATGGCTTTGGCGGAGGATTGGAGAAGTTCACGGAGGATAAGGCCCACCGGTCAGAAGCAGCGATGCTTCTGCATGTCAGCTGGTGGGGACGGCGAGAGGGGAGACTTCTGCTCTTGGGTTTGGATCCTGACACAATGGGCGTCTGGTCGGCAGCCCCTGTAAGAATAGGATGCTGGAACAGATGGTCCATGGGCCTGATCCTGCAGCCAGGCTCTTCTGAGGTCCTAATGGAGCCTCCAGCTCCAGAGCCAGTCTATCTTAGATTCCTAAGTTCTAAGGGGTATTTGGCCACTGCGAGAGCAGGAGGCCGGACTTAGATGGACCTTCTTGGACCTGATCCCGCACGCTCTACTTTTACACTAGGCTGCGATACTCCCGAGTCAGGCCAGCAGTACATCGCGGTCCCTTGCGCCTGGTGTCTCTGGTCTATAGCTGGCAAATAATTTCATTTCAAGTTTTGAACCGTATCTGCGAATAAAGACGAAATGGAAAATATACAATAGTGCTTTTTAAAAACACACAGGGAAAAGGATTATTTTAAGTTGTTGTTTAGTTGTTTAGTCGTGTCCGCCTCTTTGTGACCCCCTGGACCAGAGCATGCCAGGCACTCCTGTCTTCCACTGCCTCCCGCAGTTGGGTCAAACTCATGCTGGTCGCTTCGAGAACACTGTCCCACCATCTCGTCCTCCGTCGTCCCCTTCTCTTTGCACCCTCCATCTTTCCCAACATCAGGGTCTTTTCCAGGGAGTCTTCTCTTCTCATGAGGTGGCCAAAGTCTTGGAGCCTCAGCTTCAGGATCTGTCCTTCCAGTGAGCACTCAGGGCTGATTTCCTTCAGAATGGAGAGGTTTGATCTTCTTGCAGTCCATGGGACTCTCCAGAGTCTCCTCCAGCACCAGAATTCGAAAGCATCCATTCTTCGGTGATCAGCCTTCTTGATGGTCCAGCTCTCACTTCCATACATCACTACTGGGAAAACCAGAGCTTTAACTATGCGGACCTTTGTTGGCAAGGTGATGTCTCTGCTTTTTAAGATGCTGTCTAGGTTTGTCATCGCTTTCTCCCAAGAAGCAGGCGTCTTTTAATTTCGTGGCTGCTGTCACCATCTGCAGTGATCATGGAGCCCAAGAAAGTCAAATCTCTCACTGCCTCCATTTCTTCCCCTTCTATTTGCCAGGAGGTGATGGGCCCAGTGGCCACGATCTTCCTTTTTTTGATGTTGAGCTTCAGACCATATTTTGCTTTCTTTTCTGCGAATTCTTGAAAAATCAAGCAACTTTGCCTTATCGTGGTTTACGTTTATCATTGCTAAACGGTTTAGGCGTTCTTGAGCCGTTGTTGAGACTTATTTCTTTTTAATATATCAAAACTTCTCTTCTCGGAGGCCGCTGTTGCTGGTAACGATAAGAAAATGCATAATGCGATTAGAAGATTTGGAAAAACGGTTTCCAAATTCGAGTTTTGCTGGCCAGGACCGGTGGGAGTTGGGACTTGCAACCGCGGATGGAAAGCCCCAGACAGCTAGCCTACACTGGCTGGCAGCAGCGCCCTGCCGCTGGAGGGATTTGCACCTGGGACCCTTCTACATTCCCAGCAGGCGCTCTTACCCAACTGAGCAACGTCTGGCCCTCTCGCCTTCTGTTTAAATTGGCACTTTTGTTTTGGGAGACAGGAGGACGGCTGTGCGAAAGGCAGTTCGGTTCAATGAGTGTCGGAGGACATGGGCCTGGGAGAGGTCAGGATTCGAACTCGCCACCCGGCAGCCCTGAAGCCCGCCGGGCGTGACCTTAGGGGCTCGTCTCAGCCCCTTGCAGGGCTCTTGTTGTTGGGGTTAGGTGAGGACCGAGGAGAGAACCACGTAGATTCCCTTTTGAGCTGCTCGGAGGGGGGGGGGGAAAGCACATAAATATGCAATAATGAAATCTAAGTATTCAAAGACCAGGCTGCCTGCACACCGGTCGTTCAACCTGCTGCAACCTGCATAGAAAATCTGGGCCCCATTTGCTTTCCGGGGAACCCAGGAGTCCTGGCACGTGTGAGTCGTCCCCCGCCCACCGGCCCGTTCTTTTCTGAATCCTCGTTTGGGGGGGCGCCCTTTGTATAGCCACATCCTTGCACATCTGGGACGGATTTAGGCAGGAATGAGTGTGGGCTGATGGGTGGGGTGTTTGGCAGGGGGCGGGCTGCAACGAAGCCGCTCAGAATCGGGGAGGGGGTGTCTGCTATGGGGTGGTGGCCGCGTGTGGCGTGCAAAGTCCGTTGCACGGGGAGATTTACGGAAACTTTCCACTGCCGCATCTGTCGGCGCCTTGCTAGCAGTGTTTAAAAACAGCCATGGCTCCCCCGGAAAAATCCTTTGCCGTAGCTTTTGTGTCGGGGCGGAAAGGGAACCCCAAAGGTCATCCAGCCCAACCCGCTGCAATGCAGAAAGCGCAGCCGCGGCCTTCGTCTTACAGCGCTACCTCTCTTTCAAATCGGAACCAGTGAAGGCGGTGAAGATCCTGTGTGAGTGTCTGGAGGCGGTTGGAGGATGGATGGCGCCTAATGGATTGAGGTTGAATCCTGACGAGACTGAAGTACTGTATTTGGGGGACAGGAGGCGGGCAGGTGTGGGGGACTCCCTGGTCCTGAATGGGGCAACTGTGCCCCTGAAAGACCAGGTGCGCAGCCTGGGAGTCATTTTGGACTCACCGCTGTCCATGGAGGCGCAGGTCAGTTCTGCATCCGGGGCAGCTGCCTGCCAGCTCCATCTGTTACGCAGGATGAGACCCTATCTGCCTGCAGAATGTCTTGCCAGAGTGGTGCATGCTCTGGTTATCTCCCGCTTGGACTACTGCAATGCACTCTACGTGGGGCTACCTTTGAAGGTGACCCGGAAACTTCAATTAATCCAGAATGCGGCAGCTGGACTGGGGACTGGGAGCGGCCGCCGACACCACGTAACACTGGTCTTGAAAGACCTACACTGGCTCCCAGTACGTTTCCGAGCACAATTCAAAGTGTTGGTGCTGACCTTGAAAGCTCTAACCGGCCTCAAAGGCCCAGTAGACCTGAAGGAGCATCTCCACCCCCATTGTCCAGCCCAGACACTGAGGTCCAGCTCCAAGGGCCTTCTGGCGGTTCCCTCCCTGTGAGAAGCCAAGTTACAGGGAACCAGGCAGAGGGCCTTCTCGGTGGTGGCACCCACCCTGTGGAACGCCTTCCCTTCAGACGTCAAGGAAATAAACAGCTATCTGACCTTTAGAAGACACCTGAAGGCAGCTCTGTTTAGGGAAGTTTTTAATGTTTGATGCATTACTGTATTTTAATATTGTGTTGGAAGCCGACCAGAGTGGCTGGGGAGACCCAGCCATATGGGCGGGGTATAAATAATAAATTATTATTATTATTATTAATTATTATTATTACTACAGGTCTACCAAGCAGTCTTTATTTCCCATCGGAAGCGGGCTTTCCTGATCCAGACCCGCTGGGCCCTACCTAGCTCAGTAATGTCTGCTCGGACTGGCAGCAGCGGGTCCCCTCCCCTCCCAACCCGCAGACGCCACCAGGGATTGAAACCCGCCCCCTCTCGGCCCTTCTGCACTCAAGGCAGGCTCTCTTGACCCATAAAACAAACCCGGTTCCTAGTCCTCATGACGCTGATTTTGAAAGGGCCTTCTGCGTGCCAAACAGGTGTCCCGCCGCCGCCAAATATGTCGGGTGCCCGGAGTGTGGAAACACCCCCAGACACCCATCTCTCGCCTCCGCCCTCCTAATGATTTTCCACTTGGCCCCTGTCCCGCTTGCCTCGTCCCCTGGGGCGTCGCAACTTGGAGGCGCCCTTTAATTACCCAGAGTTCCCTGCTGGCACCCACCCTTATTTGCTTATCTCGTGGGTGGGGGCGAGAAAGTCAGCGATTGCGGCGGGGGGGGGGCGGCGAGTTAAACAGGAAGGAAGGATAAAAATCTTCCTTTTGTTTCCAATTTCCTCTGTATCTAGTCCTGGTCCGTCGAATTGGGGGGGGGGCAAGAGGAGCAGGGGACGCCTGGGTTTTCTGGGTGTTTAATTTTTTTTTTTGGGGGGGGGTATTCGCATCTTCTCTGAGCCCTCCAGGAAGGGGGAGGCAGGCTGGAGAGTTTCTGGCAGGTGGGGAGGAATTTGCCTGTCTGGCTAAGCCGGAGGGGAGGGCGAGGAAGGAAATGCAGATTTTTTTTGGGGGGCGGGCGATGTAATGTCAGGACCTGAGGGCTCTTGGTGGAGACAGAATGGCTCCCAGAGAGGGGAAAAACAAAACCAACTAGCTAGATCCATAGAGTCGGAAGGGGGATCCCCAAAGGTCATCCAGCTGAACCCCCTCTGCAACGCAGGAATCTCAGATTTCAACATATCAATCACCTTTACATTTAGGATTCTCAGAATCCCTTGACCATCCCTTTTTTATTCAACTTATCATTCCCCCCCCCCCCCCCCCGCAATTTGTTGTCTCTATTATTAATTTCTCCAATATATTTTGTCCTTTACAAGTATTACTCCAATCCGTTTATTGCTTGCGACGTTCTCTTAAATAGACTATAATTTTGTTCCCATTCTTTCGTAAACTTCTTCTTGTCCTGATCTCTGATTCTCCCAGTCAGTTTCGCCATTTCGGCATAGTCCATCGTCTTCATCAGCAGTTCTCTGGTTGGAACCTTATTTTCTTTCCATCTCTGGGCCAGTAATATTCTTGCTGCTGTCTACATAAATAATCTTTTCTGCTCTTTCGGAATCTCTGGCCCCCAAAAAACCTAACAAAAAAAGCCTCTGGTTTTTCACAAATGTTATTTTAAATATCTTCTTCCAACTCGTTATATATGTGCTTTTGTTACCTTGCACGTCCGACACAGAACGTGCCCATCGGAAAATTATTCCAGTCTCCTTTCTCGCAGCTTGAATCCGTTGGTTCAGCAGAAAACAAGCTAATTAAGCAATTGTTTTTTTTTAAAAATTGCAGTTTGTTGGTTTTGTGGCATTTTGGCCCTCTTGACAACCCCCCTGCGAGGAAGACCCCCTCTTCGTTTCTGCTTTCTTTCCCCTTTTTGGGAAAACTGGGAACAGGGAAGTGGAGTGGCCAAAGGCCGTGTGGCAGGTCAGTGGCAAAAGAACAACAACCAGGACTCGAACCCAGGACCTTTGGACAGGAGGGTTGTTTTTTTTAATTTTGACTCAGATTAGGGATAGCCAATGAAGCTGAGCATTGGAAGATTCAGGGCGGATAAAAGGGAAGCGCATAGTTAACCTATGGAACTCCCTGCTGCAGGATGGCCACCAACCTAGATGGCTTTAGATTAGCTTTCGATGAATTCACAGAGGAGAGGGCTATTGATGGCTCCTAGCCAACAATGCTGGATACCAGTTGCCGGAAATAACAGGAGGGGAGAAGGTTGCTCTTGTACTCCCTGGTCCTGAATGGGGTAACTGTGTCCCTGAAGGACCAGGTGCGCAGTCTGGGAGTCATTTTGGACTCACCGCTGTCCATGGAGGCGCAGGTCAGTTCTGTGTCCAGGGCAGCCATTTAGCAGCTCCATCTGGTACGCAGGATGAGACCCTCCCTGCCTGCAGACTGTCCGGCCAGAGTGGTGCATGCTCTGGTTCTCTCCTGCTTGGACTACTGCAATGCACTCTACGTGGGGCTCCCTTTGAAGGTGACTCGGAAACCGCAATTAATCCAGAATGCGGCAGCTAGACTGGTGACTGGGAGTGGCCGTCGAGACCACATAACACCGGTCCTGAAAGACCTACATTGGCTCCCAGTACATTTCCGAGCACAATTCAAAGCATTGGTAAAGGTAAAGGGACCCCTGACCGTTAGGTCCAGTCGTGGCCGACTCTGGGGTTGCAGCGCTCATCTCGCTTTACTGGCCGAGGGAGCCGGCGTACAGCTTCCGGGTCATGTGGCCAGCAGGACTAAGCCGCTTCTGGCGAACCAGAGCAGCGCACGGAAACGCCGTTTACCTTCCCGCCGGAGCGGTACCTATTTATCTACTTGCACTTTGACGTGCTTTCGAACTGCTAGGTTGGCAGGAGCAGGGACCGAGCAACAGGAGCTCACCCCGTCGTAGGGATTCAAACCGCCAACCTTCTGATTGGCAAGTCCTAGGCTCTGTGGTTTAGACCATAGCGCCTGCTGACCTTGAAAGCCCTAAACGGCCTCAAAGGCCCAGTATCCCTGAAGGAGCATCTCCACCCCCATCGTTCAGCCCGGACACTGAGGTCCAGCTCCGAGGGCCTTCTGGCGGTTCCCTCCCTGTGAGAAGTGAGGTTTCAGGGAACCAGGCAGAGGGCCTTCTCGGTGGTGGCGCCTGCCCTGTGGAACGCCCTCCCTTCAGATGTGAAGGAAATAAACAACTATCTGACTTTTAGAAGACATCTGAAGGCAGCCCTGTTTGGGGAAGCTTTTAACGTTTGATGCATTATTGTATTTTAATGTTTTGTTGGAGGCCGCCCAGAGTGGCTGGGAAGCCCAGCCAGATGGGCAGGGAATAAATAATAAATTATTATTATTAGTAGTAGTATTCGGATCCTACTTTCTGGGTTTCCCATTGTGGTGTCCAGTTGGCCAGGGTGCTGGCCTAGATGGGGCCCTGATCCAGCGAGCTCTTCTTGCATTCCCAAAATCCTTTCCCATCTTGACTCCCATGGTCCTCTGCTCAAGTCATGCATTTGAGACCCCCCTCCCCTTCCAACATGGGGGTGAAAGGGTGGGCAGGGGGCTTGCTCAAACAAAGGGCCCTTTTGTTTTCTCGGGAGACCTTGGCAGAGGCAGAGAGCCCGCTTCAGGTATCCATCCCTTTGCCACCATGCACCAAGATATTTTTTGTAAGGTGGGGGATACAAACCCCCCCTGGTTTGCATTGAGGGGGGAAGGGGGGGTTGTTAAGAAGATAAGAAACTTTAGCCGGATCAGGTCCCCAGACCACCTAGTCCAGCATCCTGCCCTCAAAGTGGCCGACCCGAATCTGCAATCAGGATTCGAACCCAAGACCCGCTCTCCCCTCCTGCAGTTTCCGGCATCCGCTCGCCTTGCTGCCTCCAATTGTGCAAGACATAGTATAGCCACCCTGGCTAGTAGTTTGTGGACAGCCCTCTCCTTAATGAATTTGCTCGGTCCTCTTTTTGAAAGTCGCTGCCTCAAGTGGGAGGGAGTTCCGCAGGCTAACTGTGTGCTTCATTTTGCACAACTGAAGCGGAAGTGGGGGGACTCTCGTGCAACAGAGTTGCGTCCCCGTGGGGAAAAGGAAAGACCCTCTTCTGAAGCCGCCTGGTTCTTCCTGTGGGAGGCAGTTCCGCGGTTTAACGGCGCGTCAGAGAAGGGCTTTTTAAAATAAAAAAATCCAGAAAGTGGATAAAGGGGGACGGGGAGGCGTCAGATGCAGATGATGTAAGGGGGGGCACGTGTGTTGGTGAAATGGTGGGAGTTGTCTTCCTAGCCCTGGGCGGTGGCGGCAGCCACAGAGGCTCCTTGGGGAAATGACGCGAGTCCGCCTTTTTATAAATATGCCGCCACTGAGTGACCACCTTTGACCCTTTGGGAGTCAGCGCCGTTCCCAGAACCTCGTGCAATTGTGCGAGGGGAGAGGGAACGGGAATTGGCTCAGAGTTTTTTTCCCTTTTGGTCTGTGTGAAAAAACAAGAGCAGGGGTTTTGTGGGTGTCAGTTTCAGCCCAGATTTCTGGACCACGTGGCTGGCAAGGTGCATAGATAGATAGATAGATAGATAGATAGATAGATAGATAGATAGATTTTTGTTGTTGTTTAGTTGTTTAGTCGTGTCTGATGCTTCATGACCCCCTGGACCAGAGCACGCCAGGCCCTCCTGTCTTCCACGGCCTCCCGCAGTTTGGTCAAACTCATGCTGGTCGCTTCGAGAACACTGTCCCACCATCTCGTCCTCCATCGTCCCCTTCTCCTTGTGCCCTCCATCTTTCCCAACATCAGGGTCTTTTCCAGGGAGTCCTCTCTTCTCATGAGGTGGCCAAAGTCTTGGAGCCTCAGCTTCAGGATCTGTCCTTCCAGTGAGCACTCAGGGCTGATTTCCTTCAGAACGGAGATGTTGGATCTTCTTGCAGTCCATGGGACTCTCAAGAGTCTCCTCCAGCACCAGAATTCGAAAGCATCAAATCTTCGGCGATCAGCCTTCTTTATGGTCCAGCTCTCACTTCCATACATCACTACTGGGAAAACCAGAGCTTTAACTATTCGGACCTTTGTTGGCAAGGTGATGTCTCTGCTTTTTAAGATGCTGTCTAGGTTTGTCATTGCTTTTCTCCCAAGAAGCAGGCGTCTTTTAATTTCGTGGCTGCTGTCACCATCTGCAGTGATCATGGAGCCCAAGGAAGTAAAATCTCTCACTGCCTCCATTTCTTCCCCTTCTATTTGCCAGGAGGTGATGGGCCCAGTGGCCACGATCTTCGTTTTTTTGATGTTGAGCTTCAGACCATATTTTGCGCTCTCCTCTTTCACCCTCATTAAAAGGTTCTTTAATTCCTCCTCACTTTCTGCCATCAAGATTGTGTCATCTTCATAGATAGATAGATATTATATGAAGAAAATTCTCTAGGGAATTTGCACCCTTTAAAAATGAATTGCACCCAACATCCGCGGCTGTCGCTCTGTGGGAAGGTACAATTTTTAAAAGGGGACCTTTGGCAGCAACGGCAACAGAGACGCTCTCTCTGTTTTAAGATGCAATTTTGTTCCCTTCCAAATGCCTGTTTTAAATGCCTATTCCACGTCTGACCTCCTTTAACAAGGTTTTGTTTTGAAACGGTTTTAAGTGCTGGGGCGATGAACTGCTGGCGCGTTTGCAAAGCTAAGCAGGGTCTTGCCCGGTTTAAAATTAGGTGGGAGACCGTGTGTTGAGATCGCTGCATTGCAGGGGGTTGGTCTGGATGACCCCCGGTGTCCCTTCCAGGTCTGCGATTCTAGGAAGGAATAATACTTCATTGCTGTTGTTAATTTTGCTGCGTTCATTGTGCACTCCCATCTTCCTTTGCAATGCCTTGCTTTTGAACGCTTTTAAGGTAACGTCTTGTGGCTTCCTCGTGAGGAGGAGACGGAAAGAAGTCTGATCCGCTCCTCCTTCAGAGGACCCAGGCATCCTGGATTCACAGATTCCCCCCAAAAAAATTCCCCATGGTCCTGTCCCCCCCATTTGTCCAAACTCAACAGGCAGACAGGCAGATTTATAAACCACGAGGCTTTTAACATGTCTTAAAAGACACCAAGAATAAAGAAAACACAAACCCCTGCGAAGAAAAAAACCTTCCTGACTTGCATTTCCTCAAGCAAGCCGGCGTCTGAATCGATAACGTTGGAGATATCTTGGCTGTCCACCTGATTCAAGAGACTCTTTTAAAGCGTTCAATTTCACTAAACGTAAAACAAGACGAACGGCGTACGTATTCCAGCGAAAGGGAGGCAAACTCACAGGTCAGGGATACAGGGTCAGGAAACGAAAGATATCAAGAGAAACGTTAAAAGGGATATTTATTGGTACAGATAAGAACTCAAACAGCGGATCTAGAACTCGCCTAATCAAAACCATCGCCGGATGAAATCATATTTTGGATGCAATTTGCCATCTGTGCGGATGCATTGCTAAATCACAGAAAGCCGCCAGCAGCGATTATTATTAATTATTATTATTGGTTAGTAATATGATGTCTGTTGCCTGCGTTCACCAGCAAGTCCCCGGGAGGGATGCGGCAGGTTAAAATTCAGAATTAGAAACCGTTAAAAGAAATTACAGGCTTGGGAATTGGCGTGGGCCCTGAAAAACGCACAATTCTCACGTGACGAAGGCCTTCGGAGTGAAGATGGGCGACTCCAGCGCTTGCTGGAAGCGAATATGTTTTTATATATGTTGGGGCAGCTCAGATGGTCAGGGTGCAAATAATAAAATAATCACCCTCATCGTTAATGATTATAATAATTTGCACCTTGGGCAGTGAGATCAGTGACCGATTTGTATTTTTAACGCCGAACCTCAAAACGTCAACATTTCTGTCCCTGCAATTGGCCCTTTTAACGAGAAACGCAAACTTTCCCGAAGGTTGAGATTTAAGGGATTAGATGGCTTGTTTCTTACTAAGATAGCATTTTGACCCTGAAAGCCTGTTGACCCGTAAGGGGGGGTGAGTGGGCAAAAAATCCCAAAATCTGCATTAGGACAGTGGCTTTATAGGATGTGCGCAAGCTTCCCAGTTACACAGAACTCCTCTTATATATAAATTTTTATTAATTTTAACGTATCAACAATAATTAAATATGCTCTTACATCGTATACACATTTTTGGACTTCCATCAATCTCGTCTGAAAATTTTCCAAGCTAATCCCTTAATATATATTCTTTATTTTCCCTATTGCTTTTAAATCTCACGACTAATATATCTGTTCTTTTTCAGTTTGTAACGTTTCGTAAGTTTCTCCATACAAAACTTCTTGTAGTCCTACTAGCGTAATTTGTTGATTACAAGTGCTCTTCAAATTATTCGTATACTTCTTCTATGAGTCTCTGGTCCCGCAGGTTTCGAATCCTTCCTCTCATTTTGCCCAATTCTGCGTAGTCCATTAATTTTGTCTGCCATTCTTCCTTTGTCGGAATTTCTTCTTGCTTCCATTTCTGGGCGAACAATACTCTTGCCGCTGTTGTTGCACATAAAAACAATTTACCATCTTGCCTATTAATATCCTGACCGAGTAAAAAAAGCTTCTGGTTTTTAAAAAAATGTATATTTCATCATCTTTTTCATCTCATTATATATCATTCCCCAGAAGTCCTTTACTTTTTTACATTCCCACCACATATGATAAAATGTTCCTTGTTTTTCTTTACATTTCCAACATTTGCTATTTGTCTTATACATTTTAGCTAATTTCACAGGTGTAATATAATATATTATTATTATTATTATTATTATTATTATTATTAATAATAATAATTTATTTATACCCCACCCATCTGGCTGGGTTTCCCCAGCCACTCTGGGCGGCTTCCAACAAAACATTAAAATACAATAATCTATTAAAGATTAAAAGCTTCTCCAAAGAGGGCTGCCTTCAGATGTCTTCTAAAAGTCTGTTTTTCTCTTTGACATCTTTTTTGTTTTTCTCTTTGACATCTGGTGGGAGGGTGTTCCATAGGGCGGGTGCCACCACCGAGAAGACCCTCTGCCTGGTTCCCTGTAGCTTTGCTTCTCGCAATGAGGGAACCGCCAGAAGGCCCTCAGAGCTGGACCTCAGTGTCCAGGCTGGACGATGGGGGTGGAGACGCTCCTTCAGGTCTACTGGGCCTTTGAGGCCGTTTAGGGCTTTCAAGGTCAGTGCCAACACTTTGAATTGTGCTCGGAAATGTACTGGGAGCCAATGAAGGTCTTTCAAGACCGGTGTTATGTGGTCTCGGTGGCCACTCCCAGTCCCCAGTCTAGCTGCCACATTCTGGATTTTTTGTAGTTTCCGGGTCACCTTCAAAGGTAGCCCCACGTAGAGTGCATTGCAGTAGTCCAAGCGGGAGATAACCAGAGTATGCACCACTCTGGCGAGACAGACAGCGGGGAGGGAGGGTCTCATCCTGCGTACCAGATGGAGCTGGTAGACAGCTGCCCTGGACACAGAACTGACCTGCGCCTCCATGGACAGCGGTGAGTCCAGAATGACTCCCAGGCTGCGCACCTGGTCCTTCAGGGACACAGTTGCCCCATTCAGGACCAGGGAGTCCCCCACACCCGCCCGCCGCCCGTACTTCTGTCTTGTCAGGATTCAACCTCAATCTGTTAGCCGCCATCCATCCTCCAACCGCCTCCAGACACTCACACAGGACCTTCACCGCCTTCACTGGTTCTGATTTAAAAGAGAGGTAGAGCTGGGTATCATCCGCATACTGATGGACACCCAGCCTAAACCTCCTGATGATCTCTCCCAGCGGCTGCATGTAGATGTTAAAAAGCATGGAGGAGAGGACAGATATACCATCTATACATCGTTTTCATCATATTCTCCAGTTACACAGACCTCCTCATCAAGAGGCGACGAAGAGTTCTGTGGCGCTCGAAAGCTTGCAAAGGATTTGGCGGCAAATAAACTCAAGTGCTATGCAAAGCTGGGCCAGTAAAGGGTGTGGGCTACTAGGGGAGGCGTTTAAGGCCAGGTGAGGAATGGCATTCGGCCCCCCGGGGCTGCAGTTCCCGCATTCCTGTGTAGATCATTAACCCCTTCTGGTTCTCTCCATCGCAAAGTTCTGTGCACGTCGAATTCTGGCAAAAATAAAATAAAAGAATGTCAGAATTTTCACCTTTGCTGTCTTTCTTTCTTTCTTTCTTTATTTCTTTCTTTCTCTCTCTCTCTCTTTCTTTCTTGAATTTGCATTTTATTTATTTGTTAACATTCTTATATTACATCAGTAAACGTCGTCCTATTACATTACAGGACTTACTAAAATTTCCAACGTGTGTACAAAAATTATATACAAATTTTGTATACCTAGAAAGAAAATGAAACGAAAAAAGGAGAAAAAACAAAAACAATTCCCCCAAAAAATTATATACACACCAACACACTAGACTTCCTGTCTTTCCCGTTGTATATTCCTTTTTTTTTTACAAATGAATGTACTTTTGTTATTGAATGTATCTTTACATATTATCTAATACATTCCTATATCAGTATGTGCTGTTGGTCTTATTTCTCAACTCGGTCTCACTCCAACGTCAATCAAATCCTGTCTCTCTCTCTTTCAGAGAGTCTTATGAACACCAAGTTGGAGACGGTTGACCTTCGGTGGATGACGTATCCTGCGGATGGGCAGGTGAGGCAGCGGGAAGGTGGGATAATAATAATAATAATTATTTTATTTTATTTATACCCCACCCTTCCCGGTTCAAAAACTGGGCTCAGGGCAGCTGTTATGTACTGAGTTGAATAGGATCCAGACTGCAGCAGTCTGATTGGTCCTAGAACAATAGGATCCAAAAGGCAGCAGTCTGATTGGTCCTAGAACAATAGGATTCAGAATGCAGCAGTCTGATTGGTCCTAGAACAATAGGATTCAGAATACAGCAGTCTGATTGGTCCTAGAACAATAGGATTCAGAATGCAGCAGTCTGATTGGTCCTAGAACAATGCAGCAGTATGATTGGTTGGCAGAAACCACCCAATCATGCTCCAGATAGAAGTGAATCCGCAACCTGATTGGCTTACAGTAGAATTCCGGAATTAGCCAATCATGTGCAGCCCATTGTGTAAATAATGTATATAAGCAGATACTTTGAGGGGACATTCATTCCTCCTCACCACTATGAGCTGAATAAAGAGCATGAAATCACTTTGCGACTCTATTTCAGCAGCTAACAACAAATTTAAAACACTTTTAAACACTCAATTATAAAAGCAGCATAAAATAAAGTATGAAAACATGAATAACAATGAAATTCAAAAATAAAAAATCAATAGATAATCAAAGTCCCTGACCTCCCTCGGGTCCACGTTGCCTCATGTCTCCCGTCAGCTCAGAGAGTCGGGGCCAAGGTCTGCTAGGTGGGTGGGAAGAAATAATAGAAATAATCATAGCCCAAATGCCTGCTGTGCAAGAAACCCTGAGCCAAAAAGTTTTTTTATTTTAAATGTGAAACTTCCCAGCTTTTGTAAAGGGAGTGCGGGGAAAGCAGGTTGGGAAACCCAGAGGCCGTTACCGTATTTTTCGCTCTATAGGACGCACTTTTTCCCCGCCAAAAATGAAGGGGAAATGTGTATGCGTCCTTTGGAGCGAATGCAGGGGGGAGGCAGGCAGGAAAGGCCCCCAAAAGCCCCCCACAAGCTCTGCGCGGCTCTTGCGGGCTTTTCCCCAGGAGGGAGAAGGGACTGATGCGACCAGTCAGTCCCTTCTCCCTCCTCGTAGAAAAGCCCACAGGAGCCGTGCGCTCCTTAAAGGGTGCACGGCTCCTGTGGGCTTTTGCAGGAGGTGGGTGTATTGCCATAGCCGTGCGCAGCCTCTCCCGGCCGGAGAGGTTGCACGGGGCTAAAGAAGCCATAGCCGTGCGCAGCCTCTCCCGGCCGGAGAGGTTGCGCGGGGCTAAAGAAGCCATAGCCGTGCGCAGCCTCTCCCGGCCGGAGAGGTTGCGCGGGGCTAAAGAAGCCATAGCCCTGCGCAGCCTCTGCCGGCCGGAGAGGTTGCGCGGGGCTAAAGAAGCCATAGCCGTGCGCAGCCTCTCCCGGCCGGAGAGGTTGCGCGGGGCTAAAGAAGCCATAGCCGTGCGCAGCCTCTCCTGGCCGGAGAGGTTGTGTGGGGCTATAGAAGCCATAGCCGTGCGCAGCCTCTCCCGGCCGGAGACGTTGCACGGGGCTAAAGAAGCCATAGCCGTGCGCAGCCTTTCTGCTGCTCCCCGACCTGCTCTTTGGGGCTGGCGGTGGGCTTCCCCCCGCCAGCCCCATAGAGCAGGTTGAAAGGAACCTGAAGCCCGGAGAGTGAGAGGGTTCGGTGCGCACTGACCCCTCTCGCTCTCCAGGCTTCCAAGGTAGCCGCCTGAAGGCGACCGAACGCACCTTGAAGGGCACCTTGTTGTAGAGGGGGAAAACAAGGGGGGGAATTCACCCCCTCTCCGCGCATCGCCTCCTGCCGCTTCGCTGAAGGGTGCTGGGCAGAGAGGGGGAGAATTTATTTTCTTGTTCTGCCCCTCTAAAACAAGGTGCGTCCTATGATCCGGTGCGTCCTATAGAGCGGAAAATACGGTGATTCTCGTTGTTTGTGGTGTGCGGCAGCAGGTTTAGGACCAGAATGGGAAGTGGGGTAAGCAGGAGTTCCTCTGGGCATATACAGAGTGCGTTTGGGACCGGAACTGGAAGTGGGTTAAACAGGAGTGTGCCTCTGGGCGTATACAGAGTGCGTTTGGGACCGGAACTGGAAGCGGGTTAAACAGGAGTGCCTCTGGGCGTATACAGAGTGCGTTTGGGACCGGAGTGGGAAGCGGGGTGAACAGGACTGCCTCTGGGTGTATACAGAGTGCGTTTGGGACTGGAATCGGAATTGGCGTGAACAGGAGTGCCTCTGGGTGTATACAGAGTGCGTTTGGGACCGGAACTGGAAGTGGGTTAAACAGGAGTGCCTCTGGGTGTATACAGAGTGCGTTTGGGACCGGAACTGGAAGTGGGTTAAACAGGAGTGCCTCTGGGTGTATACAGAGTGCGTTTTCCTCTGGTACTGAGCAACTGCAGCCCTTCCAGATCTCAAAATCCCCTCTGTAACTCAGTGTGTCTCTCGCTGGGTGGATCAGCATTCCTGTTGGGAATCTGGCCGGCGCCTGCTATCTGCTCCTTCTGGAAACAATTGGAGACATTTTTTTATTATTCCAACAAGCTTTCGCAGCTGAACGAATGCTTCTCCGTCCCGTTTTTAAAAACTCCCCTTCTCTATAAACTGTTGCATGCAATTCTTTTTATTTTCATCTCATGTGTCGCCTCGAGAGCTGTATGTTTGTGGAAGGCGAGGAAATAATAGAACAGCAGAGCTGTAGGGTTGGAAGGGGGCAGCGGGTCATCTAGACCAACCCCCTGCAATACTACTAATAATTTTGTTTTTTGTTTTAAAAGATCTGGGTCAGGGCAAAGTGGGACCCATCTAGTCCAGCATCATACTGGCCAAACAGATGCCCGTTATAGAAAGCCCACAAACAGGACTTGTCAGCCAATGAAGCTGAACATAAAATCCTCTTTTAAAGCCATCCAAATTGGTGGTTGTTTATTGCAGCGTGTGTTCATTAGGCTTTCAGATCCCTGAACGGTTAAAAACACAGTTTAAAGAGGAAGCCAGATTATTAAAAACAGCAGCTCAAATCTCAGAACAAAAGAAATATCGCCCCAGACTTAGATGGGTCTGGGAGTTAACTCTGAGCAGCCCAAGAAACGAGAAGAAAAAGGGAGTTTTTGGCAGCCTGAGAAGAGCTTCCCCAACATGGCGCCCTCCAGTAGGTGTGGACTACAACTCCCATTGGCCTTTGCATCGGACAGCCGTGCTGACAGGGTCTGATGGGAAGTGTGGCCCCAATGGCCGGGTTGACAGGGGCTGATGGGAAGTGTGGCC
This sequence comes from Podarcis filfolensis, assembly GCF_964270895.1. Lineage (NCBI taxonomy): Eukaryota > Metazoa > Chordata > Lepidosauria > Squamata > Lacertidae > Podarcis > Podarcis filfolensis. Next base: position 2,334,546 of record NC_139615.1, read on the forward strand.
CCAATGGCCGTGCTGACAGGGGCTGATGGGAAGTGTGGCCCCAATGGCCGGGTTGACAGGGGCTGATGGGAAGTGTGGCCCCAATGGCCGTCCTGACAGGGTCTGATGGGAAGTGTGGCCCCAATGGCCGGGTTGACAGGGTCTGATGGGAAGTGTGGCCCCAATGGCCGTGCTGACAGGGGCTGATGGGAAGTGTGGCCCCAATGGCCGTGCTGACAGGGGCTGATGGGAAGTGTGGCCCCAATGGCCGGGTTGACAGGGGCTGATGGGAAGTGTGGCCCCAATGGCCGGGTTGACAGGGGCTGATGGGAAGTGTGGCCCCAATGGCCGTCCTGACAGGGTCTGATGGGAAGTGTGGCCCCAATGGCCGGGTTGACAGGGTCTGATGGGAAGTGTGGCCCCAATGGCCGTGCTGACAGGGGCTGATGGGAAGTGTGGCCCCAATGGCCGTGCTGACAGGGGCTGATGGGAAGTGTGGCCCCAATGGCCGGGTTGACAGGGGCTGATGGGAAGTGTGGCCCCAATGGCCGGGTTGACAGGGGCTGATGGGAAGTGTGGCCCCAATGGCCGGGTTGACAGGGGCTGATGGGAAGTGTGGCCCCAATGGCCGTGCTGACAGGGGCTGATGGGAAGTGTGGCCCCAATGGCCGGGTTGACAGGGGCTGATGGGAAGTGTGGCCCCAATGGCCAGGTTGACAGGGGCTGATGGGAAGTGTGGCCCCAATGGCCGTGCTGACAGGGTTTGATGGGAAGTGTGGCCCCAATGCCCGTGCTGACAGGGGCTGATGGGAAGTGTGGCCCCAATGGCCTTGCTGACAGGGGCTGATGGGAAGTGTGGCCCCAATGGCCTTGCTGACAGGGGCTGATGGGAAGTGTGGCCCCAAATGGCCTTGCTGACAGGGGCTGATGTGAACTGTTTTCCAAAATGGCCGTACTGGCAGGGGCTGATAGGAAGTGTCGCCATAAATGGCCGTGCTGACGGGGCTAATTGGATCCGTGGCCCAAAACATTGAGAGGGCCACCGGCTTGGGTTGCTCTGAACACCTGACCAGTGGCGTAGCGTGGGGGGTGCAGGGGGGACCGGGCGCACCGGGCGCAACATCTGGGGGTTAGGGTTAGGGGGCGCAAATCCACGGGTTAGGGGGCGCAAATTACTTGCCTTGCCCCGGGTGCTGACAACCCACGCTACGCCACTGTACCTGACAAACTTTCAAAATGTCCTCTCTCTCTCTCTCTCTTTGTGGCAGTGGGAGGAGCTGAGCGGCCTGGACGAGGAGCAGAACAGCGTCCGCACCTTCGAGGTGTGCGGCGTCCGCTCTCCCAACCAGAACAACTGGCTGCGCACCACCTTCGTCCCTCGCTCGGGGGCCACGCACGTCTACGCCGAGCTGCGCTTCACGGTGGTGGAGTGCTTCTCCATCCCGCAGGTCACGCGCTCCTGCAAGGAGACCTTCAACGTCTTCTTCTACGAGGCCGACCGCGACCTGGCCACCGAGTCCTTCCCGCCCTGGATGGAGAACCCCTACGTCAAGGTGGACACGGTGGCGGCCGAGCACCTGACGCGCAAGCGGGCGGGCATGGAGGCCTCCGGAAAGGTCAACGTCAAGACCCTCAAGATCGGACCGCTCTCCAAGGCCGGCTTCTACCTGGCCTTCCAGGACCAGGGCGCTTGCATGGCCCTGCTCTCCGTCCGACTCTTCTACAAGAAGTGCCCCGCCGTCACCGTCAACTTCACCCTCTTCCAGGAGACGGTGCCGCGCGAGCTGGTCATGCCCGTGGCCGGCCGGTGTGTGCCCAACGCCGTCAAGGTCAGCGCCCGGCCGCTCAGCATGTACTGCCGCGAGGACGGAGAGTGGGCCGAACAGACCGTCACCGACTGCACCTGCGCGGCCGGACATGAGCCGTCCGAGGAGAACACCAAGTGCCGAGGTGAGGATGCCCCGCAGAGGAGCATTATTATTTTTACAGTGGTACCTCCGGTTGGGCACGCGGGTGGCGCTGTGGGTTAAACCACAGAGCCTAGGGCTTTCCAATCAGAAGGTTGGCGGTTCGAATCCCGTGAGCTCCCGTTGCTCGGTCCCTGCTCCTGCCAACCTAGCAGTTCGAAAGCACATCAGTGCAAGTAGATAAATAGGTACCGCTCCGGCGGGAAGGGAAACGGCGTTTCCGTGCGCTGCTCTGGTTCGCCAGAAGCGGCTTAGTCCTGCTGGCCACATGACCCGGAAGCTATACGCCGGCTCCCTTGGCCAGTAAAGCAAGATGAGCACCGCAACTCCAGAGTCGGCCACGACTGGACCTAATGGTCAGGGGTCCCTTTACCTTTACCTCCGGTTGTGGACAGGATCCGTTCCGGAGCTCCGGCTGGATCCCAAGGTTTCTGCAACCGGAGGTGTTGCTTCCGCACATGCGCGAGCAGCGAAACCCAATACATCCGGGTTTGCCGCTTTTGCAACCCGAAGTTTACGGTACCTGAGGGTAACCTAAGCCAAGGCAGGACTGTATTTTGTTGTTGTTGTTGATGATGATAATAATAATAATAATAATATTAATAATACCCCACCCATCTGGCTGGGTTTCTCCAGCCACTCTGGGTGGCTTACAGCACATAAAAAATTGTGAAATATACACAGCTGTCTTACACAGGTGACTGCAGTCATTGATCTCAGTTATATACGTATATCTATCTATCACCTGCCTGCCTGCCTGCCTGCCTGTCTGTCTGTCTGTCTGTCTATCTATCTATCTATCTATCTATCTATCTATCTATCTACAGGACTCCTCCACACTTGCTCATGTGCTGTGCCTAGAAAGCACAAGTCCTGACAGTTTCACGCTTGACCCACGCTTTCTAAGCAGGGGCCCAAGGAGTTTTCCCCTTGACCCCCGCTCCTTTCCAAGGGAAAACCTGCTCTTCGTGATAGATGAGAACAAATGGCAATCTGGAGGAAACCCAGATTCCTGTTTGCTCCGATTGAGCACTAAAGAGCAGGGGTTTTTTTCCAGGAGGGAAAATGTCGTTTATTAAATCTGTATACTGCCCTTCGTCTGCAGATTTCAGGGCAGCTCACAGCAAAAACACACAGATGCAATAGATAAATAAAGGAGGCAAGTAAATGAGTAGCCGGAAAGGTGCAAAGAGTCTAAGCTCTCGGTGTTGACGCTGTTCAAAGATGATTACAATTTTATTTATTTTATCTTTTTTTATTTATGCCCTGCCCATCTTGCCCCAGTCACCCAGTGTGGCTTCCAACACTTATGAAAACATTATAGGACGCACCTTGGCTCCCCTCCAGGACTTGCCGTCATGGGATCTTCTGGCAGACAACTTTGTGAAGTTAATTATTGATTCTATAACCAAGGACTTAGAATCATAGAATCCTAGAGTTGGAAGAGACCACAAGGGCCATCGAGTCCAACCCCCTGCCAAGCAGGAAACCCCATCAGAGCACTCCTGACATATGGTTGTCAAGCCTCTGCTTAAAGACCTCCAAAGAAGGAGACTCCACCACACTCCTTGGCAGCAAATTCCACTGTCAAACAGCTCTTACTGTCAGGAAGTTCTTCCTAATGTTTAGGGGGAATCTTCTTTCTTGTAGTTTGGATCCATTGCTCCGTGTCCGCTTCTCTGGAGCAGCAGAAAACAACCTTTCTCCCTCCTCTATGTGACATCCTTTTATATATTTGAACATAGCTATCATAGGTCAGACTTCCCTCAAGCCTTTAGGGGTTTTTTTTTGGGGGGGGGGGGGAGATGGGTCTGACCTAAATCTACTGACTGTTGACTTCAAATGGATGAAAAAGACTATTGTGAGACCAAGGGAGAATACTCTTCTCCCTCCAGGCCATGAGTCATAGAATTGTAAAATTGGAAGGGGACCCCGACGGTCATCTAGCCCAACCCGCTGCGATGCAGGAATGTGCAGCTGTCCCATATGGGGCTCGAACCTGCAACCTTGGCGTTGTCAGCGCCACACTATAAATATCGTTTTCTAAATCTCCCGTCGCTAGTTATGAACTGCATTTCGCTCCGGTTTTTCATCCAAGAAGCTCTCAGGTGGTGGTTCTGCCCTCACAACAACAACCTTGTAGGGTAGGCCAGCAGGCAGTAACTGGCCTGTGGGGTTCGAATCCTCGCTCAGCTGTGAAAGAAGGGATCTTGAGGGGTCAGTCAGGGCCTCGTGGCTTGACCTAACTCACATAATAATAATAAATTTATTATTTGTACACCACCCATCTGGCTGGGCTTCCCCAGCCACTCTGGGCGGCTTCCAACAAAGATTAAAAATACATTAAAATGTCACTCATTAAAAACTTCTCTAAACAGGGCTGCCTTCAGATGTCTTCTAAATGTCAGGTAATTGTTTATCTCTTTGACATCTGGTGGGAGGGCGTTCCACAGGGCAGGTGCCACCACCGAGAAGGCCCTCTGCCTGGTTCCCTGTAACTTCACTTCTCGCAGGGAGGGAACCGCCAGAAGGCCCTTGGAGCTGGACCTCAGCGTCCGGGCAGAACGATGGGGGTGGAGACGCTCCTTCAGGTCTACTGGGCCTTTGAGGCCGTTTAGGGCTTTCAAGGTCAGCACCAACACTTTGAATTGTGCTCTGAAATGTCCTGGGAGCCAATGGAGGTCTTTCAAGACCGGTGTTATATGGTCTCCCAGTCACCAGTCTAGCTGCCGCATTCTGGATTAATTGCAGTTTCCGGGTCACCTTCAAAGGCAGCCCCACGTAGAGCGCATGGCAGTAGTCCAAGCGGGAGATAACCGGAGCATGTGCCACTCTGGTGAGACAGTCCACGGGCAGGAAGGGTCTCATCCTGCGTACCAGATGGAGCTGGCAGGCAGCTGCCCCGGATGCAGAACTGACCTGCGCCTCCATGGACAGCAGTGAGTCCAAAATGACTCCCAGGCTGCGCACCTGGTCCTTCAGGGGCACAGTTGCCCCATTCAGGACCAGGGAGTCCCCCACACCTGCCCGCCCCATGACCCCCAAGAACAGTACTTTTGTCTTGTCAGGATTCAACCTCAATCCATTAGGCGCCATCCATCCTCCAGCCTCACAGGGCTGTTGTGAGGATCAAGTGGAGAGCAGAGGGAGAACAAAGTACGCTGTCTCGACCTCTTTGGAAGTGAGGTACAAATCTGTGGCGCGTCCGCATTGGGAACATTTGTGCGCAGTTCTGACTCCCTCGCCTCAAAAAGGATATAGTAGAGTTGGAAAAAATTCAGAAAAGCACAGCCCACATGATCACGAGGATATGGAGCGACTCAGTACAGTGTTTGGGTACTTTTAGTTTGGAAAAAAGGCAAGGAATAATAATTATATAATAATAATTTATTATTTATACCCCGCACATCTGACTGGGTTTCCCCAGCCACTCTGGGTGGCTTCCAGCAATGTATTAAAACACAGTGGTCTGTTAAACATTAAAAGCTTCCCTAAAGAGGGCTGCCTTCAGATGTCTTCTAAAAGTCTGGTAGTTGTTGTTCTCTTTGACATCTGGTGGGAGGGAGTTCCACAGGGCAGGCGCCGCCACCGAGAAGGCCCTCTGCTTGGTTCCCTGTAACCTCACTTCTCGCAGGGAGGGAACCGCCAGAAGGCCCTCGGAGCTGGACCTCAGTGTCCGGGCAGAACGATGGGGGTGGAGACGCTCCTTCAGGTCTACTGGGCCTTTGAGGCCATTTAGGGCTTTCAAGGTCAGCCCCAACACTTTGAATTGTGCTCCGAAGAGGCGGCTTGATGGAAGTTTACGAAAGAACATGGTGAAAGTGGGTGGAGGAAACTTTTTCTTCCTCTCTCCCGACACCATAACTTGTGGAAGCTGAATGCTGGGAGATTCAGGGAAGATAAAAGAAAATTCTTCACAGATCGGAGTTAAACTGTGGAACTCCCTGCCACAGGAAACAGGGATGGCTTTAAAAGAAGATTGGGCAAATGCATGGAGGAGGCGAGGGCTATCGGTGGCTACTAGCCAGAGATGGTTTTGCTTTGCCTCCCCAGCCAGAGGCAGCGATTCTTCCAAATCCCAGTTGCTTGGGGGTTTCCCAGCAGCGATCTCGTTGTCTTCTTAAGCTACAATATCCTTTTTGAGAAGAAGAAGAAGAGACCAGATCTGCGGGCAAGGTGCCAAAAGGGGCCACCGAAGCTTTTGCATGTGGAAGAGGCCCCATGCCCTGCGCCTTCTCGTGAGGAAGAGAGACCGCATTCCAGCATTCCTCGCTTCGTAGAAACCAGGGCGGCGGATCAGGCACCAGGAAACGTAAACAGTTTGCAGGGAGGGAGCCACGTCTCGGTCAGAGAGGGATGTGTGTCTGTTGGCCGCGATCGCTGTGCTCGCTTTCAGGGACTCAGACAGATTCCCTCCTCTCGAAGTTTTTTGTCTGGCAATGCAGCTGGATGGGCGGGGTATACATAATAAAATTATTATTATTAACATCATCATCACAGCTTCCCCCATACTCTGTCCTTTGACGCCCTAAGATTCCCTGCTGCACGATGTTTTGAAAGCACAAGAATTCTCCCGAAAGCTTTCTGGGAACTGTAGTTTTCCCATTTGTAGAGCTACAGTTCCCAGAACAGAAGGAGATCCCAGTGGCGGAATGGATGTCTCGGTGGAAAATCCACAAGCAGGATTCGAACACAAGACCGACACTCTCCCTTCCAGTGGTTTCCGGCAACTGTCATTCGGACGCATTGCTTTCTCCGACTGTAGAAGTTGCAGAGCATAGCTACTGTATTTTTCGCTCTATAAGACGCACCAGACCATAAGACACACCTAGTTTTTGGAGGAGGAAAACAAGAAAAAAAATATTCTGAATCCCAGAAGCCAGAACAGCAAGAGGGATCGCTGTGCAGTGAAAGCAGCGATCCCTCTTGCTGTTCTGGCTTCTGGGATAGCTGCGCGGCCTTCATTCGCTCCATAAGACGCACACACATTTCCCCTTACTTTTTAGGAGGGAAAAAGCGAGTCTTACAGAGCAAAAAATACGATATATTGACAAGCAGCCATCAATAGCCCGCTCCTCCTCCGTGAATTTGCCTAATCTTTTAAGGCCATCCAGGTCCGTGGCCACTCCTGCCTACAGTGGCAGTGAGTTCCACAGTCCTGAATCTCCCAACATTCAGCTTTCTCGGATACCCAGGACTTCTAGCATTGTGAGCATCGGAGGAAAAAAACCTTTCTCTAGCCACTTCCATGCCCCGTTTTGCAAACTTCCGCCATTCTGCCTCCCACCTCCCTTTTTCTCTGAACCAAAAAGCCCCCAAACACTGCAAGCTGGCGTTGCCCCGGCCCCTTGATCGATTCGATGGCCCTTATCCGAAACTTCCCCAGCTCTTTCCGCATCCTTTTTCGGGCGAGGCGACCAGAACGCTGCAGGAAAACATGCGCCAAAGATTTTTGCAGCGGCATTTCAGTTTTATTTTTGATCCTTTCCCCGGCGGTCCCTGGCGCGGTTCGAATGCAGCAAAGGGGTCTGGGAAAAGGGTTCTTTCCCCAAAGACCCCTTCGCCAGCCTCCTTGCTCTCCCAGGAAGCCCACCACTGCTTCGTCCCTCTCCTGTCCTCAGCCTTTTTTTTTTTTTAAGATTTTTTATTGATACAACAATAAAAAAGAAAAAAACACAAATACCAAATTACACACAGGAATAACTATAGACACATAATTTTCTTAGCAAACAATATAACATAAATTGGTCTTAACACTAAAGACCCAACCTCCCGTCTATTCCATATTTCGGATTCATATTACTTATTGCCAATACACACTTTTATCATAATTAAACTTTTTCTAAATAATCTCTAATTTCTTATTTCTACCTTGCAACTATTACTGAAGTTCCTCGAATGCTGCAACAGAATTTAAACTACTATATTTATTTTTCAGATATTCTTTGAAAACCTCCCATTTTGAAACAAATTCCTGTTTTGATTTATTCTTTATTTTTTCTGATTGACCATCTAATTCGGCATATTCTGTTAGCTTTTGGATCCAATCTTGTATAGAGGGGGTTTCATTACTCTTCCATTTTGCTGCGATCAGAACTCTTGCTGCCGCTGCCGCATATAAAAAGATACCCTTCCTCTTTTGCGCAATATCCAAATCTGTTATTCCCAGGAGGTAGGTCTCTGTTTTTTTATTGAAAGAGATCTTTAGCATTTTTTGCAGTTCTGCATGGATACTCTCCCAGAATACCTGTATTTTCCTACATATCCACCACATATGGTAGAAAGTTCCTGAGTCTCCGCATCTCCAACAATTGCTTGACACATTTTTGTACATTTTCGAAAGTCTCCATGGTGTTAGATACCATCGGTGTTGCACTTTTTGGAAGTTCTCTCTAATCGTGTAACAATTTGTGAATTTCCAATTGATCTTCCATAAGTTTTCCCATTGGGCCATGGTTATTGAACGGCCAAAATCCTCTTCCTACCCCCAGCCTTGCAGTTGCTTTCTCTCTCGCTGTCATTCTCTCTCCTCTGGGTCACGAAGGACGGGTCTTTGAACTCCCGGGCGGCTGGACAGGGGCTTGCAAGCCCCCAGGAATGCGAAATATCTGTGGGGTCAAGGGTAACCAACTCCAGCAGGCGGCTGGAGTGGGGTGGGTGGAAGGGAGAGAGTCCTAAACAAGGTCTCTGGGAGTGGGGCAGACTTAGGGGGCAGCCACAAGAAAGCTGCTGGGATTGTTTCAGCCATTGTTTGCCACTGCCTTCACTGTGAAATTTCGTTTTTTCTTCTGCGGAGGCGGGAAATAGGGCGAGAGTCTCCCATCTTCCAGGGATAGCAAGGGTTATCCTCTACATTTGTTTAGCGAGGAGTCGATAACATTCCTGCTGTTCGGAATACACTTTCGCCGGGTTTAGCTAATGTCCGTTCCGGGCAGAGGCCTTCAGCGGCTTTTAATTTGCTTGTTTATTCCGTTTCGTTAATCAATCATTTCCTTTAAAAAAAACAATAATTAGATTTTCCGCAATGATAACACAAACCACAAAGCAGAGTGATACACAGAACGAGGGGAAGAAAGGGAACAATAAACGGATAAACAATAGCAACAAACTTAATTCTTCACAAATCCAACCTTTGAAACATCTTGATTGACTTCCCCAAATCCCTCCCTTCTGAGTTTCCTTGTAATTAAAAGTAACAGCTTTCCAATATCATTATTGAACTCAAACAGTTTCCAATTATAGTCCATCTTATTCGCTTTTCTTAACATTCTAAATCCCATTTATTTAATTGTAACTTGGTTTGATCCTAGGCCTATTTGTTTCTTTCAAGTAATTTCTAATTTTTTACATTACAATATTTATTCAAATAGTCCTTAAATTTCCTCCACCGTTAATCAATCATTTCCCGTGGGGAATCTCTTTGGGCTTTGGCTGTCCTTTCCAAGCGCATGAAAGGATCCTGCAGGATCGGGCCCATGTCGTTTAGTCGTGTCGGCCTCTTCGTGACCCCCTGGACCAGAGCACGCCAGGCCCTCCTGTCTTCCACTGCCTCCCGCAGTTTGGTCAGACTCATGCTGGCAGCTTCGAGAACACTGTCCCACCATCTCCTCCTCTGTCGTCCCCTTCTCCTTGCGCCCTCCATCTTTCCCAACATCAGGGTCTTTTCCAGGGAGTCTTCTCTTCTCAAGAGGTGGCCAAAGTACTGGAGCCTCAGCTTCAGGATCTGTCCTTCCAGTGAGCTCTCAGGGCTGATTTCTTTCAGAATGGAGAGGTGTGATCTTCTGGCAGTCCATGGGTCTCTCAAGAGTCTCCTCCAGCACCAGAATTCAAAAGCATCCATTCTTCAGCCTTCTTGATGGTCCAGCTCTCACTTCCATACATCACTACTGGGAAAACCAGAGCTTTAACTATACGGACCTTTGTTAGCAAGGTGATGCATCTGCTTTTTAAGATGTTGTCTAGGTTGTCCTTCATACTTCATTTGTTGTTGTTGAGTCGTTTAGTCGTGTCCACCTCTTTGTGACCCCCTGGACCAGAGCACGCCAGGCACTCCGTCTTCCACTGCCTCCCGCACTTTGGTCAAACTCATGCTGGTAGCTTCGAGAACACTGTCCCACCATCTCGTCCTCTGTCCTCCCCTTCTCCTTCTGCCCTCCATCTTTCCCAACATCAGGGTCTTTTCCAGGGAGTCTTCTCTTCTCATGAGGTGGCCAAAGTCTTGGAGCCTCAGCTTCAGGATCTGTCCTTCCAGGGAGCACTCAGGGCTGATTTCCTCAAGAATGGACATGTTCTTTAAGAACTTGCCATAGTTTGCTGTGGTCAACACAGTCAAAGGCTTTTGCATAGTCAATGAAGCAGAAGTAGATGTCTTTCTGGAACTCTCTAGCTTTCTCCATAATCCAGCGCATGTTTGCAATTTGGTCTCTGGTTCCTCTGCCCCTTCAAAATCCAGCTTGCACTTCTGGGAGTTCTCGGTCCACATACTGCTTGAGCCTTCCTTGCAGAATTTTAAGCATAACCTTGCTAGCGTGTGAAATGAGTGCAATTGTGCGGTAGCTGGAGCATTCTTTGGCATTGGGATGTAGACTGATCTTCTCCAATCCTCTGGCCACTGCTGAGTTTTCCAAACTTGCTGGCATATTGAGTGTAGCACCTTAACAGCACCATCTTTTAACATTTTAAATAGTTCAGCTGGAATACCGTCACTTCCACTGGCCTTGTTATTTGCAGTGCTTTCTAAGGCCCATTTGACTTCACTCTCCAGGATGTCTGGCTCAAGGTCAGCAACCCCACTACCTGGGGTGTACGAGACATCCATATCTTTCTGGTATAATTCCTCTGTGTATCCACAGCCCTCCCCGTATTCGCCCAGTCCTCTTTGAAAGCCGTCCAAGTCGTTGGCGACCCCGGCCTCCTGTAGCAGGGAGTTCCAAAGTGTAACTGCAATGTTACGAAAAACGACTTCCTTTTATCTGTCCTCACTGAAATCTCTATGGGGCCATCTAACCCAGGCGTCCCCAAACTCTGCCCTCCAGATGTTTTGGGACTACAATTCCCATCATCCCTGTCCGGTGGTCCTGTTAGATAGGGATGATGGGAGTTGTAGTCCCAAAACATCTGGAGGGCAGAGTTTGGGGATGTCTGATCTAAGCCATGCGTAGGCAACCTAAGGCCCGGGGTCCGGATCTGGCCCAATCGCCTTCTAAATCCTACGTACGGATGGTCCGGGAATCAGTGTGTTTTTACATGAGTAGAATGTGTGCTTTTATTTAAAATGCATCTCTGGGTGATTTGTGGGGCCTGCCTGGTGTTTTTACATGAGTAGAATGTGTGTTTTTATTTAAAATGCATCTCTGGGTGATTTGTGGGGCATAGGAATTCATTCATTCCCCCCCAAAAAATATAGTCTGGCCCCTCACAAGGTCTGAGGGACAGTGGACCGGCCCCCTGCTGAAAAAGTTTGCTGGCCCCTGATCTCACCCCCTGCAGCAAAGCAAGAATCCCTGACAGACAGCCACTTCCTTTTAAAAACCTCCAATGGTTATAGATGGTTGAAAGGGACCCCCAGAGGTCATCCAGCCCAACCCCATCCAGTGTAGGCATCGTAGCTAAAGAATCCCTGACAGACAGCTGTCCAACCTCTGTTTAAAAGCTTCCAATGAAGGCGATCCCACCGCCACCCTCTTAAGGTTATAGAATTCTAGGGTTGACAGGGCCCCTCAGAGGTCATCCAGCCCAACCCGCTGCAGCAGTACGGAGATCGCAGTGGAAGAATCTTGGATCGCAGCGGCCATCCAACCAGCATGGATCCTACTCACGTCCTCTGTCTCTCCCTCTCGCCCCGCAGCCTGCCCGGCGGGGATGTTCAAGCCCTCTCAGGGAGAGGGCTTTTGCCAGAGCTGCCCGGCCTTCAGCCAATCGAACGCCCCGGGATCCAGCGGATGCCCCTGCCGCAACGGATTCTACCGAACGGAGAAGGACCCCGTGACGAAGCCGTGTGCTAGTAAGTGATGTCAAAGGCAGTGGCGGGGGAGAGTGGGTCGGCGGGACCTGGGTTCCGGTTCAAAGGGCTAGTATTTGACCTATGGAGCTTTCGGTGACTCGGGACCCCCAGCACCGCACGGACTGGCTCCCCCTACGTGAACCAACCTGGATGCTGTGATCTTTGTGTGCTCCCCCCATGGGAGGTCTGGAGGGTGGCGGCACGAGGACGGGGCCTTTTTGGTGGTGGCCCCCTTCTTTTGCGGTGCTCTCCCCAGAAATGATGCCCTGGCACCATCTTTAGGTACCAGGCAGAGGTTCCTTTTCCACCTGGGCTTTTGGCTTTTAGTGATCTGTGCGTAGGATGTCTTTATCCTGCCTTTCAAAAATAGGATTTCTCGCCGTGCGCCATATACTCGCACTCGACCGCTTCGTTCTGCAAAACTGGTGCTGCTACAGGTGCGGCCGACCGCCTGTCCTGCATCTGGAAGAAATTGATACTTTAGTGTGGAACTCTTTTTGGCTCCTGCTAAAAGCAGCGATGTAGAATGGCGCTGGATGTTTTGTCTGTAGTTTATTGCTGTTTCTCATCTTTCAAACGGTTTTAGGAGTTCCTTTTCCGTATAACTTATCGTTTTACTGTCTCTCGGGCTTTAAAACAGAAAACCAAACAAGGGGTATTGAAATTTTGGGTGTTTTCCTCTTTCCTTTTGGTCCTAACGTTGGTTTTAATCTGCTTTGCTTCTTTGTTGAAAGTTACTTTTTTGGGGGGGAAGGGGAAAAAAAGACAAATGAGCTTAATAAAAAATAAAACAATCGAAAGCAGCTGGAGGGCAGCAGGTTGGTAGAAGAGTTGGATGGGATCCCCAAAGGTCATCCAGACAAACCCCCTTTGATGCAGGAATCTCAGCTAGATCATCCCTGGCTGATGGACACCTGACCTCTGCTTGAAAACCTCCAAGGAAGGGAGTCCATTCTGCTGCCAAACAGCTCTTGCTGTCAGAAAGGGACACCCAGGGGTCATCTAGCCCAACCCGCCTGCAACGCAGAGGGTTCAAGTTTGCTTTGTTTGGAGTAAGGCTGTCCTGGGGTAGGTCGGGGTCCCCCCATCCTGACCGTTGCCTCTTTCCCTCCCTCCCCTCCCCGCAGAAGGCCCGTCCAAGCCCCGCAGCCCCGAGGCCAAGATCAATGGCTCGGTGGCCGTCCTGAAGTGGAGCGAGCCCCTCGAGAACGGCGGCCGCGACGACGTGGCCTACCACGTCACCTGCTCCGAGTGCCCCGAGAAGCAGCCGTGCCGGCCCTGCTCCCGCCTGGCTTACGCCCCCCGGTCCAGGGGCCTGTGGGAGCGCTCGGTCACCGTGGAGGGGCTGCAGCCCTACATCAACTACCTCTTCCGGATCCAAGCCGTCAACGGCGTCTCCGAGATGAGCCACAACCCGCCGGCCTCGGAGTCCATCAACGTGACCACCAACAAGGACGGTCAGTCGCTCTCGCAGCCGGAACGGCACAGGAATGCTTTATTATTTATACCCCACCCATGGGTTTCCCCAGCCACTCGGGGCGGCTTCCAACAAAGATTAAAAATACATTAAAATGTCACCCAATAAAAACTTCCCTAAACAGGGCTGCCTTCAGGTGTCTTCCAAAAGTCAGATAGTTGTTTATTTCCTTGACATCTGCTGGGAGGGCGTTCCACAGGGCGGGGGCCACCACCAAGAAGGCCCTGTGCCTGGTTCCCTGTAACCTCGTAGGGAGGGAACCGCCAGAAGGCCCTCGGAGCTGGACCTCAGTGTCCGGGCAGAACGATGGGGGTGGAGACGCTCCTTCAGGTCTACTGGGCCTTTGAGGCCGTTTAGGGCTTTCAAGGTCAGCACCAATACAGTGGTACCTCTGGTTAAGTACTTAATTCGTTCCGGAGGTCCATTCTTAACCTGAAACTGTTCTTAACCTGAAACACCACTTTAGCTAATGGGGCCTCCCGCTGCCGCTGCGCCGCCGGAGCCCAATTTCTGTTCTTATCCTGAAGCAAAGTTCTTAATCTGAAGCACTATTTCTGGGTTAGCGGAGTCTGTAACCTGAAGCGTATGTAACCTGAAGCCTATGTAACCTGAGGTACCACTGTACTTTGAATTGTGCTTGGAAACGTCCTGGGAGCCAATGTAGATCTCTCAGGACTGGTGTTATATGGTCTTGGCAGCCGCTCCCAGTCCCCGGTCTAGCTGCCGCATTCTGGATCAGTTGTAGTTTCCGGATCACCTTCAAAGGCAGCCCCACATAGACCGCATGACAGTAGTCCAAGCAGGAGATAACCAGAGCATGCTCCACTTTGGCCAGACAGTCCGTGGGCAGGGAGGGTCTCATCCTGCGTACCAGATGGAGCTGGTAGACAGCTGCCCTGGACACAGAACTGACCTGCACCTCCATGGACAGCGGTGAGTCCAAAATGACTCCCAGGCCGCACACCTGGTCCTTCAGGGGCACAGTTGCCCCATTGAGGACCAGGGAGTCCTCCACACCTGCCCCCCTCCCGTACTACTGTCTTGTCAGGATTCAACCTCAATCTGTTAGCCGCCATCCATCCTCCAACCGCCTCCAGACACTCACACAGGACCTTCACCGCCTTCGCTGGTTCTGATATGAAAGAAAGATAGAGCTGGGTATCATCTGCATATTGATGGACACCCAGCCCAAACCCCCTGATGATCTCTCCCAGCGGCTGCATGTAGATGTTGAAAAGCATGGGGGAGAGGACAGAACCCCGAGGCACCCCACAAGTGAGAGCCCAGGGGTCTGAACACTCATCCCCCACCACCACTTTCTGGACACGGCCCAGGAGGAAGGAGCAGAACCACCGTAAAACAGTGCCCCCAGCTCCCAGCCCCTCTAGACGGTCCAGAAGGATGTTATGGTCGATGGTGTCAAAGACTTCTGTTGCTGGACCCAAGACGGATGGGAGCTGTAGCTTTGAGTTCCAGTGCTACATGCGAGAGAGTCCCCAGGAAGCCTCCTAGGGGCTGCCTCATCGCCCGTGGCTCACGCAGCCCCCTATTTTCTCTCCCCACAGTCCCCCAGCCCGTCTCCGAAATCCAGCAAACGTCTGCCAGCTCCAGCGCCGTCACTTTGACTTGGCCTCCCGTTCAGCCTCCGACCGGGAGCATCCTGGACTACGAAGTCAAGTATTATGAGAAGGTGAGCAGAAGAGGGGTGAGAGACGTCGTAAGGGACCTCCAGGGGCCATCCAGCCCAACCCCCTGCGGCGTGGAGTGGGGTGTTGGAAAAGGAGCAGTTTCCCGATGCCCCTTCACCACCCCTTTCCCTCCCATGCAGAGCGGCGGGGGCACCATGTTTGTGAAGACGTCGGATAACCAGGTGACCCTGAGCGGCTTGCGGCGAGGGGCGATGTACGGGGTTCAAGTCCGTGCCCGCTCGGAGGCCGGGTACGGAACGTTTGGGCCCGAGAAGGCCTTCCAGACCCAGGGAATGGGTGAGTAATATTATCCTATGTTTCTTTCCCATTAGGATAAATCAATCCTTCTTTTCTTTTTTGTCTTTTTAACTTTATTCTTACTCTTATGTTGTGATGTTTTTTCTTCTGTATTGAATTTTTCCATACTTACCTTCGTTGTAAATGATCATTTATGTCTGTATTTTAAACCAATAAAGATTTTTAAAAGGTAAAGGTAAACAGACCCCTGACTATTAGGTCCAGTCGTGGCCGACTCTGGGGTTGCGGTGCTCATCTCGCTTTATCGGCCGAGGGAGCCGGTGTACAGCTTCCAGGTCATGTGGCCAGCATGACTAAGCCGCTTCTGGCGAACCAGAGCAGCGCACGGAAACGCCGTTTACCTTCCCACCAGAGCGGTACCTATTTATCTACTTGCACATGACGTGCTTTCGAACTGCTAGGTTGGCAGGAGCAGGGACCGAGCAACGGGAGCTCACCCCGTCGCGGGGATTCGAACCGCCGACCTTCTGATCAGCAAGTCCTAGGCTCAGTGGTTTAACCCACAGCGCCACCCGTGTCCCTTAATAAAGATTTACCATGGAAGGAAAAAAAGGATAAATCAAGCACATGGTGGGGTGCATATCTGACTAGGGGCTGGTGGGAGTTTCTGTCCAAAATGTCTGTGGGCTGGTTGGAGTGGATTGGGAATGGTACTCCAAAATGCCTTTACGTAACAGCAGGCAGACCAGTCATGTACCCAGGCCCAGTTTAAAAGGCCACGCGGCTCACTCTGCCAAAGTCCTGGCTCTAAAGAAGTGTTTCCGCCTGGCGCCTAAAGATATGTGATAATGTAAAAGCGTTTGGCGAAGGTGTCAGGCGAGCCTCCCAGGGGAGAGCATCTCACAGAGGGAACGGCGGTGTAAAAACATAAAAAACCATACAGTCAAATCATTGTTGTCGTTTAGTCGTGTCTGCCTCTTTGTGACCCCCTGGACCAGAGCATGCCAGGCACTCCTGTCTTCCACTGCCACCCGCAGTTTGGTCAAACTCATGTCCGTAGCTTCGAGAACACTGTCCCACCATCTCCTCCTCTGTCGTCCCCTTCTCCTCGTGCCCTCCATCTTTCCCAACATCAGGGTCTTTTCTAGGGAGTCTTCTCTTCTCATGAGGAGGCCAAAGTATTGGAGCCTCAGCTTCACAATCTGTCCTTCCAGTGAGCACTCAGGGCTGATTTCCTCAAGAATGGAGAGGTTGGATCTTCTTGCAGTCCATGGGACTCTCAAGAGTCTCCTCCAGCACCAGAATTCAAAAGCATCCATTCTTCGGCCATCAGCCTTCTTTATGGTCCAGCTCTCACTTTCATACATCACTACTGGGAAAACCGTAGCTTTAAATCAAATCAAATTTAACTCAAATCATAAGGAGCTTAAAAACAGAAGAATTAAATGATGTCAAAATGCATCAAAATTGTTTCTCATGTTGCATTTTAATGATGTAACGTGCCCTGGGTGCTCAGTAAATCATCGTAATTCCGATAAATCTCTCCCTGCTCTTCCATCCCCCGTAGAGTCGGGAAGCAGCACGGAGAAGTTGGCCCTCATTGTGGGAACAGCGGCATTGGGGGCGCTCCTGGTCCTGGCCGTGATCATTGTGGCCATCGTCTGCTTCCGGTAAGGTGCCGCATCCCAGAGCTGGCCGAGGGGATGTGATTAACCGGAGGTTGTGGGCGGGGCTAGATGGACACTGGGAGGAGCCGGCTGGAGGGCTGATGGGAAACGTAGTCCAAAATGGCTGTGATGGGCAGGGAGGATGGGAGCTGCAGTCAGGCGCTGGAGGGGCAGAGCACAAAGGAAATTCAAAGAGTGATTGACGCGGTTGTGGGGGAGGAGCTAAAGGGAGGGATAGTGGGCGGAGCCACTGAGTTGGCCATGACGCCATTTTGTTTCCTCCCTCTGGCAGCCGCCAGGGGTCGTCCAGGTCACGGGAGCAAGAATACTCCGACAAGCCTGGGCAGTACCTGATTGGACACGGTGAGTGAGCGGAGGCGGGCACCGTGGTGATGTCGGTGGGAGGAGCCTGGGGGTGGGAGGAGCTAAGGCAGAAAGTCCCGCGAGGGGTGGCATGTTTGGGTTAGTCCTTTGCCAGCTCCGAAAGCGATAATTTCTGACGTGCCCTGGTTTTCGGATGTAAAAATGGCATCGGGGGGCGGGGGGGAGTTTTGCTGAATTAGCAAAATGTTGGGAAACTCGGATGGGTGGCAGCGCGATGGGAAAAGCGGCAGAAACAACTCCCAAATCTAAAAATCACTTTTTAAAAGCTCAACAATTTGTCCCCCCCCAAAAATGCTCAATGACTCTGTGGACGTCAGGAAATATGGCAACCCTACGAAAGGGGTATTTTTTTAAAGCCCTATACAGCCTAGGACCCTTGTATCCACGGGACCGCCTCTCCCAGTATGCCCCACGGAGGATCTTACGGGCTTCAAACAAAAACATCTTGGAGGTCCCAGGCCACAGGGAGGTTAGGCTGGCCTCAACCAGAGCCAGGGCTTTTTCGGCCGTGGCCCCGATCTGGTGGAACACTCTGTGCCAAGAGACCAGGGCCCTGCGGGACTTGACATATTTCCGCAGGGCCTGCAAGACAGAGCTGTTCCACCAGGCCTTTGGCCAGGGCACAGTCTGACCCCCTCCTTCGACAATCCTCACTGAACTCTAGCCCAATGGTTGCCATCAATTTGATTCAGAATTGATTTTAGAATGAATTGATTTTAGAATGCTGTGTTACTTTTATTGTTGTTAGCTGCTCTGAGCCCAGCATCGGCTGGGGAGGGCAGGATGCAAATAAATTATTATTATTATTATTATTATCATCATCATCATCATTATCATAATTATCATAATTATCATAATTATCATAATTATTATGTTTATTATGTTTATGGTTCCTCTCCTCTCCAGGCACCAAAGTCTACATCGACCCTTTCACCTACGAAGACCCAAATGAGGCCGTGCGCGAGTTTGCCAAAGAGATCGATGTCTCGTACGTCAAAATCGAGGAGGTCATTGGCGCAGGTAAGGACCGACACCTTAGGTTGCAGCGGGTTGGGCTGGATGACCTTTGGGTGTCCCGACCCTTCTATGATTCTAAGTCACAGGCGATCGTAGTTTTGACCTTCACCTGCCTGAGTCTGGCTCCTGCACTGGGGCCAGATTTCCACCCCGCGAAAGCCCGGCGGGGGATCCCCGCCTGAACGGATCCCGACCTCCCTGCTCCCTCCCCTGAGTCTCTCTTCCCGCAGGCGAGTTTGGGGAGGTTTGCCGCGGCCTCCTGAAAGTGCCCGGGAAGAAGGAAATCTACGTGGCCATCAAGACCCTGAAAGGCGGCTACACCGAGAAGCGGCGGCGGGAGTTCCTCAGCGAGGCCAGCATCATGGGGCAGTTTGAGCACCCCAACATCATCCGCCTGGACGGAGTTATCACAAACAGCGTCCCCGTTATGAT
Organism: Podarcis filfolensis; assembly: GCF_964270895.1. NCBI lineage: Eukaryota > Metazoa > Chordata > Lepidosauria > Squamata > Lacertidae > Podarcis > Podarcis filfolensis. Next base: position 2,353,418 of record NC_139615.1, read on the forward strand.
CGTCACCGAGTTCATGGAGAACGGAGCCCTGGACTCCTTCCTCCGGGTAAGGACGGAGGCAGGAGCCAAGAGAGGGCGGGGGGTGCAGGCCAGAGGGGGTAGGGGTCCCCCGATACTTGATAAGAAAAGCTCGGGAGACTTTTGCCCATCCTCACCTTAATAATAATAATTTATTATTTATACCCCGCCCATCTGGCTGAGTTTCCCCAGCCGCTCTGGGCGGCTCCCAATCAAATGTTAAAAACAGGACAGCATCAAATATTATAAACTTCCCTGAACAGGGCTGCCTTCAGATGTCTTTTAAAGATAGGATAGCTGCTTTTTTCCTTCACATCTGAAGGTTCCACAGGGTGGGCGCCACCACCGAGAAGGCCCTTGGCCTGGTTCCCTGTAACCTCACTTCTCGCAATGAGGGAACCGCCAGAAGGCCCTCGGCCTTAACACCTGAAGGCAGCCCTGTTTAAAGGTAAAGGTAAAGGGATCCCTGACCATTAGGTCCAGTCGCGGCTGACTCTGGGGTTGCGGCACTCATCTCGCTTTATTGGCTGAGGGAGCCGGCGTACAGCTTCCGGGTCATGTGGCCAGCAGGACTAAGCCGCTTCTGGCGAACCAGAGCAGCGCATGGAAGCGCCGTTTACCTTCCCACCGGAGCGGTACCTATTTATCTACTGGTACTTTGAGGTGCTTTCAAACTGCTAGGTTGGCAGGAGCAGGGACCGAGCAACGGGAGCTCACCCCGTCGTGGGGATTCGAACCGCCAACCTTCAGATTGGCAAGTCCTAGGCTCTGTGGTTTAACCCACAGTGTCACCCGCGTCCCAGCCCTGTTTAGGGAAGCTTTTAATGTTTAATGCATTACGGTATTTAAATATTTTGTTGGAAGCCGCCCAGAGTGGCTGGGAAAGCCCAGCCAGATGAGCGGGGTATGTATGTATGTATGTATGTATGTATGTATGTATGTATGTATGAATGAATAAATAAATAAATAAATAAATTATTATTATTATTATTATTATTATTATTATTATTATTATTATTATTACTACTGTAATCTCAGTGGAGGCTTTTTCACCCGAATTCCCCAATTTGTCACTTCTTTTGGCTGCATCGACTCTGAGCAACTGACAATATCTTTACGAAACACACGTAGACAAGGAAAGCATATATAATATATATAATTATTTTTGCTTCATACGCAGCTTGATGTTTTGGACCAAGGGTGGGCGGGCGGGTCGTCGAAAACATCTGGGGAGTGCCTTGAGTCGACGAAGGGTTAAGTTTCCACTGGGCGGGCTGGCTCCCCTAACGCGGTCTTTCTCAATCTGGAGGGGTCCCCAGATGTCGGGACTACAACTCCCATCATCCACTGGCCGCGCTCGCTAGGGATGATGGGCGTTGTAGTCCAAGAACGTCCCACGGCTGAGAAAGGCCGCCTAAGTCGCCTTCCCTGTCTTGCTTTTCCGCAGTTGAACGACGGGCAGTTCACCCCCATCCAGCTGGTGGGGATGTTGCGGGGGATCGCGTCCGGCATGCGCTACCTCTCTGACATGAGCTACGTCCACCGGGATTTAGCCGCCCGCAACATCTTGGTCAACAGCAACTTGGTCTGCAAAGTCTCCGATTTTGGCCTGTCTCGCTTTCTCGAAGAGAATTCGTCCGACCCCACCTACACCAGTTCGCTGGTACGGAAAATTGGTTCTGTGTTTCCTCCGCTCTCAATACTGTTCTGTTCTATTTTATTCTATTATTTGTTTCATAAAATGTATATACTGCTCGATTGCAGAAGGAAACCTCAAAGCTGTTTACCAAAAAAAGGACAAAACTATCGCTAAAAGATGTACAACCTTCATTTAAAACATGCAGAAAGTTAAACGTTAGCAGAGTTGACATGAACACGAGCAGCAGGAAATAACTTAAAGGGAGTAAAAAGGTTAAGTTGGTAAATAGGTTTGAATTGGTCACGCGATATAAAATAAGGGACCGCGGGGTGAGGGGGACTCGAAGAAAAAGCAGGTTGAATTTGTTTAGATTCAATTTTTGCTGTTGAAATATTGTAAAATGCAAAAATGTAAACATACTTTTTTAAAAAAAATGCAGAAAGTTAACACCACAGTAGAACAGAGCAAACCAAATTTAAACACAGACTTTCTGAACTTCTGGGTAAAAGGGTAAAGGTAAAGGGGCCCCTGACCATTAGGTCCAGTCATGGCCGACTCTGGGGTTGCGGCGCTCATCTCGCTTTATTGGCCGAGGGAGCCGGCGTACAGCTTCCGGGTCATGTGGCCAGCAGGACTAAGCCGCTTCTGGCGAACCAGAGCAGCGCACGGAAACGCCGTTTACCTTCCCTCCAGGGCGGTACCTATTTATCTACTTGCACTTTGATGTGCTTTCGAACTGCTAGGTTGGCAGGAGCCGGGACCGAGCAACGGGAACTCACCCCGTCGTGGGGATTCGAACCGCCCACCTTCTGATTGGCAAGCCCTAGGCTCTGTGGTTTAACCCGCAGTGCCACCTGCGTCCCTTGGCAGGCGTCAGACACAAAACAGTGAGGCGCCTGTCCAGTGTCAATAGGCAGGGAGTTCCAAAGACTGAGTTCTTACAGAGTTGGATGAGGTATCAGGTGGCAATTTTAGCAGTGCTGGTTCCCCAGATCTCAGCAGTCAAGGGGGCGCATGTGGGATCAGGCAGCCTTGTAGGTGAAGTTCTTAAGGGCTTTGCATAATAGCAGTAACACCTTGAACTCAGAGCAGCTTTGGTCCAGTGCAGTGAGCTACAGGGCCGAGTGGAGATTCGAACCTGGGTCTCTCTCAGGTCCTGGTCCACCACTTAAGCTCTGCATCTCACAAGGAACCCAGGCATCCTGGGAGATGAGATGAGGGCCAGCGCCTGGGTGTGTGTGTGTCAGAAGCCTCTTCCTCGCACCCTCTTCCATTGGTTGATCCTCCTGATCTCTCTCCTCAGGGCGGGAAGATCCCGATCCGGTGGACGGCCCCGGAAGCCATCGCCTTCCGCAAGTTCACCTCCGCCAGCGACGTCTGGAGCTACGGGATCGTCATGTGGGAAGTCATGTCGTTCGGGGAGAGGCCATATTGGGACATGTCAAACCAGGATGTGAGTGCCTCCCCTGCCCTCATCCAGCCTCCCCTCATGCCCTCAGATGTTCTGGACTACAGTTCCCATCAGCCCCCAGGCCAGCGCGGCCATTTCGGCCTACAGCTCCCAGCAGCCCGTAGCCAGCGCGGCCATTTTGGCCTACAGCTCCCATCAGCCCCCAGCCAGCGTGGCCATTTTGGCCTACAGCTCCCATCAGCCCCCAGCCAGCGCAGCCATTTTGGCCTACAGCTCCCATCAGCCCGTAGCCAGCGCGGCCATTTTGGCCTACAGCTCCCATCAGCCCCCAGGCCAGCGTGGCCATTTTGGCCTACAGCTCCCATCAGCCCCCAGCCAACGCGGCCATTTTGGCCTACAGCTCCCATCAGCCCCCGGCCAGCGCGGCCATTTTGGCTTATAGCTCCCATCAGCCCCCGGCCAATGTAGCCATTTTGGCCTACAGCTCCCATCAGCCCCCAGCCAATGTGGCCATTTTGGCCTGCAGCTCCCATCAGCCCCCAGCCAGGGCGGCCATTTTGGCCTACAGCTCCCATCAGCCCCCGGCCAGCGCGGCCATTTTGGCCTACAGCTCCCATCAGCCCCTAGCCAGCGCGGCCAATTTGGCCTACAGCTCCCATCAGCCCCCAGCCAGGGCAGCCATTTTGGCCTACAGCTCCCAGCAGCCCCCAGCCAGTGCGGCCATTTTGGCCTACAGCTCCCATCAGCCCCCAGCCAATGTGGCCATTTTGGCCTACAGCTCCCATCAGCCCCTAGCCAGCGCGGCCAATTTGACCTACAGCTCCCATCAGCCCCCAGCCAGGGCAGCCATTTTGGCCTACAGCTCCCATCAGCCCCCAGCCAGGGCGGCCATTTTGGCCTATAGCTCCCATCAGCCCCCAGCCAGGGCGGCCATTTTGGGCTGCGGCTTGTTGGAGCCTGATGGGAGTTGTAGTCCCTGCTTTTGAATCCTCTTATCGGCTTACAGATAAGCAACCTCTCCCACATTTTTTTCTCAGCCCGCTACCCTCCATTTTATTTTCTGATGGTCCTCTTGTCGGATGGCCCTCTGTTGTTTTTTTTAAGCTGAGGTTCATGCGTGGCAATGGGGTTGGACTAGATGTCCTTCAGGGGACCCTCCCATGATTCTGTGATTCTGCCCCCTAGGTGATAAACGCCATTGAGCAGGACTACCGGCTCCCGCCCCCTACGGACTGCCCCACTTCGCTGCACCAGCTGATGCTGGACTGCTGGCAGAAGGACCGCAACACCCGGCCCCGATTCGCCCAGATCGTCAACTCCTTGGACAAGCTGATCCGGAACCCGGCCAGCCTCAAGATCGTCTCGCGGGGGAACGGAGGGTGAGTCCGGATGAGGCCCCTCCCCTCCTCCCCGGGGAGATCTGGCCTCAGAAATAACTGCGGTTGCTGATTATTCTGCATCGGAGCTGCAACTTACCTCTCCTCCAAGGATATGTAGTTCTCTTCCACCCCCACTTTAATTCTCACAACACCCCTTTGAGGTAGGCTAGGCCGTGGGCAAGTGACTGGCTCCCCTGGGCAAGTGATTTGACCCCCGCTGTCCCGGGTCCAGCGCTCTAACCACTACACCGCCGCTGCCTCCCCAAGGAGATAGCTTCCAACCAGGAGACGCCATCGAGGATTGAACCCGAGACCTTCCGCTCATGAGGCAAAGGCTTTGCCATTAAGTTGCAGCCCTTCTCTAGGACTGAATGTGGGTTTGGGGGACCCATATCTGGGGGCTTGCGGACACGGTCAGATTTCAGAGGTGGCTGCCCCGGGGTAATTGACCCTTGCAGAATCATAGAGTTGGAAGGTACAGGCAACTCCCCATGTACACAAAATCAAGGCATAATAATAATAATAATTTATTATTTATACCCCACCCATCTGGCTGGGTCTCCCCAGCCACTCTGGGCAGCTTCCAACCAAATATTAAAAACAATACAGCGTCGGACATTAAAAACTTCCCTAAACAGGGCTGCCTTCAGTTGTCTTTTAAAATAAAATACAGTGGTACCTCGGGATGCGAATGGGATCCGTTCCGGAGCCCCGTTCGCATCCCGAACAAAGTGTAAGACGCGACAGCGCGTCTGCGTGTGCACGGGCTGCGTTTTGCTGCTTCCGCGCATGCGCGCCATGTCATTTTTGACCGTCTGCGCATGCGCGAGCGGCGAAACCCGGAAGTAACGCGCTCCGTTACCTCCGGGTCGCCACGGAGCGCAACATAAAAGCGCTCAACCTGAAGGGTATTTATCACGAAGTATGACTGTAGTTGTTTATTGCTTTGACATCTGGTGGGAGGGCGTTCCACAGGGCGGGTGCCACCACCGAGAAGGCCCTCTGCCTGGGTCCCTGTAACTTCGCTTCTCGCAGGGAGGGAATCGCCAGAAGGCCCTTGGAGCTGGACCCAGGTGTCCGGGGTGGAGACACTCCTTCAGGTCTACTGGGCCTTTGAGGCCAGTTAGGGCTTTAAAGGTCAGCCCCAACACTTTGAATTGTGCTCGGAAACGTGCATCCCCTCGAACCCAGAACGGGCACAGAAAGGGACAAAAATGGCGTCTAGCAATCCCACCAGCATTTGAGGTTTTCCAAAGGGTTTTTGGAGGCTTTTCAGAGGGTGCTTGCAGGCTTTTCCCACGGCGTTCCCAATCCATGGGATTTCACGTGCCTCGGAACGTAACCCCCACGTAAATGGGAGAGTTCCCTGATTGCTTGTATTTTGGCCAATTGTTTTTTAGCGGTTTTCCATCATTTTTAACAAATTGTAGTGCAAATCAGCGCAAATTTAATACGGATTTAAAGGCTGACTTCCGTGATTCTGTGGCTTCTGTCTCCCTCACTCCTCTGCTCTCTCTCTCTCTCTCTCCTTCCGCCCCCCACAATCTCAGGCCGTCCCACCCCCTCCTGGACCAGCGCCTGCCCCATTACTCCTCCTTCGCATCCATCGGCGACTGGCTCCGCGCCATCAAGATGGGGCGCTACGAAGAGAATTTCGCCGGCGCCGGGTTCACCTCCTTCGAGCTGGTCAGCCAACTCTCCACCGAGTGAGTGAGCCTGCGGAGCAAGGAGGGTCCCAAGACCCTTGTGGGCGGGGAGACGGGGCAGCGAGTTTGAGGTGCGGCGGTAATGCCGCACTGAAATCGCATCTGTGGTTCCCGCATAACGGGGTTGGACTAGATGACCGCATGGGGTCCCTTCCAACTGTGATGACTCCTCTCTCCTCCTCCCTTGGCTTTCCCTCTCCAGAGACCTCCTCCGGATCGGCGTGACATTGGCCGGACATCAGAAGAAAATCTTGTCCAGCATTCAGAACATGCGTGTTCAGAGCAAGTCCGGCTCGTCTTTGGGACCCTACTGACCGCAGAGGAAGGAAACGGTCCGAAATTATTGCGTTTTGACTGTTCTTCCCCCTCCTCAATCAAACGGTGACGATTGTGGCCTCTTGACTTGGGACATCGGCTGCCTCCCTCCTTCCTGCTCGTCTCTCTTATTTTTCACTTATTTTTCAGTTTTGGAACAGCGTATTCCGTGGGGAATAATTCGGCTTTCTCTCTCCCCCGCCACGTATCCTCTCATCCTTTGGCACAGAAAGGGATGGAAAGATGATTTAACTGTTCAAGCGCGGTGAGGATAGTCCTTTTTTTGCCAGTCGAGTCGCCACGAATGGCCGCTCCCGGGTCGAGGAGTCGCTTTCGGTACCCGCCGGGCCACTTTTCAAGATGGCCGAACGCAGCGGCAAAAAAGATGGCTGCCAAATCCACAGCGTCTTCCGTTCCTGCCGTTTTGGCACCTTCACATGACCTTCCGTGGCTCCGAAACTTCTGAACGTTGGAAAAGCCAAAGATGGCCTCCCATCGGGCCAAGTTTCCCGGACCGCGGTTCGCGCCACAAAATGGCCGCCCTCCCGTTGTCTTCCGGAGCGGCTGGCCTGTTTGTTGGAGGTTGCAAGGTGGCCGCCTGGTGGGAGGAATGAGGTGGCCGCTGAGGGAAATGAAATTCCTTTGCCACCTGGCCTTCAAGATGGCCACCCCTCTCTGCTTGGTGGCAACGTTTTCAAAATGGAGGCTGATGGATCCCTGTCTTTCTGCCATTTTGGGGTGTGTTTTAAAAACTTTGGCCCACCATGGTGCTGTATGGAGGATTTGTGTGGGATGATCACCAGAGGCCTTATACAATTTGTCGTCCGTCCTTTTGGGGTGACGGGGAGGGCGGCCGCCCGTTGTCTACCGATTTCTGGAAATGTGGAGCCTTACTTGAATCTAAATGGACATATTCCATTATAATAAAGGGACGGGGGTCAAGGTTTCTGCACACTTTGACGTGCAGCCCCTGACTCTCCACGTCCCGAAAGCCAAAGAGGGACTGTCATTGGCATGCCACGGGCAGTGCCGCATTCGCCAGAGTGCAACTTGTCGCCACGCAAAGCTGGAGGGAAATGGCAGCTGTGTAGTGATGTCATCAGGAGCAGGAGTGATGTCATCTCTGCCTGCCGAATCTATGAGCTTTCAAGGACGCGCATGCCACAGAGAAGGGTTAAACCGCCGCGTTGAAATAACCATATGACAATCAGAAGACTCTGCACTTTCTGATGATGTCACTGTGATGATGTCACAGGAGAGGAAAGTGAAGCTTTTGCTCTGGGATGTCTCAAACTGCCTTCTTATGGCTTTCGCCACTCGAGACCAATAATACCCTAGAGACTGTTAGGGATGTCCTGGGCACTGGACTGCGATGCCATCGTGGTGCGAGAGCAAGACCGTTCTCTCTGTGACGTCATCCCCGTGTGCCGGGAGAACTGGTGGCAGAAGGAGATGCCTAGTTTCGCTCTCTTGATGACATCGAAACAAAGTGCCTCCAGATAAAGTGTGGGCGCTGAGAGGTGATGTCACGGGAACAGGCCTGTGATGTCGTTACAAAGCGCTTCTCCTTTTGTATCATTTTGTTAACCTTCATATTGAAGGTGGTGATTTTCCTTTTTATTAAAAAAACAAAAAGTATATGAAACCGAGGGGAATATGACTGCCTGGGTTGGGTGTGTGTGTGTGGAGTGGAACGGGGGACAGAAATTGTCGGGGGGGGGGCATAATTTGATGCTGCAATTATACCCCCTTCTCCCTTATTTTCTGGAACAGAAAGAGTCAAAGGTTCCACCGCCCAGGGATGCCAAATTGAAAGCATTGGGTTCCAGATTCCACAGCAGTTGGGATTTCCGTTCCCATGTCTACCTGGAATCGCAAACTTTCTTTTTGTCTCCCAGCAGGAAAAGTGGCTAGTAGCCATATTTATCCTCCACAAAATTATCTTAATCCAGGCATAGGCAAACTTGGCCCGCCAGATGTTTTGGAAGTACAACTCCCATCATCCCTAGCTAACAGGACCAGTGGTCAGGGATGATGGGAGTTGTAGTCCCAAAACATCTGGAGGGCCGAGTTTGCCTATGCCTGGTCTAGACCTCTTTTGGTAGCTAAGACAGGCTGGCAAGGCATTCTTGCTGTGGTTGTTGTTGAGTCGTTTAGTCGTGTCCGACTCTTCGTGACCCCCTGGACCAGAGCACGCCAGGCCCTCCTGTCTTCCACTGCCTCCCGCAGTTTGGTCAAACTCATGCTGGTAGCTTCAAGAACACTGTCCCACCATCTCGTCCTCCGTTGTCCCCTTCTCCTTGTGCCCTCCATCTTTCCCAACATCAGGGTCTTTTCCAGGGAGTCTTCTCTTCTCATGAGGTGGCCAAAGTCTTGGAGCCTCAGCTTCAGGATCTGTCCTTCCAGTGAGCACTCAGGGCTGATTTCCTTCAGAATGGAGAGGTTGGATCTTCTTGCAGTCCAAGGGACTCTCAAGAGTCTCCTCCAGCACCAGAATTCAAAAGCATCCATTCTTCGGCGATCAGCCTTCTTGATGGTCCAGCTCTCACTTCCATACATCACTACTGGGAAAACCAGAGCTTTAACTATACAGACCTTTGTTGGCAAGGTGATGTCTCTGCTTTTTAAGATGCTGTCTAAGTTTGTCATTGCTTTTCTCCCAAAAAGCAGGCGTCCTTTAATTTTGTGGCTGCTGTCACCATCTGCAGTGATCATGGAGCCCAAGGAAGTAAAATCTCTCACTCATAGATATATATATACTTACTTATTTGATTTCTATACTGCCCTTCACCCAGGCACCACAAGATGGTATATCATCTGAAAACACAAAAATAATACATAAGGGAATCCCACCAGCGGGATCCGAGTGCGAGAGTGACCGTCTCCCCTTTTGTGGTTTCCGGAAATTGTTAAGCTGAAGCACTGTTACCTCTGACCGTGGAGCCATCGCTAGGCCTCTCCTCCTCCGTGGATTTGTCTAGACCTTTTCTAAAGCCATCTAGGCCAGTGACCGTCGCTGCCTCCTGTATCAGGGAGTTCCATAGGTTAACTGCACCCGGCGTAGCTCCGTTTGGGGAGCTAGTGGGAGAGAGGGCTGTTGCCTTCAGGAACAGCTCGTGGGCTTTCCAGAGACAGCGGTTGCTGTGCCGGATGAGGCCTGTTTGGTCAAATCCCGCTTAACTGGAAGAACTTTCTAACTGTAAGAGCCGTTTGACGGTGGAATGGTTTCGGGGAGGTTTGTGGGCTTTCCTTCCTCGGAGATTTTTAAGCAGATGGCCATCTGTCATGGATGCTTTAATAATAATAATAATAATAATAATAATAATAATAATAATAATAATAATTTATTTATACCCCACCCATCTGGCTGAGTTTCCCCAGCCACTCTGGGCGGCTCCCAATCAAGTGTTAAAAACAGTACAGCGTTAAATATTAAAAACTTCCCTAAGCAGGGCTGCCTTCAGATGTCTTTTAAAGATAAGATAGCTGCTTATTTCCTTTACATCCGATGGGAGGGCGTTCCACAGGGAGGGCGCCACCACCGAGAAGGCCCTCTGCCTGGTTCCCTGTAGCTTTGCTTGTCGCAATGAGGGAACCGCCAGAAGGCCCTCGGAGCTGGACCTCAGTGTCCAGGCTGAACGATGGGGGTGGAGACGCTCCTTCAGGGATACTGGGCCTTTGAGGCCGTTTAGGGCTTTCAAGATCAGCACCAACACTTTGAATCGTGCTCGGAAACGTACTGGGAGCCAATGCAGATCTCTCAGGACCGGTGTTATGTGGTCCCGGCGGCCGCTCCCAGTCACCAGTCTAGCTGCCGCATTCTGGATTAATTGCAGTTTCTGAGTCACCTTCAAAGGTAGCCCCATGTAGAGCACATTGCAGTAGTCCAAGCGAGAGATAACTGGAGCATGCACCACTCTGGCCAGACAGTCCACTGGCAGGGAGGGTCTTAGCCTAGTAGTTGAGATCGCGGCCTTGCGCGGGGTTGGTCTAGATGACCCTCAGGGACCCCTCCAGTACCACGATTTTTGGAACTCTCCATCCAAACTGGACCCAGAGTTCCTGGATCCTTCGCACCGCTCTGGAGCGGGAGAGAGAGCAAGTAAAGGAAAAGGGAGAACGTTCTCCACCCAAAATAGCAGGAAGTGAGGAAGGAAACTGACTGGGCATAAATCCATTGAGAAGACTCCTTTTTTCCAGGGAAGGGAAGCCACAGGTCAGATTCCTTGTGCAGAGACACAATGGGGAAGAGGATGGGGGTTAATGGCTCTCTTGATTTATCGGTGTTCCGAGGGCCAAGCCCATGTTGATCCCATGCAGCTGGCTCCCACTCGAAGGACCTAAACTGCTTTTTTGGGGGGCTGTGTGTGTGTGTGTGTGTGTGTGTGTGTGTGTGTGTCCCGGAAGCCCAACCCAAGAGGGAGGCAGATCTGAAATGTGGCAGAGACGTGAGGCTCGTGCAAATTCGGGAACTCCCGACTCCAAAGGCGGCCACATTCCTTCTGGAAGATTCAGTCCAGAGGGACCCTTTAAAAATAATATTGGAAGGTTTTAGCGTCCACTAAGGCCTGTGTCTGCAGCCCAACCCAGTTTAAGCCAGAATGTGCATTCTGCAGATGGCTTTGAAAACCTTGCACCCAGGTTTTTTGCCATTTTTGCTCGGATTGGTAGCACAGGTTACCAGCAGGTTCACAAAATTACAGTTCCCAGAGGTCTCTTAAATGGGGCTGAGGGCCGCCAGCAATAACAAAGAGACTTTAAGGCCAGGCTCAGCAATTTTTTTCAGCAGGGGGCTAGTCCACTGTCCCTCAGACCTTGTGGGGGGCCAGACGATATGAACGAATTCCTATGCCCCACGAATAACCCAGAGATGCATTTTAAATAAAAGGACACATTCTACTCATGTAAAAAACACGATTTAGAAGGCGATTGGGCCAAATTTGGCCCCTGGGCCTTTGTTGGCCTACCCACGCTTTAAGGCAGTGATCCTCTATTCGGTTACCCTAGATGCAAACCCCACTGAACTTAAGCATTTGCTTCCGAGTAATTTCAGGGACACGGGTAGCGCTGTGGTCTAAACCACAGAGCCTGGGACTTGCCGATCAGAAGGTCGGTGGTTCGAATCCCCGCAATGACGGGGTGAGCTCCTGTGGCTCAGTCCCTGCTCCTGCCCACCTAGCAGTTCGAAAGCACATCAAAGTGCAAGTAGATAAATAGGTACCGCTCTGGCGGGAAGGTCAACGGCGTTTCCATGCACTGCTCTGGTTCGCCAGAAGCGGCTTAGTCCTGCTGGCCACATGACCCGGAAGCTGTACGCCGGCTCCCTCGGCCAGGAAAGCGAGATGAGCGCCGCAACCCCAGAGTCAGTCACGACTGGACCAAATGGTCAGGGGTCCCTTTACCTTTACCTAATTTCAATCAGTAGAGCACAAGAATCTCAAGGTTGTGGATTAAAGCTCCACATTGGGTGAAAGATTCCTGCATTGCAGCGGGTTGGACTGGATGACCCTCGGGGTCCCTACCACTTGTCTATGATTTGCTGGCATCTAGGACAACACGGCGAAGCACTTCCCGTCTATAATTTACTTCCAATCCTTACGATAACTTGCAAGGCAGGAGCAGGGAGCGTGTGTGGCTCTGCAGATTTATGGAATCCTAGAATTGTGGCCGAAGAATGGATGCTTTTGAATTCTGGTGCTGGAGGAGACTCTTGAGAGTCCCATGGACTGCAAGAAGATCCAACCTCTCCATTCTGAAGGAAATCAGCCCTGAGTGCTCACTGGAAGGACAGATCCTGAAGCTGAGGCTCCAAGATTTTGGCCCCCTCATGGGAAGAGAAGACTCCCTGGAAAAGACCCTGATGTTGGGAAAGATGGAGGGCACAAGGAGAAGGGGACGACGGAGGACGAGATGGTGGGACAGTATTCTCGAAGCGACCAGCATGAGTTTGACCAAACTGCGGGACGCAGCGGAGGACGGGGTGTCTGGTGTGCTCTGGTCCAGGAGGCCACGAAGAGTCGGACACCACTAAATGACTCAACAACAACAACAAGAATTGTGGCATTGGAAGAGACGCAAAGGGGCATCTAGTCCAATCTCCTGCAGTGCAGGAATGAAAGCTATCGATCGCATTTCTGTAATGCTTTCCCTTCAAATTAATCCCCAAGTGGAACTTCCTGGGATCATCTAGTTGGCTCTGGCAATTATGACTACTGTATTTTTCGCCCTATAGGACGCACTTTTCCCCCTCCAAAAATGAAGGGGAAATGTGTGTGCGTCCAATGGGGCGAATGCAGGATTTCGCTGAAGCCTGGAGAGCGAGAGGGGTCAGTGCGCACCGACCCCTCTCGCTCTCCAGGCTTCAGGAAGCTATCCGCAAGCCTGGGGAGCCCGCGGGAGGTCCCGCGGGCTCGCAAGGTTTGCGGGCAGCAGCCTGCAACCCAAAAGCTCGGGGGACAGCGGGGAGGCGCAGCGCCGCCACCCCGTTATTCCCCGACCTGATCTGGAGGCTGGCGGGGGGGGAGGAAGCAAGCTTGCTTCTCCCCCCCGCCAGCCCCACAACCTCAGGGGATAGCGGGGTAGCGGAGCACCGCCACCCCGTTATTCCCCGACCTGATCTGGAGGCTGGCGGGGGGGGGGGGGAGAAACAAGCTTGCTTCTCCCCCCCCCGCCAGCCTCACAAACTCGGGGGACAGCGGGGCAAGCCGCTGCCCCACGGAGGCTAGAGAGGCTGTCCCTGAAGGCAGAAGAGAGAGACGGAGTGCTCCGTCTCCCTCTTCTAGCTTGGGGATGGCTGCGCAAACCTGGGGGGGAAATAAAAATTTTTTCCTTGATTTCCCCCCCAAAAAACTAGGTGCGTCCTATGGGCCGGTGCGTCCTATAGGGCGAAAAATACGGTATATTATCGCATGGCTCATTTTGCAAAGACTCCCGGTTCTTCCCAAAGGCCCACGCAGAATGCAGCTGCCACAAAAACCGGTCCACCCAGTGCAAATTTCTCCTGGGTTCAATATGGTACCCCTTGCTGAGTGTCCGCGCTGCGCACAGGGCTCCTTTCACACATGCAGTTTGGGGTAACCTTCAGACTCCTTTCTGAAGCATTTTGCAAAGAGGCAGCTGGGGAAAGAGGGTGTGCTGCTGTTTTCCCCTTTCTAGTAGTCCACAAAGCCAGGTCGAGAGAAGCGAGGCCACAGGTTTCAAAGAGGAACAGCGACCCCGTGTGGCCTCACTGAGCTGTGCCGCCCCTGGAAATCTGTAAACCTTTGTGGAAAGTAAAGGTAAAGGGACCCCTGACCGTTAGGTCCAGTCGTGGCCGACTCTGGGGTTGCGGCGCTCATCTCGCTTTATTGGCCGAGGGAGCCGGCGTACAGCTTCCGGGTCATGTGGCCAGCAGGACTAAGCCGCTTCTGGCGAACCAGAGCAGCGCACGGAAACACCGTCTACCTTCCCGCCGGAGCGGTACCTATTTATCTACATGCACTTTGACATGCTTTCAAACTGCGAGGTTGGCAGGAGCAGGGACCGAGGAACGGGAGCTCACCCCGTCATTGCGGGGATTTGAACCGCCGACCTGATCGGCAAATCCTAGGCTCTGTGGTTTAACCCACAGTGCCACCCGCGTCCCGTGTGGAAAGTGCTTGCCGTTAATACATGTTCGCTGGAGAGCTTAACCCAGGGGTCAGCAAGCTTTTTCAGCAGGGGGCCGGTCCACCGTCCCTCAGACCTTGAGGAGGGCCGGACTATATGTTTGGGGGGAGGAATGAATGAATTCCTATGCCCCACAAATAACCCAGAGATGCATTTTAAATAAAAGGGAACATTATACTCATGTAAAAACACACTGATTCCTGGACCGTCCACTGGCTGGATTTAGAAGGCGATTGGGCCGTATCCGGCCCCTGGGCCTTAGTTTGCCTACCCATGCCTTAACCCATCATGTCATGCCTTAATTTGCACTCAGGGCTCTCAGACCCAGAAACCTGTTTCTCATGCCAGCCTCCCATCTCTGAAACACTACTTCCAATGCTGTATGTGCGTATTCTCACCCCCTGCAGGCCAGATGGGAAACCCGTAAGCAGGATCGGAGCACAAGAGCCACTCTTGTGATTTCCAGCAGAGCGTAGCTAACATGGTTCGCGGCCCTCAATAATCCTCCCCTCCTCCTGGTTTGTCCCCTCCTCTTTTAAAGCCATCCAAGATGGAAGCAATCACTGCCTCCAGTGGCAGGGAGTTCCGCAGGTGAACTGAAGAAGGACTTTCTGCTACCTGCCCTGACAGTGTGCGATGACGGGCCTGCCTTGCAAAAAAACATTTGTTAGCTCTTGACTCCTGATCCCAGAGCTGCCTTGGCTCACCACGCGGCAGGGACAACATGCTCCTTAACATGCAGAGAGGCGTCCTTTTTCTCTACCCAAATCGAAAATACGCTTTGCACGGCGCGACGTTCCACAAACCTGGATGAATTTGGCAGCGAGGTTGGGTGGGGTGGGGTGGGGGAGTCAAACAGAAACAATTTTATTTTTTTTTGCAAAAAAATTAAGACAGGTTCTAATCAGTTACAAATGGCCGGCACGTTGAGACGCTTGGTGTTTGGAGTAAGTCCGTGGGGGTCAGGGTAGTGGAAGGGCTTTTGTCTTTTTTGGTCTGAAGCGGGGCAGATAGCCCGGAGGGGCAGGCACGGCGATTTATTTGCAAGCACCCGGCGGGCACTTTTGTCTGTGCAGAGTCCTTCGGCCCCTGGGGGGCTTCGTCAGAGGGGTGGCGCCTGCAAGAGAAGAGGCAGAATGAGGACATCAGAAGAGGCTTGCTGCGTCAAGGAAATCGTGGCCCATCTTGGCCAAAATTCTGGGTCTCTTTTTTTATCGATACAGCAAGAAAAAAGCGAAAACACAAATACCAAATTACACACAGGGATAACTATAGACACGGAATTTTCTTAACAAACAATAAAACATAAATTGGTCTTCAGACTAAAGACCCAACCTCCCGTCTATTCCATATTTCGATTTCATATTATTGCCAATACAGTGGTACCTCGGGTTACATATGCTTCAGGTTACATACGCTTCAGGTTACAGACTCCGCCAACCCAGAAATAGTGCTTCAGGTTAAGAACTTTGCTTCAGGATAAGAACAGAAATCATGCTCCAGTGGCGCGGCAGCAGCAGGAGGCCCCATTAGCTAAAGTGGTGCTTCAGGTTAAGAACAGTTTCAGGTTAAGTACGGACCTCCAGAACGAATTAAGTACTTAACCCGAGGTACCACTGTACACACTTTTATTGTAATTAAACTTTTTCTTAATATATCTTAATTCTTATATCTGTCTTGCAGCTATTACTGAAGTTCCTCGAATACTGCAACAGAGTTTAAACGACTATATTTATATTTCGAATATTCTTTGAAAACCTCCTGTTTTGAAGCAAATTCCTGGTTTGATTTATTTTTTATTTTTTCCGATAGACCGTCTAATTCGGTATATTCTGTCAGCTTTTGGATCCTGGTTCTCACAGTGCCCAACCAGGTGACCCAGAGCCAAACCCACAAGCAGGATCCGAGTGCGAGAGCAGCTCTTCCCCTACTCCCTGGTTTCCTGCAACTCGCATTCAGAAGCATTACGTCATGGTTAGTAGCCATCAATAGCCCTCTCTGTAAATCTACCCATTGCTCTGCCTCTGACCATGAAGGCATGGCTAGTAGCCAATTGCAACCCTCTCCTCCAGGAATTTCCCCAATTCTCTTTGAAAGCCTCCTGTGGCAGGGAGTTCCGTAGTTTAACAGCAGGTCTGCTGCTTCTGGCCCTGGAAAGAGCATATAGCAGCTGATGATGATGATGATGATGATGATGATGTTGATGATAATAATAATAATAATAATAATAATAATAATAATAATAATAATAATTTTATTTATACCCCGCCCAGCTGGCTGGGTTTTCCCAGCCAGTCTGGGCGGCTTCCAACAGAACACTAAAATACAATAACCTATTAAACATTAAAAGCTTCCCTAAACAGGGCTGCCTTTAGATGTCTTCTAAAAGTCTGGTAGTTATTTTTCTCTTTGACATCTGGTGGGAGGGTGTTCCACAGGGCGGGTGCCACCACCGAGAAGGCCCTCTGCCTGGTTCCCTGTAACCTCACTTCTCGCAGGGAGGGAACTGCCAGAAGGCCCTCGGAGCTGGACCTCAGTGTCCGGGCTGAACAATGGGGGTGGAGACGCTCCTTCAGGTGTACTGGGTCACTGGAGGTGAACCAGGAACGAGACCTTGGGAGTCCTAGTGAAAAGCTCTTCTACGATGTCAACCCAGTGTGCAGCAGCTGTGAAAAATGCGAATTCTATGCTAGCAAAGGAGCTGAAAACAGCTGCCGCCATAATTTTTAGCCTTACCAAAATTGACATACATCTGGAAAGTTCTGTCCACCTATGATCCTCCTTCGGAGACTTGAGCCTGCGTTCCCAAACCCTCAGCCCCGTTCCTTTTCCCTGGCAAGTTCCCATTGCCAAACCCTCGTATCTACGGGACCACCTCTCCTGGTCTGCCCTGCAGAGGACCTTAAGGTCCATGAATAATCATAGTTTAGAGGTCCTGGGCCCTAAGGAAGTCAGACTATCCTCCACCAGCACCAGGGCCTTCTCAGTGGTGGCTCCGACCTGGTGGAATGCTCTGTCCCAGGAGACCAGGGCCCTGCAGGATTTAACCTCCTTCCGCCTGGCCTTTAATTTGAATTCAGCCTGATCTTTTATTCCCCTTCCCTTCCCTCCCCTTTTATGAAGATCACCCGCTCTGAGACCCCACAGCTAATTCTCCCCTGGCCTCCTCGCTGGCCCAAGTAGGACCAGTGCAGCCAGCTAGCCTTTATGCTTATTTCCCCTAAATTGATTTTTGAATTTTATCGTTATTCATGTTTTTATACTGTATTTTATGCTGCTTTTATAACTGTTTTAAATTTGTTGTTAGCCGCCCTGAGCCCGGTTTTTGAACCGGGAAGGACGGGGTATAAATATATTATTATTATTATTATTATTATTATTATTATTATTATTATTGAGTCATAGAGTTGGAAGGGACCCCAAGGGTCATCCAGTCCAACCCCCTGTGTTGCAGCTAAAGGCAAAGATTGACTGCGGATGGGAGATCTGAAGGCTGGAGAGGTCCCAGGTGAGGGAGTGACACCTGCCACACATGCATCCTGGCGAATCATCTTCCTGAATTGGATGGGGACAAGCAACAGTTGTCGAAAAGGAAGTATATACAGTGGTACCTCGGGTTACATACTCTTCAGGTTACAGACTCTGCTAACCCAGAAATAGTGCTTCAGGTTAAGAACTTTGCTTCAGGATGAGAACAGAAATCGTGCTCCGGCGGCACGGCGGCAGCGGGAGGCTCCATTAGCTAAAGTGGTGCTTCAGGTTAAGAACAGTTTCAGGTTAAGAACGGACCTCCGGAATGAATTAAGTACTTAACCCGAGGTACCACTGTATTCATACGTGACATAGTTAATGTAAGGAACCCACAGCCTCAAACTCTCGAGGCGTTAAAAGGGCATTTGACAAATTTATGGAGGAGGAGGAGGTGTGAAAGGTCTATGGATTGTAGCCAAATTTTACCTCCAAGCCCAGAGGCAGTCTACCTGTAGGTAACAGCTGCCAGAGGGGGACATATGGTGGGGAAAGGGTATTTGTCAGCTGTCCAGAGACAAATAATCCTGTTTGTCGGCTGTCCAGAGACATGGTCAGCAACAGGATTCTGTTTAAAGCTTATTACCGTATTTTTCGCTCTATAAGATGCACCAGACCACAAGACGCACCTAGTTTTTGGAGGAGGAAAGCAAGAAAAAAAATATTCTGAATCTCAGAAGCCAGAACAGCAAGAAGGATCTCTGCGCAGCGAAAGCAGCAATCCCTCTTGCTGTTCTGGCTTCTGGGATAGTTGCGCAGCCTGCATTCGCTCCATAAGACGCCCACACATTTCCCCTTACTTTTTAGGAGGGAAAAAGCGAGTCTTACAGAGCAAAAAATACGGTAAATCGCAACAGTACAAACACAACACGTAGGAATAAGCCAATCAAAGTTCATATGTACTACGTAACAGAGTGGTAGAGAGGACCAGCAAGCGGTGTGTTCAAAACAGATATCTAAGGACAGTCTCACATTAATTCCAACAGAAGACGTCTCAAAAGCTTCCAAAGTAAAGTCTCTCAATAGTCTTTCAAAAGTTTCAACGGAAGACGTCTCAAAAACCTCAAAAGGACAGTGTCTCTGGAATGACGCCACTGTTTCATAATAGTCTTCATCAGTCTCCACCACTCTGTTTTGTTTTTTTTTTAAATAATTTTTATTAACTGGCCAATCACATCAAATTAAATCACATCACATAAATTCCAAATTACAAAGCCAAATTTTTAAATTTTGTTGGGGGAACCCATACTTCAAGATCCAAAGGGGGATTCAGATCATCTTCTTATTACGTACTGCGTTAATGTCCAAATCAGTCCCAACATCAGTCTCCACCACTCTGTTACATTGTACATATGAACTTTGATTGGCTTATTCCTACACAGTGGTACCTCGGGTTACATACGCTTCAGGTTACATACGCTTCAGGTTACAGACTGCGCTAACCCAGAAATAGTGCTTCGGATTAAGAACTTTGCTTCAGGATGAGAACAGAAATTGTGCTCCGGCGGCACGGCAGCAGCAGGAGGCCCCATTAGCTAAAGTGGTGCTTCAGGTTAAGTACGGACCTCCGGAACGAGTTAAGTACTTAACCCGAGGTACCACTGTAATTTGAATGATATCATCATTCTATTATATATTCTTTACTAACTATTAGCCTACATGTTGTGCTTGTATTGTTGTGATTGGTTCTTAAAGCCAATTCTTATTATTAATAATAATAATAAGACGAAAAAGCACCTTATCGAAAACACATTCCGCTCCCCAATGCAAGAATCCTGGGAAGAAGAAGAAGATGAAGAAGAGTTTGGATTTGATATCCCGCTTTATCACTACCCGAAGGGGTCTCAAAGCGGCTCACATTCTCCTTTCCCTTCCTGCCCCACAACAAACACCCTGTGAGGTGAGTGGGGCTGAGAGACTTCAGAGAAGTGGGACTGGCCCAGGGTCACCCAGCAGCTGCATGTGGAGGAGCGGGGAATTGAACCCAGTTCACCAGATTACGAGTCCACCGCTCTTAACCACTACACCATGCTGGGAGCTGTAGTTTGTTACGGGTGCTGGGAGTTGTAGCTTTCGAGGGGCAAAACTATTGTTCCCAGGTTTATTTGGAGCAGCGGTTCTCAACCTGTGGGTCCCCAGATGTTGTCGGACTACAACTCCCATCACCCCTAGCTAGCAAGGCCAGACTCCTCACGGGGTCCCTGCCATGGGAGCATATTCACCCAGTGCTTTTCAAGCTGCACTGGCTCCCGGTGGAGTACAGGGTCAGGTTCAAGGTGCTGCTTTTGACCTTTAAAGCCCTTCACGGCCTAGGACCCTCGTACCTACGGGATCACCTCTCCCGGTCTGCCCCACGGAGAGCCTCAAGGTCCATAAATAGCAACACCCTAGTGGTCCCAGGCCCTAAGGAAGTCAGATTAGCCTCAACCAGAGCCAGGGCCTTTTCAACACTGGCCCCGGCCTGGTGGAACGCTCTGCCTCATGAGACCAGGGCCCTGCAGGATCTGATTTCTTTCCGCAGGTCCTGTAAGACGGAGTTGTTCCGCCTGGCCTTTGGCTTGGAGCCAGTTTGATTCCCTCCCTCCCTCTCTTTCTTTTTTCCTTTCCTTCTCCTCCTACGATGAGGCTATATTTAAATATTTTAATGTTTAAATATTTTAATGTTGCATTTTAATTTTGTTTTTAAGTTGTAATCATTCAACTTGTTTTTATTATTGCTTGTAAGCCGCTCTGAGCCCGGCCTTGGCTGGAGACGGTGGGGTATAAATAAATAAAATATTATTATTATTATTATTATTATTAGCTCAGGGATGATGGGAGTTGTAGTCCAACAACATCTGGGGACCCACAGGTTGAGAACCACTGATTTGGAGGAAGCAATGTGCTTCGCATGGGCAGGATTTCTGCTTTGCAGTGGGTTGGACTAGATGACCCTCGGGTCCCTTCTCACTCAACAATTCCATGATTCTGTGCCTGGATTCCATGAGCACTTGGAATCGATCCAAAAGGGATCCTTCTGTTCTTCCAATGCCTCCTGGTTGCCCAGGGAAGGCTCATAATAATAATAATAATAATAATAATAATAATAATAATAATAATAATAATAATAATATTTTATTTATACCCCGCCCATCTGGCTGGGTCTCCCCAGCCACTCTGGGCAGCTTCCAACAGAATATTAAAATACAATCATCTATTAAACATTAAAAGCATCCCTAACCAGGGCTGCCTTCAGATGTCTTCTAAAAGTCTGGTCGTTGTTTTTCTCTTTGACATCTGGTGGACGACCTCATAGGGACTAGTGACTTGAGTAGGCGTGTTAACCCCAGTCCAGCACCTGGAGGTGCCGAGAGAGGGGGTTTCTGAGATGCGACTCCACCCCCAGGCTTACCGTTAACACCCAAGGCCGCTGAGGGTCCCGATCCGGTCCAGCTTGATGCCAAAGCACCCTTGCTGGGCCATCTTCTTGGCTCGCCCCCGGAACTTCTTCTGGGTGCTCACAAAGTCTTTCAGGAAGTGGATCCAGGCGCGCTCCCCTGAGGAGGGGGCTGGGGGGCCGGGGGCATCGTGGAGGGGCTGCTGGCCGCGTAGGATCTGGGAGAGCGGCGGCGGGTGGTCTCCTTCGTTGGCTGACAGCAAGGCGGCCAGGTCTTCCCCAAGGATCTCCAGCAAGGACTGAAGAGGGAAGGAGACAGAGAGGAGAAATTTAACCCCCTTCAAAAAGCCCCCCCAAAAAACCATCACCCCATAAGTAGGTCCCTGTGCCCCACTCCCAAAATTCTTACCCACCAGCAATTCAATGTGCTATTTTAGATCTCCGCCAAAAAATTGGTGCATTGGAATGCTTTCGAAGATGTGGGGTCTTCGACAGAGAAGTGGGGTTTGAGTTAGAAGTGGGGTGCTCCTGGGGTCCTCTACTTACCTGGGTTGAGTGGACAGGGGTCTGGGAGGCCAGGGGCAGGAGGAAGAGGAAGAGGGAGGCAGGCAAGACCTTCATCTTTCCCCAAAAAACAAGCCAGCGAGTTTCTCCTTTGGGATGTTGGATGGGTGGGCTGCCTTGACCCCCCAGGGGCGAGCGGAAGGATGGCTTGGGTGCGTCTGGCCTGCCTGTCTCCCCGGCTGCCGTTCTTATAGGGGTGCTCGGACCACCCACCCCATCTCCCCGGGCAACAGGGGCCACCCCCTGCTGGCAAGGCCGAGGGAGCCAGGGGGGTGTCTTCCTGGGACGCGGACTGAGGGGGGCTTTTGTCCCCCAGTGAAAGGCATGTGTTGCCCAGGGGACGGGTTACGGGAAGGGGGGGGTGTGGAGAAAGGGCAGGGAGTGGGGGCTGGGGGGCTGGCTGGCTGGTGGGAAGGAAGGAAGGAAGGAAGGAAGGAAGGAAGGAAGGAAGGAAGGAAGGAAGGAAGGAAGGAAAGGCGGCCTGGATGGGTAGAGAAGCAGCAAGGGAGGGAAAGGGTTAGAATCATGGAAGGGTAGAAGGCACCCCAGGGGTCATCCAGTCCAACCCCCTGTGAGCCAGGGTTGTCTGGAAACACAGAACAGGTAATAAACCTCATAATGGGAAAGCACAAGAAATATATTGGATAATAACATCAAAATGAATTAAAAATGTATATTAGGACTATTGTCGAACAATATTTGTAAAGGAATATAGACCGATAACAGGGATGCGGGTGGCACTGTGGGTTAAACCACAGAGCCTAGGACTTGCCAATGAGAAGGTCGGCGGTTCAACATCAAAAAAAGGAAGATCATGGCCACTGGGCCCATCACCTCCTGGCAAATAGAAGGGGAAGAAATGGAGGCAGTGAGAGATTTTACTTTCTTGGGCTCAATGATCACTGCAGATGGTGACAGCAGCCACGAAATTAAAAGATGCCTGCTTCTTGGGAGAAAAGCAATGACAAACCTAGATAGCATCTTAAAAAGAAGAGACATCACCTTGCCAACAAAGGTCCGTATAGTTAAAGCTCTGGTTTTCCCAGTAGTGATGTATGGAAGTGAGAGCTGGACCATCAAGAAGGCTGATGGCCGAAGAATGGATGCTTTTGAATTCTGGTGCTGGAGGAGACTCTTGAGAGTCCCATGGACTGCAAGAAGATCCAACATCTCCATTTGGAAGGAAATCAGCCCTGAGTGCTCACTGGAAGGACAGATCCTGAAGCTGAGGCTCCAAGACTTTGGCCGCCTCATGAGAAGAGAAGACTCCCTGGAAAAGACCCTGATGTTTGGAAAGATGGAGGGCGCAAGGAGAAGGGGACGACGGAGGACGAGATGGTGGGACAGTGTTCTTGAAGCTACCAGCATGAGTTTGACCAGACTGCGGGAGGCAGTGGAAGACAGGAGGGCCTGGCATGCTCTGGTCCAGGGGGTCACGAAGAGTCGGACATGACTAAACAACTAAACAACAACAACAAGGGCTGTGGGAGGGAGTTCCACAGTTCAAAAATGCACTGGAAGGGCTTTCTTTCATCTGTTCTGAATCTCCCAACATTTCGGCTTATGAAGGTCTGGAGGTTCTCGCTACACCCCCAAGCAACGGCTTTCTCTCTCCCCCCCACCACAGCCTCTTCCCAATGCCTCCTTCATCCCGTAAGCCCCCCCCCCCCCGCGAAATCCATCATCCCAAGGGGAAACCTGGGATTGCCAAGGCCTCCTCCTCCCTCTCCCCTCTGCCTCCCAGGGGTCTGAGAAAAGGCCTGGCTGATTCTTGCTGCTCTCCAGGGAGGTTTCCCCAGAGACCGGCAAAAGTCACCCAGGGGCCCTGCCATTCTCCTCCTTCGTGTTATTCTGGGATGGAGGGCAGGAGGTAGGGTGGGGAGGTGAAGGGAGACGGGGGATTTGGGGAGGGGTGTCTTTCCCCTGTAGGGGGCGCAAATTGAGCAGAGGAGCAGGTGGGATTTTTGCAGGGTTTTCAGGCAGGCGACAAGCCACAAACGAAAGGCAGCCATGAATTTCTCCACAGCTATTCAACCCCTGCAAAGGCCTATGCAGTGGAAGAACGTATTGGAAAATTTATATAGAAAGGTTTATTGTTTTGAGCGCATTCGACTGTAAGATAAAACATATGTGAAGGGACTTGACAGGAAGTCAAAACTGAAGAAAAGATTTTGTAAGATCAAAGGGGGGAAAGTATCTACTTTCATTGTTATCATTTTGTGTGTGTGTGTCTGTACGTATGTGTTTTTGCATGGAATGTGTGTTTTTGGAATTTTGTTTTGCACTGCATTTTGTTTTTGGAATTTTATTTTGCATTGGAATGTGTGTTTTTGCATGGAATGTTTGGGAGGAAATAAGATGGTAAATAACAAACTAAATATTGATGTGTGTAATTTTTATTTCTCAATTATATTTAGTGGTAGTATGGTTGTAATGTTTTTTTGTAACATAAAATCATTCAATAACAAACTGTCTGGCCAGAGTGGCGCATGCTCTGGTTATCTCCCGCTTGGACTACTGCAATGCGCTCTACATGGGCCTACCTTTGAAGGTGACCCGGAAACTGCAATTAATTCAGAATGCGGCAGCTAGACTGGTGACTGGGACCACATAACACCGGTCCTGAGAGGTCTGCATTGGCTCCCAGTACGTTTCTGAGCACAATTCAAAGTGTTGGTGCTGACCTTGAAAGCCCTAAATGGCCTCAAAGGCCCAGTAGACCTGAAGGAGCGTCTCCACCCCCATCGTCCAGCCAGGACACTGAGGTCCAGCTCTGAGGGCCTTCTGGCGGTTCCCTCCCTGCAAAAAGCTACAGGGAACCAGGCAGAGGGCCTTCTCGGTGGTGGCGCCCGCCCTGTGGAACGCCCTCCCTTCAGATGTGAAGGAAATAAGCAGCTATCTTCTCTTTAAAAGACATCTGAAGGCAGCCCTGTTTAGGGAAGTTTATAATATTTAATGCTGTATTGTTTTTAACACTTGATTGGAAGCCGCCCAGAGTGGCTGGGGAAACTCAGCCAGATGGGTGGGGTATAAATATTATTATTATTATTATTATTATTATTATTATTATTATTATTTAATAATTATTTAATAATTATTCTCCTCTGAAGGAGAGAGTGGCGGCTGCGAAGACGGCAGCCGTGGGGTTTTCAATTAGCCGGGGAAGTGGCCGTTTTTCCGTAGGGTCGAGGCAGGAGCCCGCACACCTGGGACGTCGCTGGAGAGAATGGCGCTCCTCCCCTACCACTGTGCCTTTTAATTAATGGCCCCGCATCAGCCAGGATTAAGCGGCTCAGGCAGCTAATTAAAAAGGGAGGCTTAATGCTTGTTAAGGCGCGCCGAGGGCCTGCCTTGGACGCGGGGCTTTGTCCGGCCGTCAAGCGCAAAAGCAGAGGCAGGGCCCACATCGCCGCCCCTCAGCCCCGCGAAAGAGGGGGCCTCCCCACTGCAGGATCGGGGCTTAGCTGAGCAGATGGGCATTCCTGAGGGAGACGAGATGGGTGCCCCAGCAACGGGTGTCGCACAAGGGACAGGCGTGGGCCCAGCTAGCATCACTGCCGTCGCCAGAGGCCTCCTGCTCCCTATGTAAAGGTAAAGGTAAAGGGACCCCTGACCATTAGGTCCAGTCGTGGCCGACTCTGGGGTTGCGGCGCTCAGCTCACTTTATTGGCCGAGGGAACCGGCGTACAGCTTCCGGGTCACGTGGCCAGCAGGACTAAGCCGCTTCTGGCGAACCAGAGCAGCGCACGGAAACGCCGTTTACCTTCCCGCCGGAGCGGTACCTATTGATCTACTTGCAGTGGTGTGCTTTCGAACTGCTAGGTTGGCAGGAGCCGGGACCGAGCAACGGGAACTCACCCCGTCGTGGGGATTCGAACCGCCGACCTTCTGATCGGCAAGTCCTAGGCTCTGTGGTTTAACCCACAGCGCCACCTGCATCCCATGCACCCCATGTACCCAGAGGGAATTCTGTGGGTGCAGCTTCTTCGCGCGCCCCCAGCCTCTCGCCTCCCCCATGCTCTCACACATTTCACCAACGGTTCTGCGGGAGAAGACCCACAGAATGGAAGAACTGTGGGGTTGGAGGGGACACCCTGCAAAGGAGGAATCACAGCTGAATAATCCCTGACCGACGGCCACCCCAACCTCTGTTTGGAAACCTCTGAAATAAAAAAAATTAAGGTCTTATAGATATAATAAATGTTCATAAATGTACCCACCAAGCACGTACATAGATATGTGGACCGCATGTCTGGAGCAGCACAGGAAGACCGCCCTGAAACCATTTTGACCCCCAAGCTGACCAAATGTTTCCTCTGCAAGGAGGGAGGGGGTGAGGGAACCTTCCCATCGTCTCAGGAATTGGGAAATCGCCATGTAAAAGGAATGGCCAGACTACCAGGAAAGGCATTATCAGATAACCTGGCAGACAGGGTAAAAACAAGGCACTCGGATTTCTGTTGTAGACCGCCTTTTCTGTGATGTAGGTATGATGTTTGTGGGGGGCGGTCTTGAGCTCCAGGGCAGGGAATTTAAAATGTCTATACAGTGGTCCCTCGGGTTAAGTACTTAATTCGTTCTGGAGGTCCGTTCTTAACCTGAAGCACCACTTTAGCTAATGGGGCCTCCTGCTGCTGCCGCACCGCAAGAGCACAATTTCTGTTCTTATCCTGAAGCAAAATTCTTAACCTGAAGCACTATTTCTGGGTTAGCGGAGTCTGTAACCTGAAGTGTATGTAACCTGAAGTGTATGTAACCCGAAGTACCACTGTATAAGGGCATTTTGTTCTGGGTCCTCCTCCGTCCTCCTGTGTGTGAGGAGAGCACCCTGTTGCAACAGTTCAATAAAG
Organism: Podarcis filfolensis; assembly: GCF_964270895.1. Classification (NCBI taxonomy): domain Eukaryota; kingdom Metazoa; phylum Chordata; class Lepidosauria; order Squamata; family Lacertidae; genus Podarcis; species Podarcis filfolensis. The sequence continues at coordinate 2,379,851 of NC_139615.1, forward strand.
ATCAGGCTTACTAGCCGCTTTGCTTCTCAATATTCTCTGGTTGGCCTCTGTTATTTTCTCTGACTGATGGAGAACCTACAAAGGACTCTATAAGGGCTCTTGTGTCCCCCATAAGAGAAGAAGGGCAGATTTCCGTTTACAACATCTCCAATGAAGGAGAGGGCGCCACCTTCTGAGATCATGGAATTGCAGAGTTGGAAGAGACTCTCCAAAGGTCATCCAGTCCAACCCACTGAAATGCAGGAATTGCAGTTGAAGAATCCTCTGACAGATGGCCACCCAACCTCTGTTTAAATGCATGTTCCATGCGAAGGAAGTCCCCAGCTCCCCAAGGCTTTGCGACCCATCAGCTAACCCTCCATTTAGCCGGCTGGTCAAAGCTGTTCCAAGCCAGCGGCCCTGACCTCGCCTAGTGGCAGCCAGTTCCACGGGTGAATTTCACAGATTAATATCCCAAGCGGGGCTTGGGGGGGCGGGCTTGCATGGAAGGGGCTTGGGAACAAGGCTCCTGGGTCCTTTGGGATTTCAAGCACTTTCCAGTCACACCGGGGGGGGGGGGAGAGGGGGGAGAGACAAAGGAAAGGCTGCGCATGACGTAGTCTGCACCAGAAGGGTGTCTCGAGGACACAACTCATCCCCCTGCCTCCACCCCCAGCTCTCTGAAGGCTAAAAATAAATACTTTGACCCCCGCATCTTCACAACCTCTGTGGCGGTGAATGGGGGTCCTTGCAAAAGGGGGCAGCAGGGGGCATTCCTGGGCCAGACCTGGGTGTTTCCCCTGGCAACCAAGGTATTCAGGCTTCACTGGGTTGGCGTCATAGGAGACTTCTGCTCTGTCCCCCGTCCCCATTTTTCTTCCCTTCCTGCCTGATGGAGAACAGAGAAGTCTGGGTTCGTGGGACCCACCGAGGGGGGAAAGCAACCTCCATCACTCCAACAGGCTTGTTGTTCATATTTGGACACGAGTGCCTGGTGTCACGTAACGCCACGCCGCAGGGTGGCTGGCTGTGGCCACACAGTTGTGCACAGCGGTATCGTTTCCTGTTTGCGGAAGGCGATGAGGTGGCAGAAGCAATAATAATAATAATAATAATTTATTATTTGTACCCCGCCCATCCGGCTGGGTTTCCCCAGCCACTCTGGGCGGCTTCCAACAAAGATTAAAAATACTTTAAAATGTAACACGTTAAAAACTTCCCTGAACAGGGCTGCCTTCAGATGTCTTCTAAATGTCAGGTAGTTGTTTATCTCTTTGACATCTGGTGGGAGGGAGTTCCACAGGGCGGGCGCCACTACCGAGAAGGCCCTCTGCCTGGTTCCCTGTAGCTTTGCTTCTCTCAGGGAGGGAACCGCCAAAAGGCCCTTGCGTATGCTCTTCCTACATGATTTCTCCTTTCTTCTGTGACTTCTGTTTATTCCTACTGCACAAATTCCTTCCAGGAGCAAATTCTGGCCCTGAAAGGAAGTTCAAGGGCCAGCCTTTGGTAAGTGGAGGGTGAACTTGAACCCTGCTTGAGAGGAATATTTGGGGTCCTGGTTCTGCGCAGTACAAAGCTGCAGATGATGCAAGCTCCAGGCAGAGCGTAATGGGGCTGGGCACGCACTACAGTGGTACCTCGGGTTAAGAAATTAATTCGTTCCGGAGGTCCGTTCTTAACCTGAAACTGTTCTTACCCTGAGGTACCGCTTTAGGTAATGGGGCCTCCTGCTGCCGCCGTGTCACCATTTCTGTTCCCATCCTGAAGCAAAGTTCTTAACCCGAGGTACTACTTCTGGGTTAGCGGAGTCTGTAACCAGAAGCGTCTGTAACCCGAGGTACCACTGTACTCTGGTTTCGCCAAAGCGGCTTAGTCATGCTTGCCACATGACCAACTGTCTGCGGACAAACGTCGGCTTCCTCGGCCAGTAAAGTGAGATGAGCGCCACAACCCCAGAGTTGTTCGCGACTGGACTTAACTGTCAGGGGTCCTTTACCTTTGTTGTTGTTTAGTCATTTAGTCGTGTCCGACTCTTCGTGGACCAGAGCACGCCAGGCCCTCCTGTCTTCCGCTGCCTCCCGCAGTTTGGTCAAACTCATGCTGGTAGCTTCGAGAACACTGTCCCACCATCTCGTCCTCCGTCGTCCCCTTCTCCTTGTGCCCTCCATCTTTCCCAACATCAGGGTCTTTTCCAGGGAGTCTTCTCTTCTCATGAGGTGGCCAAAGTCTTGGAGCCTCAGCTTCAGGATCTGTCCTTCCAGTGAGCACTCAGGGCTGATTTCCTTCAGAATGGAGAGGTTTGATCTTCTCACAGTCCATGGGACTCTCCAGAGTCTCCTCCAGCACCAGAATTCAAAAGCATCCATTCTTCGGCCATCAGCCTTCTTTATGGTCCAGCTCTCACTTCCATACATCACTACTGCCTTTACCTTTACCTTTTATTACATAGGGTCAGACAAATTCATGGCAGACAGGGCTATCAATTGCTATAGCCTGCCTCCGCAGCTGGAGGCAGCCATGCTTCTGGATAGCAGCTGCTGGAAACTGCAAGAGGGGAGAGTGTAGCTCTTGTGTTTGAATCCTGCTTGCAGGTTTTCCCATGATGGGCATCCGGTTGGCCACTGTGAGAACAGGATGCTGGACTAGAGGGGCCGTGGGCCTGATCCACCAGGCCTCTTCTTAAGTTCTGACATGTGAACCTATGAAGAGACCTGCTAGATCACACCACAGGCTTATGAACTAGCTCAGCATCCTGTTTCCGCAATGGCCAACCCGATCCCTATGGCAAGCTCACAGTTTGTGACGGATCTTCTGACGAGCAGCAATGAATCAAGTGCAAAGGCCTTCAAAAAAAAGAAGAGGGGGGCGGAAAAGAAAAGAAAGGTTGCTTAAAAACCAGAAATCCCAGGGGCAAGGGGGGGGGGTGACATGGAAGATGCCACATTCCAGCTCATTCTTGCCCCGCCCTGGCACTCTGCCTGGCTCTCTAAAATACCACCTGATTTACGGGCAGCGTTTAGGGGAAAGCCGTAAAGAGTTTTTACAGTAAGAAGGGACAAAAAAAAGGCGCAAGCGATCAGCCAAAGAGAAGGTCAAGGGGAGGTGCCTGGGCTCACATGCCAGCTGGTGTGACTCTCTGCCAACCTGCCTTGGAGAGATGTGGTAGAATAGGGCCCTGGGCTTTGGGGCGTGTCCGGCTCAGATGGAGAGCCCCGTGATCGTGAAGTAAAGCTTGCATCCTGTAAAAGGCTGGAGACAGGCAGAACTTCTGGCTCCCGTAACCCCTTCTGCATGCCATTCTCCTCCCAGAAATCCCTGCAGTTCTGACCCTTTCTTCCCTCGTCTGTTGCACAACGCCCCACTTCCCCTCAGCTCTGAGCCCAGAAATCCCAACTTCTGAATTCCTCCCTCGCTGCAACTGCATTCTCTGATCTCACTGGCAGGGACAGTGTAGGGCGAACCGAAGAGGTTCTTGACTGGAGGACGTCATAAGTGGCACTGGCTCTTAGGTTTTTTGGGAAAGGCATTAATTCTTCGCATTTCAGCAAGTTGCAGCTGCACTGAGGGCGACAACAAAGCAAGGCCTACAAATACTATGAGCAAAATCCCCACTACGTGATTTAACTACTTATTCCAATCTGGGAAAAGTGACAAGGGCCATTCCCAAGCATCCCTGAGATTTTGGGTCCTGAGATTCCTCGAACTCCTAAAGGGCTTGAGAAATGGGATATAGGGGCAACATCCTTTTCCCACTGGGGAAAATATCTTCTCCAAGATGGGGGCATATATGGACTGCAGGCATTAACACCCCGTAGTAACACATCCTGTGCCAATTGTTGAGAATAAGCTACAGGTTATACGCGGGTGGCACTGCGGGTTAAACCACAGAGCCTAGGACTTGCTGATCAGAAGGTCGGCGGTTCGAATCCCAGCGACGGGGTGAGCTCCCGTTGCTCGGTCCCTGCTCCTGCCCACCTAGCAGTTCGAAAGCACATCAAAGTGCAAATAGATAAATAGGTACTGCTCTGGCAGGAAGGTAAACGGCGTTTCCGTGCGCTGCTCTGGTTTGCCAGAAGCGGCTTAGTCCTGCTGGCCACATGACCCGGAAGCTGTACGCTGGCTCCCTTGGCCAGTAAAATGAGATGAGCGCCACAACCCCAGAGTCGTTCGCGACTGGACTTAACTGTCAGGGGTCCTTTACCTTTGTTGTTGTTGAGTCGTTTAGTTGTGTCTGCCTCTTCATAGCCCCCTGGACCAGAGCACGCCAGGCCCTCCTGTCTTCCACTGCCTCCCGCAGTTTGGTCAAACTCATGCTGGTCTCTTCGAGAACACTGTCCCACCATCTCGTCCTCTGTCGTCCCCTTCTCCTTGCGCCCTCCATCTTTCCCAACATCAGGGTCTTTTCCAGGGAGTCTTCTCTTCTCATGAGGTGGCCAAAGTCTTGGGGCCTCAGCTTCAGGATCTGTCCTTCCAGTGAGCACTCAGGACTGATTTCCTTCAGAATGGAGAGGTTTGATCTTCTTGCAGTCCATGGGACTCTCAAGAGTCCTGCTGGCCACATGACCCGGAAGCTGTACGCCGTCTCCCTTGGCCAATAAAGCGAGATGAGCGCCGCAACCCTAGAGTCAGTCATGACTGGACCTAATGGTCAGGGGTCCCTTTACCTTTGCCTATCCTCCTCTCAGTGGCTGGGACAGAAATGTGGGCTTCCCAGATACCCACTCCCCTGTGATTGCAAGTCCCTCGGGGCAGAGATCTACTGCTTTGTACTTTGCAAAACAATTTGCATGTTGTTGTTGTTGTTCAGTCGTTTAATCGTGTCCACTCTTCGTGACACCATGGACCAGAGCAGGCCAGGCACTCCTGTCTTCCACTGCCTCCCGCAGTCTGGTTAAAATTTGCAAGTAAGGTGGCGCAATCATCCTTCTCAAATCAGCTTTTCTTCTGGAGAACCCAGGAGAGCGGGATATCAGCCCCTATCCCTAGTGGAAAGCTTTATTAGACACCTCTTCGCTGCCCACTCCACCCTGCCCCCCAAGCTTGCTTGCTCTAGTCACCAAAACTCACCTGATACAAAGTGCATCTTCACTTGTCTTTTTGCCTCCCTGTTCTCAGCGACAGCAACGTCATTCATGCCACACGTGAAGCAACAGTTTGGAAGAGGAACATAGGAAGAAGCTGTCCTTTGGTCCATCCAGCAAAATACTGCCAACACTCGTCGCATACCATCCAACATAGGGACATCCTATTCAATAATATGGGATGTGGGTGGCACTGTGGGTTAAACCACAGAGCCTAGGACTTGCCGATCAGAAGGTTGCCAGTTCGAATCCCCGCAATGACGGGGTGAGCTCCTGTTGCTCGGTCCCTGCTCCTGCCAACCTAGCAGTTTGAAAGCACGTCAAAGTGCAAGTAGATAAAGAGGTATCGCCCCGGCGGGAAGGTAAACGGCGTTTCCGTGTGCTGCTCTGGTTTGCCAGAAGCGGCTTAGTCCTGCTGGCCACATGACCCAGAAGCTGTACACCGGCTCCCTCGGCCAGTAAAGCAAAATGAACGCCGCAACCCCACAGTCGGCCACGACTGGACCTAATGGTCAGGGGTCCCTTTACCTTTATTCAATAATAACAATAATAGCAATAATAATAATAGTGATAATAATAACAACAACAACAACAACAATAATAATAATAATAATAATAATAATAATGTTATTATTTATATCCCACCCATTTGACTGAGTTGTCCCAGCCACTCTGGGTGGCCTCCAACATATAAAACATTAAACATTAAAAACTTCCCTATACAGGGCCACCTTCAGATGTCTTCTAAAGGTTGTATAGTGACTTATCTTCTTGGCTTGGGGGTCCTGCTTAGGTCCTGCTTGCTGGTTTATTGTTATGTATTAAGCTTGGAGGGACGCGGGTGGCACTGTGGTCTAAACCACTGAGCCTAGGGCTTGCTGATCGGAAGGTCAGCAGTTCGAATCCCCGCGAAGGGGTGAGCTCCCGTTGCTCAATCTCTGCTCCTGCCCACCTAGCAGTTCGAAAGCACGTCAAAGTGCAAGTAGATAAATAGGCACTGCTCCGGCGGGAAGGGAAACGACATTTCCGTGCGCTGCTCTGGTTCGCCAGAAGCGGCTTAGTCCTGCTGGCCACATGACCCGGAAGCTGTACGCCGGCTCCCTCGGCCAGTAAAGCGAGATGAGTGCCGCAACCCCAGTGTCATTCGCAACTGGACTTAACTGTCAGGGGTCCTTTAACTTTACCTTTTGTTCTACCAAGCTTGGATCTTAGAACAATAGGCAGGTAGGTTCCTAGAATGCAACAACTGATTGGCCTGCAGGAGCAGCCCAATCAGGCTCCAGGATGGAAGCAGAATCAGCCAATCAGATGGGACCCATTGCATAAATAATGTATATAAAGCCAGAGGTTTGGCGGGGTGGGAGGGGGGCAATTCATTCACTGTCTTACGAGCTGCAATAAAAAGCATAAAATCACTACGCAACTCCGAATATATTTCATTTATCATAATGGTCTTCTGGTTGGCCACTGTGAGAACAGGATAATGGACCAGATGGGCCACTGGCCTGATTCAGCAGGCTCACTACGTAATAATAATAATAATAATAATAATAATAATATTTATACCCCACCCATCTGTCTGACTGGGTTTCCCCAGCCACTCTGGGCGGCTCCCAACAGAATATTGAAAACACCAAACATTAAAAACCTCCCTAAACAGGGCTGCCTTCAGATGTCTTCTAAAAGCCAGATACTGTAGTTGTTTATTTCCTTGACATCTTCAGTCATTAACTGAATCTGGCCCAGGTTGCTCTCAGTGTTTGGCATGTCTGTTCCGGGGGCCTAATCCAGCCCTGTGCCAGTTTACTTCCTGGGGTAAAATCCTTTAAAAAGCTCAATAACTTTGGCTGGCCCTTTGGTTGGCCCCCACGGCCCTTCACTTCATCAAATCTGGCCTTCTTTGAAAAAAGTTTGGACATCACTGGAACTTTATTCACCAGAGTAGCCAGAGAGAGCTCACAGTGTGAAGCGATGGGCACTAGATGGAGCTCTAGGCTTTGGGAAGGAGGCCAGTGAGATTTTGTTTTTCGTATGTGTCCAGAGATGGTTCCCATGCCTGTTTTCAGTGGCCTGGATGCTGAAAGAGAGAGCACCTCTGAGTACATGCAAAGTGCCATAACTGATATCCTGCAGCTAATCACCAGGAGCATCTAGGTCAGAAGTTTTGACCTGAAGTTCTCTCTCTCTCTCTCTCTCTCTCTCTCTCTCTCTCTCTCTCTCTCTCCTCCTCCTCCTCCTCCTCCTCTTCTTCTAGAACATGGGTAGGCAACCTAAGGCCCCGGGGCCGGATCCAGCCCAATCACCTTCTCAATCCGACCCGCCGACAGCGTGTTTTTACATGAGCAGAATGTGTCCTTTTATTTAAAATGCATCTCTGGGTTATTTGTGGGGCATAGGAATTCGTTCATTTTTTCTTCTTTAAAATATAGTCCGGCCCCCCACAAGGGCTGAGGGACAGTGGACCGGCCCCCTGCGGAAAAAGTCTGCTGACCCCAGTCTAGAATTTGGGAGAACCCTGGCGAAAGAGCTTAATTAACAAAGCAATTGGAGCAGACTCTGATTATTATTATTATTATTATTATTATTATTATTATTATTATTATTTCTTTACAGGGACTGGATGGATGGATGAATGAAACCTAGAGCGCACCAAACACAACATTATCTAAACTTTGTTTCAAAGCAGGAAACTCTAGTTTGGTAAAGGGATCTCTTCTGCGGGAGAGCACAAAGCGACAGTTCCTGGGGATCTTGGGAGAGCAGCCATGGCAGTTGGCCCAACTGGATTGGTTTTCTAGTCTTTCGTTCCCTGTTGTTATGTTCTGAGTTGAATAGGATCCAAAAGGCAGCAGTCTGATTGGTCCTAGAACAATAGGATCCAAAATGCAGCAGTCTGATTGGTCCTAGAACAATAGGGTCCAGAATGCAGCAGTCTGATTGGTCCTAGAACAATAGGGTCCAGAATACAGCAGTCTGATTGGTCCTAGAACAATGCAGCAGCATGATTGGTCTGCAGGAGCCACCCAATCCAGCTCCAGGTAGAAGTGAATCCGCAACCTGAATGGCCTACAGGAGAATCCCAGAATTAGCCAATCACGTGCAGCCCATTGTGTAAATAATGTATATAAAGCAGATATTTTGGGGGAACTTTCATTCCTCACTACTATGAGCTGAATAAAGAGCATGAAATCCACACTCGACTCCAAGTATATTTCAGCTGTCAGGGCTGGTCACCTCAGCCTTACTTTTTGCCCCTCGCCAGGTTGACTCTGTAGAGACTTTGACCAAAAGCTTCTGAGGATTACCATGACGACGGGTAAATCACATCTTTTTGGTGTGAGGCAACTTCTTCCGGTGATGGGATCGCCAGCAGGTGTCCGCCATATTGTGAAAGGCAATGGTCAACGTATTCATCAAACTGCCTGAGGAGAATGTCGTCAAAGGGCCCAAATTCATGAAATCTCCATGCGGCTGCCATTTTGCATGTGCGTCTGTGTGTTGTTTTTCTTTTTCTCCCGCTGCGTGGAGGACTTTTGAATCCCATCGAAACAGCAAGATTCCTGCTGTTGCTGTTGTTGAGTCGTTTAGTCGTGTCCGACTCTTCGTGACCCCCTGGACCAGAGCACGCCAGGCACTCCTGTCTTCCATTGCCTCCCGCAGTTTGGTCAGACTCATGCTGGTAGCTTCGAGAACATTGTCCCACCATCTCGTCCTCTGTCGTCCCCGTCTCCTTGTGCCCTCCATCTTTCCCAACATCAGGGTCTTTTCCAAGGAGTCTTCTCTTCTCAGGAGGTGGCCAAAGTCTTGGAGCCTCAGCTTCAGGATCTGTCCTTCCAGTGAGCATTCAGGGCTGATTTCCTTCAGAATGGAGAGGTTTGATCTTCTTGCAGTCCATGGGACTCTCAAGAGTCTCCTCCAGCACTAGAATTCAAAAGCATCCATTCTTCGGTGATCAGCCTTCTTGATGGTCCAGCTCTCACTTCCATACATCACTACTGGGAAAACCATAGCTTTAACTAAACGGACCTTTGTTGGCAAGGTGATGTCTCTGCTTTTTAAGATGCTGTCTAGGTTTGCCATCGCTTTTCTCCCAAGAAGCAGGCGTCTTTTAATTTCGTGACTGCTCTCACCATCTGCAGTGATCATGGAGCCCAAGAAAGTCAAATCTCTCACTGCCTCCATTTCTTCCCCTTCTATTTGCCAGGAGGTGATGGGCCCAGTGGCCATGATCTTCGTTTTTTTGATGTTGAGTTTCAGACCATATTTTGCGCTCTCCTCTTTCACCCTCATTAAAAGGTTCTTTAATTCCTCCTCACTTTCTGCCATCAAGGTTGTGTCATCTGCATATCTGAGGTTGTTGATATTTCTTCTGGCAATCTTAATTCCTGCTGTTAGGCTTTTAAAGATGAAACCACCAAAATTTGATGTTCTGAAGAGAAAATATGGGTGACGTAGCGAAGGTTTTGTGGCATTTTGCACATTAAAAAAAAAATGGTTGTGGACAAATGCCCTGCCTGAAGACATCCTTCAGGAATGTCTGACAGAGGTCTGGCTCACTCGCTACTGTGGAATCACACATAAATAATAATAATATAAATATTTTTTTTATTTATACCCCGCCCTCCCCGGCCAGAGCTAGGCTCAGGGCAGCTAACACCAATAAAATTACAATAAAAACATAATAGGGGAAAAAACCAATTTAAAATACAGGTTAAAAATACAATTTAAAACGCAGCCTCGTTTTAATAATAGCCCATAGATCAAAACCATAATGGAGATCCATTTGGGGGGCCACATAAATGTCCATGGCTGCCATTTTGTGTGAGGTAAATTCCAAATGTTACCAGAGACATTGTGGCTATTTGGTTTTAAGAGTCCCACAGTTGCCATTTTTGGGACCTCTTTGCCTCTTATACATCAGCTCCCAAAATGTCTGTTATGAAATAAGTGGTCTTTTGGCAAAGTTGCCTTGCGAAACGGCCATTTGTGTTTTGGCTTCACATCATTTCCCCCCCAATCTTTTTCCATTGATTTTCCAAAATGTTTTTTAAACAAACAAATACACAAACAAACATAAATCTCAACCGTTTTTAAGCCAAACTTAGTAACATTGTTAAGGGACTTCCTTGTTTTCCCCTGGTTGAATTTCAGTGTATATCATTTTAACGGTTTTCCAAAACCAATATTCTTATAAAATTAACTTAATCACTTAATCTCCCCCCCCTTTCCAGTTCAGTATTAAACATATTAATTCACCACATTACCTAATTAAATCCTAAGCCTATCTGTTATTTGCAAGCGTTTCCAATTAATTTAACATATTTAACTAAATAGTCTTTAAATTTCATCCATTTTTCCTGGTAATCCTCCTCCTTCTGGTCACGGGCTCTTCCAGTCAGGTCCATCATCTTCATCTGCCAATCTTCCACTGTTGGTAGTTCTTGCGTTTTCCAATTCTTAGCTAATAAAATTCGAGCAGCAGTTGTGGCATACAAAAATAATTTAACATCTTGGTGGAAGAAGACTGGAAGAAATTTAAAGACTATCTGCAGAAACACTGTAAAATTAATGAATGTTAAAATGATGTTGGACTGAAAATAAGTGGCATCAGCAACAAAGTTAACACGAGTATGCAAAATTGAATTGATAATGGATGAAAATATAGAGTTATAATATGTTAAGATACAGAGTTAAGATAAACGAAAGAGGGTAAGGATTTGCTGATTTGATTACTTAAATGGGAATACAAAAAGGGGAGGTGTGAGGAGGCCAAGGAAACAAGATAATGAGTTAGGGTTACAAAAAATGGATTTCTTTTTATTCTTCTTTTTTCTTTTTCATGTATTTTTCTATGTTTTTTTTTTGTATTTCTTTCTTTTTATATGACCTTTTTAAATTTATGTTTTTGTAAAACTTCAATAAATATCTTTTTTTTTTAAAAACCAAAAATAATTTAACATCTTTGGCTTCACATCATTTTGATGTGGCTCTCTTGGTGGGGCCTTATCCCACATTCGACAACAGTGCTGTTTGGATTTTTCTTCGATTTATTAGAGACCTTTCAACAGGCTTGCTCATATTTTGACTATTAAGGAGTCCCAATAATTTAATAGGGGGTTTTGGGAGATGATATATAGTGAGTTAAAGAGGATGTTGAAATATAATTTTGTAAAGAAATCAGAAGCCTTTCTTTTAGGAATGACAAGAAATGAAATAAAGAGAAAGGATTATAAAGTTTTTCAGTATGCAACTACTGCAGCGAGAATATTAATGGCCCAAAAGTGGAAGCAGGAAGAACTACTGACTCTTAAAGAATGGAGAATGAAGTTAACGGACTATGCAGAACTGGACAAAGTAACTGGAAAAATAAGATTATCAACAAGATCACAAGTTCATTGAGGATTGGGGAAAATTTTCTGAGTATTTGAAAAGTCGTATGTGATGAGCAAACAAGGCTAGTGGGTTTCCAAGAAGCTTTGTGAAAGAATAAGGAATATTGCAAGAATGCAAATACGTTTCTAAAGGTATCTTAAAAGGTGATATTAATTTTGGGAATGCATAGATAATAAATTCAAATACGGATGATTGTCAGAGAAGCTGAGGGAAGCCCAAAGGAGAAAAATAGGTTAATTGGGAATTGTCAATTGGAGATATTTGTGTAAAAATTTATTAAAAAAAATAATTAATATTGAGTTCTGAGTGGGTGTCTACATACTGGAGTACCCTAAGAGTCTTTATTGCGTTTAAGGCTGAGGTAAAATATACTAAGTTTGTTTCTTCAATGATAGTAATAATAATAATTATTAGTATTATTATTAATAGTAATAATCATTATTTCCCTCAAACTCGAATTAGCGCCGCGAGGGCCGCGAACCCGCAGCTCTGAGGAAAGGGGCGGGATAGCAGCACCGGCCTCTCGTGACTGACATTCGAGAAGCGTAGACCAAGGAGGCGGGTGTCTAATTTTATTGGTCTGCTGAAGAATGTAGGCGTGGCCCAAGGCCGAGTTGCGGGGAAGGGCTCCTCTCCCCTCATATTACCGCCCTGTCGATTTGACATGAAGAGAAATCCAATCAAGGAAAGGGAGAGCCTGATTTGTGGGCGGGACCCTGCATGTGATAGGCACTTCCGAGGAAGAGGGGCGGGGCCCCCACGCTGAGCGACGCTCGAGGGGAAGACGCCCGCGAGTTCGAGAATACTGTTAAGAAGCGGGGCGGTGCTTATTCTGGACGGGGGGATATGATTGGCCAGCAGAGGCGGGACCCGCTCGAGTTCTGCCCCGGGGTTGGCCAACGCTCGGAAAGCCTGCCGCGCCTGCGCCTTAGCGCTGTGATTGGCGTCTCGGCAAACCCCGCCCTTCCCTTTTCGATTGGTTGCTTGGGAGAGAGAGGGGGAGGGGAGGCGGGCGTGAGGAGAAACAAGAGAAGTTGTTTGAGCGGCGGCGGCGGCGGCGCAGAGAGAGAGAGAGATAGAAAGAGTCACAAGCAGGCTCCTCCCTCCTGTTCCCCGCCCTTCGGCGCGAGCGCTCGCCGGCGATTGGCCGAAGGCAGCGGAGGCGCTCGGGGATTGGAGCCTCCGGCGCGCGGTGGGCGTGGCCCGCCGCGAGAGCGAGAGAGAGGGAAGGCTCCTCCTCCTCCGACGCAGCGTACGCAGAGGCACGCACGGCGAAAGGGAGGGGGCGGAGCGCAGCGCGCGCGCTCCTTCTCCTCGCTCGCTCTCTCTCTGTGAGGGGAGGTCTCGCTCGCTCTCCCTCCCTCCCTCCCTCAGAGGCGCGCGCGCGCGCTCCCGCTCCTTCCTTCTCTCTCTCCCTCTCTCGCTCTCGGCGCCGCCGGGGAAGCCGGAGGAGGAGGAGGAGGCCGGAGGAGGCGGAAGGCCGAGAGCGGAGTCCGGGCCGCGCCAGGCCGCGGCTGGGGGCCGGTCACGGTGGCGGAGCCGGAGGAGGCCGGGCCCCGCCCCGCCCCCATCCCCCCACCGGCGGCGGCGGCGGCACCACAACCGCGGGGGGGCGGCGGCGGCGGCGGCGGTGTCCGGGGCGGCGCTTCCCCGTCTCCTTCCCCCTCCTTGGCGGCGGCCGCCCCTCCCTCCCCCTCGTCCCCCGCGGGGCCCATGGAAGGCCTGCCCGTGGAGGTGCGGGGCTCCAACGGGGCCTTCTACAAGGTGAGGAGGCCGGGGTGCGGGGACAGGCGTTGCCGTGGAGACCGGGGGTGGGTGGGCGGGGCCCCAGGGGTTGCCATGGAGATCCCGGGGAGGGCGCGAGGGGCTTCGAGGCGGGCGGGTGGGGGGGGCGGCGGTGGCCACGCTGGGCGCCCGGGCCTTCCCCCAGGGTGAGGGGTGGGGAGCCCAGAGGCAGGGGGGGTCTGTCTCAACTCCAACCCCCCCCAAAAAATCCGGTACGTTTTGTAGCCCCCTGGGTTGAAATATTGGGGGGGGGGAGACTCCTATTCTGTTGGGTGGCTTTTCTAGGGGCTATGCAAAAGCCAGCGTGGGGGAGGAGGGCATCTTTGGGGGGGGGCTTAAGAGGAAGGTGGGGTTGGGGGCTCTGGAAAGTGAAGCCCCTGCAAAGGGGGAAGCGAGGGCCACTCGGGGTTCTGCAAAGGAGACTTCCCCTCCTGGGCGTGGGGTTGAAGGGGTCAGAGGGCCCGTTGTGGGGCGGGGTTGAAATATGGGGGGGGGGAGACTCCTCTTCTGTGGGGTGGCTTTTGCAAAAGCCAGCGTGGGGGAGGAGGGCATCTTTGGGGGGGGGCTTAAGAGGAAAGTGGGGTTGGGGGCTCTGGAAAGTGAAGCCCCTGCAAAGGGGGAAGCGAGGGCCACTCGGGGTTCTGCAAAGGAGACCCCCCCTCCTGGGTGTGGGGTTGAAGGGGTCAGAGGGCGGGGGGGGGCCCTGGGCGTCCAGGCTTAAGAGGAAGGGCCATGGTTTGGGTGTGTGTTGCAGATCATGGGACTGGGTGGATTGGGAGTGTAGTCTGGGGTTGGTTGCAAGTGGTCGCCAGGTCAGCGTCTATGGGTTAGAAGGGTTGAGTCCAGTGCGGCGCTCATGTCATGGCTTTGCAATCAGCTTAACCAAGGCCTCTGCTCCCTTCCAAAGGCCTGATCTCATGGACAGGCTGGGCTGGAGGGAAGGAGGGGTCTCTTGTGTCACTTGAGCCTCATGTTGCACTTACCTGCTATTTTTATTTTAGTTTCCTCTATCAGGCACATCTTTGGAGTCCCTTCCCTACATTCTAAAGGCTGCCTTTCCTGGTAAGGTACTCCCTGCAAAACAGAGTACCTTGAAATGCCATGAGCCTATTAGTCAGCGGCCATCCGGCAGGCAGAAATATATTTATATCACAGTGCAGTCGAGTTTAGTGCTCCTTTATTGTGTAAGGAAATAAGGATGGGAGATCTTGTAACTGTATCTGTTTGCTGCTTGATTGGCACTGACACATGTTCCTTCTGACTTCTCTCCCAAAGTGCTGCTTCCGCCCAGGTGCTGCAAGTAAATGTATTTATAAGGAAGGTACTCCAGTTCCACCCCTCCTTAAAGTAACTTTCTGCCTTATAGGGAATGACTCTGTATCTTTATGAAGCAGGTGCTGTTAAAATAGGGAGGAAATAAACTCCCCTTGGAAAGTACCACTGTTCAGTGGTGGGAGTGTTAAGTTCCACGTTCCATGCCTGACATCTCCAGCTAAAAGGGCCTCAGGTAGGGCAGTGAAGGAAAGACCTCTGCCTGGTCCTTGCTGCGTCTCATAATGGACCATACAGGGCCAGTGGTTTGGCGCAATAGGAGACAACTTCATTTGTTTGTGCTTTGAAATATGTTACGAGGCATGTGGAGTGATGGGTCTCTCCCATCAGTGGGATTACTGTCACCCTGTCTTGCTATAATAAAATGCTGAGTTACTTTATATGCATTTCCCTGATTAGTTCCGATGGGAAATTAATCGTCCATCCGGCTTGCGCAAGGCTGGGCCCAGCTGAGATCTCAGTCTGCCTTCCAGATTCAAGGCCTGCAGTTTACTGCTTTTGAGCATCCAGTCATGTTCAGTGGAATTACCTTTAGTGGGCTAAAAGCAGTTCTTCGTTGTAGCAAGACCTGAGTTTCCCAAGTAACTTTCAGTGTCTCTAAATTAGGACCAACAAGCTGTTCCCAGGCTCCAGTGGGCTTGTCAGTTCCTGATCCACACCTTTTTTTCATATTGGAAAAGGGCTTTTTCTCCCTTTAGTGTGGTAACAGGAATGCCAGTCTCTCTAGAAGTTGAGGCTTTCATCGTCACTGGACCTAGTTGTCAAGAATGCTGCTTTGCCCAACATGAAGGGTCAAACATAGATAAGGAGGAAGCCCAAGATATCTAGGGTATGAGAGATTTTGAATTCTGCCAAGCTCTACTGGGCCTGTGTGGAGGAGTGATATTTTGTCTCTGGTCCCTATTCTGTAGTGGGAAGCGATGGCTTGTTTAGAAAGG
Source organism: Podarcis filfolensis (assembly GCF_964270895.1). Classification (NCBI taxonomy): domain Eukaryota; kingdom Metazoa; phylum Chordata; class Lepidosauria; order Squamata; family Lacertidae; genus Podarcis; species Podarcis filfolensis. The sequence goes on from NC_139615.1 coordinate 2,395,359, forward strand.
CCTCGGGGAATTTTGTAACCTAATCACAAGGTTGTGAGGTGGGGGCTCAGTGTATTGTCTATTGCTAATTTTAGACTCCCCACTTCAGAGTGGAGTCACAACCAGTAGATGGCCATGAATCGTGAAGGTTTGCCTGGCGCCCTCATTACTTATCTTGAGGCACCAGGTAAAAACCTTTCTCTATAACCAGGCCTTTGGCTGGTTAGCATTCTGTGGCCTTTTAAATGTGTTTGTGGAAGGGGGGTTTCTGGTATGTTTTTGTTTTATTATGTCTTTTGTGTTCCCATTTTGTATTTTCATGTTGTGTACCGCCCTGCGATCTTCGGATGAAGGGCGGTATACAAATTTAATCAGTAACAGTAATAAGAATAATAAAAGGCATAGAAATATTTGAGGGGCTAATCCTCGTCTCCCGTAATGGAGTGGGTTATTTTTAGCCTGTTTGCGTGCTCTTTGCTGTGGCATCTCCATAGATTCCTTATCAAGTAATTTATTTTTAAACTCATAACCCTACCTTATCGCATAACATTTTTACCACCAGGAAACACACATCATGTTACGTGTCCTCAAAAGACTCTCAGCCTGGGAAACTGGGGCTGCCGGAGACGTGGGGTTCTTAAACCGTACCTCCATTGGTATTGCACCTGTTTTTGCATGCAGGAGATCCTGAGCTCAATCCCTGATGTCCCCGTTTAAAAGAATCAGGCCGCAGGTGACAGAAAATACATTTAGGCCCTGGGGCCAGTAAGAGCAGTCAGTATACTGGGCTTTGCAGACCCAATAGTGTCTCCTGGTAAAAGGCAGTCTGTGTTTCCTAGGGACTCAGGTGATGTCAGTTTCTGCAAACATCCACTCTTAAGTAACTGGCTCAAATGGCTTGGGGAGCAAGTGTACAACAAGCATCTGTGCAGCATTACATCTCTGGTGTCTCTCATTGAGGAATCCTTGCTGTCTAGATCCTTCCTTCCAGCAGTTCTTGTTTGCATGCACCTCCCTTGCAACTGCTTAAGTGGGGGCTGCTGCCGGAAGCTGTCTGTGCCCCAGTGGACTTGCGAGAAAGCTGAATGAGGAGAAAGTGGGAACGCTCTACTCGAGCCAAGCGTTGTGTTGTTCTGTGGAAAGGTGCTGGGCTTCTGAACAGGATTTTAAAGACTGCACGTTCCTCCTGAGAGTGGCATATTCTTCACCACACCCCGTTTTATAGAATTGCATCCATAGAGGGAGGGTATGCTAACTAACTTCCAAGCTGAAGTATACAATTTGCCCATATTCTTCCTCCTTTCGACTTCAGCAGCTTTCTCTTCGGAGATTTCTGCAGCTCCTTGGCTACTGTAACTCCATCTTTGTTTTCAAATGCACAAGCCACAAATCAATTCTTTTGTGTGTTCCTGGGCCTCCCAAAGGTTTTCATGGAAGACCTTATTTCTTAGAATTTGAAAGGTGAGCTTTTCCCCGCCAGTCACTCCTGGTGGTCCTTTGTAGAACATCTCTAACGTTGCTGTTTCCGGCTAGAGTAAAATAACAGGGTTGTCACTCTACCTGGAGCATAAGAGTAAGGTTAATGGGCTGGCCTTTTTTTCTTTTTTAAACAGAGTTTGCATGTTGACAGAATATCAATTGTAGGCAGTAATACACATGGCGGTATTGCCTTGCCACTGGTAGTTGACTACATCCTGTTAAGTTTTAACTTCCACTAAGTAATAGTTGTTCTAAGAACATAAGAGCCCAGCTGAGTCAGTGTCCTGTTGTCACAGTGGCCTACCAGATGCCCAGTGCAACAGAACTTGTGATTCTCAGCAACTGGTAGTTCAAGAGGCCTGCTGCCTCTGATACTGGAGGTAAAATGTAGCCCTCATGGTTAGTGGCCATTGATAGCCTTTTGTCTAATTCTCTTCTAAAACCTTCCCAAGTTCATGGCCATCACTTTGTTGGAGTGAATTCCAAAGTTTTAAGAGTTTGGATTTGATATCCTGCTTTATCACTACCGGAAGGAGTCTCAAAGCGGCTAACATTCTCCTTTCCCTTCCTCCCCCACAACAAACACTCTGTGAGAGACTGAGAGACTTCAAAGAACTGTGACTAGCCCAAGGTCACCCAGCAGCTGCATGTGGAGGAGCAGAGACATGAACCCGGTTCCCCAGATTACGAGACTACCACTCTTAACCACTACACCACACTGGCTCTAACTATGCACTGTTTGAAAAAGTACTTTCCTTTGCTGTTTTGAGATTTCCAACAATCTGATTCATCGGATGTCCCCGAGTTCTAGTCTTATGAGAGGGAGAAAACCATTTTTCTTCCCACTTTCTCGCCATACATAATTGTACACATTTCTGTCATCACTCCCCACCCCCAATTCTCACATTTTGTCATAGAGGAGTTTCTCAAACGCCTTGATCATTTTGTGTGTCCTTTTCTGAACCGTGTCCAGCTCTACAACATACACACTGCACTTTTCTGTACATGGTATTCCAAGTACGGTTGCCATAAATTTGTATATCATTGTTACAATATTGGCAGTTTTATTTTCAGTCCCTTTCCTAATGACCCCTAATGTGGAATTTGCCTTTTTCGCAGCTGCTGAATGCAGGATTGACATTTCCATCGAACTACCCCCCAAGGTCTCATGCCTAAGAACGAAAAGAAGGGCCCTACTGGATCATTTGTAGATCCTTGCAATTCCACAAAAAATTGTGTCATCAGCAGACTTGGCTACCTCACGGCTCACCACTAACTCTTGACTATTTATGAGCAACTGAAAAAACACAGGTCCCAATACCAATCCTTGTTGTTTAGTCGTGTCCGCCTCTTCCTGACCCCCTGGACCAGAGCACACCAGGCACTCCTGTCTTCCACTGCCTCCCACAGTTTGGTCAAACTCATGCTGGTCGCTTCGAGAACACTGTCCCACCATCTCGTCCTCCGTCGTCCCCTTCTCCTCGTGCCCTCCATCTTTCCCAACATCAGGGTCTTTTCCAGGCAGTCTTCTCTTCTCATGAGGTGGCCAAAGTCTTGGAGTCTCAGCTTCAGGATCTGTCCTTCCAGTGAGCACTCAGGGCTGATTTCCTTCAGAATGGAGAGGTTTGATCTTCTTGCAGTCCATGGGACTCTCAAGAGTCTCCTCCAGCACCAGAATTCAAAAGCATCCATTCTTCGGCGATCAGCCTTCTTGATGGTCCAGCTCTCACTTCCATACATCACTACTGGGGAAACCAGAGATTTTACTATACGGACCTTTGTTGGCAAGGTGATGTCTCTGCTACCCCTTGGGGGACCCCAATTTCTACATCCTTCTATGAGGAGAGCAATCAGTTTATTCCTACTCTCTGTTTCCTCTTCTGTAACCGGTTACTGATCCAAAGGGTCCCTCTGCTCTTATCCCATGACTGCTGAGTTTAATGAGGCCTTTTGGGTGAGGGCTTTTAGCGGTAGCTTTTTGAAAATCCGTGTGCTTGTTGACACTATCAAAGAACATGTTTACCACCAGCTTTTCATAGTTCTTAAGCTATCCAGCTTGTAATTTCCCTAGATCCCTTTTAAAAAAATTTGTCTTACAGCAGCCACTTTCCTGTCGTCAGGTGTCAAGGCTGAACTTCGGGATAAGTTGCATATTTTTTTTGTAGCAGGTTGGTAGGTTCACGTTTCAGTTCTTTTAAGAATTCTTGGGCGGCTGCCATCTGGACCTGGTGATTTCTCAGCTTTTAATTTGTCATTAAGTCCTACAACCTCATCTCTTGTGACCCCTCTTCACCTCAGTTCCTCAGATTTCTTTCCTGCGAAAGTTAGTTTAGGCACCGGGACCTGCCCCACATCTTCCTATGCAAGGACAAGTGCACAGAATGGACTCTGTAATCTCCTTGATTGTCGTCCAAAGGACCCACTAACTCCCTAGCTGGTTTCCTACATATTTCTAATGTTTTTGAATAACTGTTTATTGTTGGTCTTAATGTGTTTAGTGATGTGCTCCTCAGTTCTTCTTCTTCAAGCATCCCTTATTGTCTGCTTGCATTTCTTTTGCCAGAGTTTGTGTTCACTTGGACAAGGCTTCAGTCTTTGATGCTGCTTGTTAGCCACGCTGGCATCTTCTTGGCCCTGGTGGTACCTTTCTTGATCTACATTCTGCATTGTAGCTGAACTTCTGTTACTGTGGCTCAGATCAACCTCCACACCTTCTAGAGAGCTTTGACCGTCTTCACTTCCCTTTTGCAGCCTTGCTTATAACAATCCCTAATTTTTCAAGGTGTTTCCTCTTTTGAAGTCAGATGTGGCTGTATTGGATATGTTGTGCTAGATCTGGGAGAGTCCTGGCTGACCAGGTGCCTGGAGTTTCATGCTGGTACTTGAGATTTCAAGTACTGTGGTACCTCGGGTTACAGATGCTTCAGGTTACAGACACTTCAGGTTACAGACTCCGCTAACCCAGAAATAGTACCTTGGGTTAAGAACTTTGCTTCAGAATGAAAACAGAAATCGTGCTCCGGCGGCAGCGGGAGACCCCATTAGCTAAAGTGGTGCTTCAGGTTAAGAACAGTTTCAGGTTAAGAACGGACCTCTGGAACGAATTAAGTACTTAACCCGAGATACCACTGTATTTTACCCTGTTTGGGGCTGAAAATACTTTATGCAAGCAGCTTTGCATACATGTTCCCCGCAGGAGAGAATGCTTGTGGAATATCGCTGCATGTCCAATAAGTTGTGCACAGACGGCCTAGCGGAAAGTGGCTATATGGCTTGCAGCAGCAGCAACGAGAATTTTTAGTGTCCGGCTGCTGTACAGCGATCCACCAAAGAGTAAAATTATCCTCTGCAAATTCAGGGGTTCTCAAGTTGTAGAGTTGCTCATGAATGGAAGCGGTTTGTGTGCGTGGAGGGCTTGAAACTTTAAAGGGGGGGTTCCTTGAAACTCTTTGACATGGTGTCCCAAGCATTGCAAAGGTTGTACACTGCAATTTTAATTTAGCCCTAGCTGCGTAAAGCCAGAGGGCAGGTAGACCAGGCTTGAGGTGTGGAACGTGGGAGATATAAATGTTCCTGTGTGCTGGCCTCATGGAATGAAGGGGGTTGATCCATCTGTGCTGAATGAATGATAAATGAGATTCTCTCTGCTGGCCTGGAGACGTATATAGCCTCAGGCGCAGCAGGGCTTTAAAGGGGATTCTTGGAGCTCTGCAGGCTGTGGGAGAGGGCAGGCATGGAGTAGTTCACAAAGACTCCAGAATCTTTGATCCTGCCCACATCACGGTTGCGGGTCCTTGTTGGGTGGTGCTCCCTCTGCCTCTTCGCTGCTCTCTGAATGGCCAGGCTAACTGTTGACTGTGTCTACGGCCTCCGATGCACCCACTAGACTGATAGACAGGGAGCAAAGAGGGGAAGTTATTCTCCCTCCCTCTTGCCGTGTACATCCACTGAAGCTGAGTGTTGGAAGATTCAGGACACACGAATAAAAGTATTTCTTCATGCAATTCATAGTTGACCTGTGGAACTCACTCCCACAGGAGCTAGGGATGTCTGTCAAGCCAGGTGGCTTTAAAAGAGGATTAGACACTTTCATAGAGGAGAGAGAGAGTTGTTGATGGCTGTTAGCCATGAAAGCTATGCTATGCCTCCGCAGTTTCTGGGAAGAAGGGAGAGGGCAACTGGTGGGTCTCTGGAAGAACAGGGTCCTGGCTGAGATGGGCCTTTGGCCTGATCCAGTGGGCTTTTATTACGCACTCCATGTGGGCCTGCAGGAGTATTTTGCTGGGGCGATCCAATTGCGGGTAGCATCCAGACTTGCCAAAGAGGTCACCAGGTCCTGGGACGAGGAGGAGAGAGATTTTTAGCATGCTGTTGAGGAAAGGAGTCTTTGGAGGCAGCCATGTAGTCAAGGATATATGCAGGCCGCCTCTTCCAACCAGAGGTAACTCCTTTCTGCTGTCTCCAACAGGCGCTGGTTGGGTGGCGAGATGACCAGCTTAGGTTTTCTCTGTCCCAGTGAGTTGTGCGTGCTGGAATAGTGGCACTGCTTACTGGGCAGTGAACTCCGCTTAAAGCCGGTTTCCTCTGGAGCTGGGAAGGAGACGCGTGGCTGTTTGCTTGTAGCGGAGCAGCTGGCGGAGAAGACATCTGTCCCCAGGAACACCTGTTCCTCCCATCACCCTTTAGACATGCAGGACATTTCGCCCTGCCCTCATCACGCTCCAAACTCAGAACATGTTCAGGCCTCCCTCCCTTGATTGCAGCCCTGTGGCTGCCCTCCCTTCCCCACCCTGGCAGTGCCAAATGTCCTGTGTTGTGGGCGGCAGGAGATGAAGAGAGAGGCAGGGGCATGGCTGCACCCCGTCTTCTAAAAGCCACACGCCTGGAGGGATAAGGCTGTGGCAGAGAATGTTTGTGGAATACTTTAGCCTGTATTCAGGGATGGAGTTGGCCTCCCTAAATCAGAAAACAATTATTAATCCAAGCGTGGTTTTCCCCTTCAAAAATGTCACCCCCCACATGTTTATCCATCTGTGTCCGTTAACCAGGCTAACCATTTGTCTGTTGGACCCTTTTTTTCCTAGCAACTCCAGAAAACATTCACTTACAAGTGTTACCAAATGTCTCAAAAGTCAATCCTGGTGCAAGCCAGGCCGTTCAGGTTTTAATCTTGAAACTGTCTTGGGTTTTTGAGGAAAAGCGGGTTATACATGTTGTAAATAAGTACAGTGGTACCTCGGGTTACAGACGCTTCAGGTTACAGACTCCGCTAACTCAGAAATAGTGCTTCAGGTTAAGAACTTTGCTTCAGGATGAGAACAGAAATCGTGCTCCGGCGGCGCGCCAGCAGCAGGAGGCCCCATTAGCTAAAGTGGTGCTTCAGGTTAAGAACAGTTTCAGGTTAAGAACGGACCTCCGGAACGAATTAAGTACCGTATTTTTGCTCTTTAGGACTGACTTTTTTCCTTCTAAAAAGTAAGAGGAAATGTGTGTGCCTCTTATGGAGCGAATGCAGGCTGCGCAGCTATCACAGAAGCCAGAACAGCAAGAGGGATTGCTGCTTTCACTGCGCAGCGATCCCTCTTGCTGTTCTGGCTTCTGAGATTCCGAATATTTTTTTTCTTGTTTTCCTCCTCCAAAAACTAGATGCGTCTTGTGGTCTGGTGCGTCTTATAGAGCGAAAAATACGGTACTTAACCTGAGGTAGCACTGTAAGTGAATAGAGGGTTGCACCCAGGGAATCGGGCATTTCCTCCCAAACGGCTGTCCCACTGAGCACCTTTCCCTGATCCCAAGCAGCCCTGCATTGCTTTGGGATTAAAAAATGGATGGGCAGATTGGGGCTGGCTTTGAGTGAGGGCTAAGAGTGGGGTCCTCTGCCCCAGAAGCAAAGTGCCATCTGACCTAGAGGCCTGGCAGTATGTGAGCTCCTGAGCGCTGAAAGGAAGCTGCCGTGTGTTCTTTGAAGGAGGAGTCATGAGCTAGCTGCCTGGTGTTGGCTAGTCTGGCAGGGAATGTGCTTTAGGAGGAGTAAATTGAAATAATAATAATAAATTTATTATTTATACCCTGCCCATCTGGCTGGGCTTCCCCAGCCACTCTGGGCGGCTTTCAACAAAATATTAAAATACAGTAATGCATCAAATATTACTGCCTAAACAGGGCTGCCTTCAGATGTCTTCTAAAAGTCTGGTAGTTGTTGTTCTCTTTGACATCTGGTGGGAGGGCGGGTGCCACTACCAAGAAGGCCCTCTGCCTGGTTCGCTGTAACTTGGCTTCATGCACTGAGGGAACCGCCAGAAGGCCCTCGGTGCTGGACCTCAGTATCCGGGTAGAACTATGGGGGTGGAGACGCTCCTTCAGATATACTGGACCGAGGCCATTTACTTTATTGTCACTTGCACAACTTGTATACAGTGAGATTTCACGAGCACCCCCGACTCAGCTCTCTTAGTCTTAATTCCCCTCGTTTACTGATGCACACCCACCAAACCCAAAAGTCAGTTTCCCTGTTGTTATCTTTTCATTCAGCAGCCTAACAGTCCACAGATAGAAGCTGTTCTTTACCTGGTTGGTGTGACTAATCATGCTTCTATATATCTTCTGCCCGAGGGCAGGAGATCAAGAAAGTGCCGCCAGGGTGTGAATCATCCCTGAGAATTTTCCTCGCTCTCCTGAGGCAACGATCTTCCGCTATTTCATCCACCGGATTCACGGGACAGCCCATAATATGTTGTGCTGTATTCACCACCCTCTGTCGGCACTTCCTATCTATCACTTGATGTCAAACCAGCGTACCACACTGTGATGCAGTATGAAAGGACACTTTCTATTGTGGACCGGTAGAAGGAGATCATCAAATGTTGATTGACATTGTTCTTTGGCAATTCTCTGAGGAGACGGAGTCTATGTTGGGCTTTCTTAACCACCTGGGTTGTATTGATTTTGTATTGTATTGAAATGTGACAGGGTGGGGGTGTGTATGAGAGAGAAGGAGAGAGAAGTTCGTGTCTTCCTGAACAGGACATGTAAAAGGAAGTATTTCATGGAGCTCAGAGTTAAAACTATGGAACTCCCTTCCACTGGAGGCAGCGATGGCCACTGACATAGATGCCTTAAAAGAGGTTTAGACAGATTCATGGAAGAGGAGGAGGAGGCTATCAGTGGCTACTAGCCACAATGGCTGTGGTCTGTCTCCACAGCTGGAGACAGCAGCTGGAAACCACAGGAAGGAGGAGAGGGTTTTTTGTGCTCAGATTCTGCTTGTGGGCACCTGGTTGGCCACTGTGGGAACAGGATGAAGGCGATGCCACACCTGGTTAGGCTTTCAGGTTCCATTCCACACTATCTAGGCCTCCTTAGGGGCCAGTGACTCAGAGGATCACGTCTTTGGGGGATGTCGCCAAGCTCCGACCTTTGCTTCCGCAGAGCTGTTCTTCTCTTGCCAAGTCTCCCTTTCCACGTTGCTGCTTTGCATTGGCTGTTTGGTATCTTGGGTCCACTGGTCCCAGTCGAGGGACGCAGTGGCTTGGTGGTGGTGGCTCCTTCTGCAGGGCTCCTTTTTTTTTGCTCAGCCAGCACTGCCCCTTTCGCATTGAGCTTTGGGGACTTGCCGGCTGTGGTGCTAACGCGGTGTCTCTTGTCTGTTCCTTCCCTTCCAGGGTTTTGTTAAAGATGTCCACGAAGACTCGGTCACGATATCCTTCGAGAACAAGTGAGTGTCCGCAAGAGGCGTGGCCTGGCTGCACCCTTCTCTGCTGTTTTGTCAGAGAGCTGGCAGGCCAAGATCGGCCCGTCCTTTTCCATCCCACGGGAATTAGCGGCTGGCCCTGTGTCCTTGAGGTCCATCGTATGATGAGGTTACAGCCCTGGTATACTGGCTCAGAGCCACCTCTGGCAAGGAAACCCCACTGACCTGGGCTTGTTTGCCTAGACTTATGAAGCTGGCACCTTGTGATATGGATGCTGTGTGGGGCTGGTGCCTATAGCTCCATGCTGGCTCCTAGGAAATTGAAATAATATTCTTGCAGGCAGTCGCTGGCCCCCAACCCATGCCCCTTGCTCTCACCCAGGAAATAAGCACGCCAAGAACTCTGGAAAAAATAAGTTTCAAAAGTGGGAGTGGTCCCTATTTAATATTTTAATGTTTCAATATTTTAATGTTGTATTTTAAACTTGTCTTTAAGTTGTATTCCTTCAACTTGTTTTTATTATTGCTTGTTAGCCGCCCTGAGCCAGGCCTTGGCTGGGGAGGGCAGGGTATAAATAAAAATTATTATTATTATTATTATTTGCAAATCAATAGTCAATTGTAACAAAAACTAATCCATTCAAAAGTATGTATTCTGAGAAGGATTACAAACTCATACGGAGATTACAAACTCAAACTCATAAAGATATGCATATGAATGGGTTAGTTTTTGTTACAATTGACTATTGATTTGTGAGTAGGGACCATTCCCACTTTTGAAACTTACATTGGCCAGAGTTCTCGGTGTGCTTTTTTCTTGGTATATTTAATAACAAAAACTCCAACCTATTTAACCTCACCCAGGAAACGCTTGCCATTCCCCCCCCCCCAGCTTTGCACTCTGGTGGCAGCTGGGTCGAGGGGAAGAAACAGGGAGCTCTGTTCTTGCTTTGTAGCAACTCCTGCCAGTGGCTAGATTGCTCTCCCCACCAAGAGCTCACTGCCTGTCTACCAGCTGCTGTATCAAACTAGGCACCCCCAGGCTACCAAATACAGCAGCGCAACAGAGCTCTCTCACTCTGGCTGGGGGGTCCCTGCAGGATATGATGTCAGGAACTTCCCACCCCTCGGAGCACACACAGTTGTTTGGTCACCCCAGGTAAGTGGGAAAGGTGGTTCCTTCCCCCTCAGTCTGGGCTTCCCCCCTTCTTCATCTTCAATCTTCTTTTCCCTTGAGCCAGACACCCCTAACCCTGTTCTCCCTCATTTGACTCTGGAGACAGGAGGTTGCGGGGATGCCTGCTAGCTTTGTCCCCCACCTGTGTAGGCACCACACAGCATTGGTGGTGGCCCCGATCCCCCAGCAGTTACGGAGCAGGGGGGCTGAACCCCAGCCCCACCCTCCTAAAGATCTCTGCGTGCAGACTGGAAAAGCTTATTGCACAGCGAAAACCTTAGCACTCGCAAGCAACAGGATGGTTTTTTTTGTTTGCTTTTAAATGGTGCTTATTGGAGGGGTGGGGAGGCGAAAGTGCCTGAAATTCCTGACTCAGCAGAAAGCCAGAAGCGTCTGCCGGAGGAGAGAGGTTTGAGCCACTCGCAGAGGTCCTTCCTCGGCAGCTGAAGCGTCAGGGAGACAGGTGTCTCTGCAACAGCTGCAAGGAGGGAAGCCGCCCTGGCCTCTAGGCGCTGCAGTCAAGCCACCGTCTGCTCCCCCACCCCACCCCGCCCGGAAAAAATAAAAAGCTTTGTGGGCGGAGCTTCTGGCCCTGCTCTCTGAGAAGAGCAGGTGCTGGCTTTGCCGGGGCTCTCGCCGACAGGCCGCCCGAGTTTGCGGCTCTGGTTGTCAGCCAGTAAGGGACTAGTGAGCAGAGGGAGGCTGGCAGCCTGCCAGCAGCTGTGTCTGGCCGCCTCCGTCTCCCCACCCAGGGTGGTGTGGGCGTGGCGGTGGTATGCAAATGCTGCCTAATTCCGCTGCAGTTAACGAGGCAGCCTTGCAGCACCATGGCCAGTTCCCAGGATTGTGCTCTGACAGGGCCGGAGCACAGCCGCAGCACGATCTCCCTGCAAGAGGCAGGGCGGGCTATAAATACCCACCAAGTGTCTCTCTGTCGGCCCCAGTCTCCAGCCCTCCTTGTGGTGCTTCCTGAGTGGGGGATTTGTCCTTGCATTCTCCTCCCCTCATTTCTTTCATCTTGCCTCTGTTCCCCTCCCCAAGAACGCTTGCATGCTCTTAGCAGGCTTCCTTGCCTCTAAACTATTTTGACCCCCATCAAGTTATGGTACTGTGGCCTTTATGTCTAACCAGCGGCGTCGCCAAATAGTTGTGGTTCCTAGGAGCCAGCGTTGAATATTTAAGAGCCAGCGTTCCATAGCTCTGGTGGAAGGGGGGGTGTGGAATTAAAGCCACAAGGTGATACATTTGATTTCCTAGGTGCGTGTGCAGCCAGGGATCTGGATTTTTTTCTGGCAGGTGCAATTGTGGTTGGAAAAGCATGTTGCTAGTAGCGGGGGGGGGCGGGGAGTTCAGGCCGGCTGCCGTTGTCCGATGCATGCTGCTGAGTCATTAGAGAAGAGAATAGCTTGTTAGGAATGGAGGGGGAAATTTGGAGTGTGCTTCTACGAAGCAGCCATTCCGAATTGGTGGGAGGGGCGTGTGCCAGTGTTGACCCAAGGTCCCTGCTGCTTTCACCTGTGCAAAATTCGACCCTTGGTATTGTTTAGCCCCAAGCACCTCCCATAGCTTGTGAAGAAACATTGTGTGTTGACGGGTAGCTGGTCTCCCCTTACTGTCACCTGGAATAACTCTCTGCCTCTTCGCAGCTGGCAGCCCGAAAGGCAAATCCCCTTCGGCGACGTGCGGCTGCCCCCACCTGCAGACTACAGCAAGGAGATTTTGGAAGGGGATGAGGTGGAGGTGAGTGAAGGCTGCTAAGAGGCTTTCTGCACCCTTCTGGGGGTGGGGGGTGAGTAGGCAGCTGCTGTGAGCGGAGGGTGGCCCCCTAACTTGAATTTCCCTGTCCTCTTAGGTTTATTCCCGAGCCAATGAGCATGAGCCGTGTGGCTGGTGGCTGGCCAGGGTTCGAATGATGAAAGGAGATGTAAGTATTGAACAAAATACACCCCCCTTGAAATATTCCCGGGCATTCAGTGAGGGGGCAGAGCGGCCCGTCCCTCTCAGCATTAACACATTTAATGAGCTGAGCACCTTCCGCCTCGCCGGCACATGGTAGGAGCTCTCCCATGTGCACAGCAAATGCTCACAGATTGGCTCCCAGAGCATCTGGGCGCCATGGGCCAAAATGCGGAATAGTGACGGTGCTGCAATGCAGATGTTCTTATGATGCTTCTGTGACGTGCTGTTGTGAGGTTGTCGTAATCTGCCTTAAGTTCACTCGATGGGAACAGGTAGAGTATAATTTTTTTCAAGTACATAAAAATAATGAGAGGAAGCAAACTTCCAGGTTCGTAAGCCAGCCTGAATATGCAGGCGTGAAAGTTTCCACTTCCCTCAAGCAGCAGTGTTCAGTGGGTTTCTTAGTGTGAACATAACTCGTTCTGCATTTCCAAGGAAGACTGTTACATCCAGAGGGGGGAGGGGAACCTGCAGTTGGGGGGGGGACTGTGACCCTAACCCCGTGGAAGAGTTTTCCAGGGTTTTTTTCTTCCCAGAGGCACAGTGTGCAGTTAGAATTCACTTTTCCCCTCCTGTTTGAGTTTACTTAGGCTTAACAGCTCTAAAGGCAGAACATAACTGCAGTTCTTTTGGGCCCTTCTTTGTGGCTCCCTCTGATCTCGTCCTCCTCTTGCAGTTCTACGTCATAGAATACGCCGCTTGCGATGCCATCTACAATGAAATCGTCACGTTGGAGCGGCTGCGGCCTGTCAACCCCAGCAAAGTGGCCACCAAGTGCAGCTTTTTCAAAGTCACCATTGCGGTACCAGAGGATCTCAAGGAGGCGTGAGTGTTAACATAAACACAATTCAAATTGCTGGTGCTGACCTTTAAAGCCCTAAACGGCCCCGGCCCAGTATACCTGAAGGAGCGTCTCCACCCCCATTGCTCAGCCCAGACACTGAGGTCCAGCTCCGAGGGCCTTCTGGCGGTTCCCTCCCTGCGAGAAGCCAAGTTACAGGGAACCAGGCAGAGGGCCTTCTCTGTAGTGGCACCCTCCCTGTGGAACGCCTTCCCTTCAGATGCCAAGGAGATAAAGAACTGCACAACTATTAGAAAACATCTGAAGGCAGCCCTGTATCAGGAAGTTTTTAATGTTTGATGCTTTATTATGTTATATATTCTGTAATCCGCCAGAGTGGCTGGGGATACCCAGCCATATGGGTGTGGTATTAACAACAACAACAACAACAACAACTGTGTGTGGGAGAGGGGGAGCTTGTCTGCCAAATCCACATTCTTTCTGATTCAAATCTCTATCAGCCCACATCTGCCTGGGATTGATTTTGCTTGCACTGTACAGACATTTGCTCCATCTGAAGGGAAAGAAGCCTAAGAGCTTCTTAACAGAAGGGAAGTAGGTTTCAGGAGGTGCGCTGTTGAATGAGTCAACTTTTCTGAATAAGCAATATGTAAGGCGCTGTGGGTTAAACCACAGAGCCTAGGGCTTGCTGATCAGAAGGTCAATGGTTCGAATCCCCATGACAGGGTGAGCTCCCGTTGCTCAGTCCCTGCTCCTACCAACCTAGCAGTTCGAAAGCACATCAAAGTGCAAGTAGATAAATAGGTACCGCTCTGGCGGGAAAGTAAACGGCGTTTCCGTGCGCTGCTCTGGTTCGCCAGAAGCGGCTTAGTCCTGCTGGCCACATGACCCGGAAGCTGGACGCCGGCTCCCTCGGCCAGGAAAGCGAGATGAGCGCTGCAACCCCAGAGTCGGCCACGACTGGACCTAACGGTCAGGGGTCCCTTTACCTTTAAGGCCTTCTTAAACCAAATGTGAAGGGAAATGTTCACTGCATTTCTCCATCCTTGGGCAGTAGTCATTCTAGTCTCAGCCCACAAATATATAACAAGAGTTTTACAAACTAGTTCTGCACCGTCCTTCTCAAACGTTGGTAGTAAACGTAGCCTGGCATCGAGACTCCCTGGGCTGCCTTCAATCTCAGAGATCTCTTGTAAAACCTTTCTCCAAACCTCATGTACAGATTCACAGGTCCACCGCATGTGGAAGCCTGAACTTTCAGCATCTCAGGTTGGCGTCCACACTTTTCGGAAGGTTCTTACCGTTCCTCTGTTTCCTCTTCGCAGCTGCTCAAACGAGAACGTGCACAAGGAGTTCAAGAAAGCTGTGAGCGCGAACTGCATCTTCCTCAGTTCCACTAGCAGTGAGCTCGTCATTCTCGTAAGGGTCTTCCTCCTCTGTTCCGGGGGTGGCGTCTGCCTGCTTAGCTGAACCAAGTTGGGAGGAAAATGCCTGGGACTTGTTCTCAGAGCCGGAACCTGTGCGGCTCTTCACTCCCCTCTAGTGGCAGGAACTGCAGATGACCGCTAAATGCGCAACTGCAACTTCTACATCTGCTTGGTGTAGCTCTTGCATATTTCTCGTCCAGACCTGTGAAGGATTTCTCGTTTTGCGCTTGGGACATGATAAAGGGCATCTTCCCAGGATGGCCAGTGTGGAGTGGGGGAGTTCTCTCACTTCAGAGGAAATGATCCTCTCCAGGACCTGTGGTTTCCGTGTTAAATTTCCTTTAATTTTAACTGGGTGGATAATAATAATAATAATAATAATAATAATAATAATAATAATAATTTTTATTTATACCCCACCCTCCCCAGCCAAGGCCAGGCTCAGAGCGGCTAACAAGCAATAATAAAAACAAGCGGAATGAATACAACTTAAAAACAACATTAAAATATTAAAATGTAGCTTCATCGCAGGAGGAGAAAGGAAAAGAAAGAAGAAAGAGAGGGAGGGAATCAAATTGGCTCCAAGCCAAAGGCCAGGCGGAACAACTCTGTCTTACAGGCCCTGCGGAAAGAAATCAGATCCTGCAGAGCCCTGGTCTCATGAGGCAGAGCGTTCCACCAGGCCGGAGCCAGAGTTGAAAAGGATAACTGACAGCTTGAATTCTTGTTAGACTAAACACCTTAAAACCTGGTGGGGCGATTCTGTGTCGTAGGCTCACCTGTGTTCTTGGTTTGCCAGCACATGGCGGCCTAACTAACCTTTGCTCTCTCTCTCTCTCCCTGCAGTCCACAAACGAGTCCACCGTCAAGAGGGCGTCTCTGCTGGGCGACATGCACTTGCGCAGCATCCGGACTAAGCTGATGCTCATGTCCCGGAATGAGGAGGCCAACAAACACTTGGAGGTGAGAGAGGGGGGGGACCCTCCAAGTGCCACAGCGCCCCCTGAGTGCAGGAGCGGAGAAGTCTCTGGCTCAGGACTAGCTGACAGTAGCTGCCATCCTGGGCCCGAAGGACAGGAGTGCAAAGCGGGGAGGCAGAAGGGTGCCTTTCTAAAAAGCGAAGCAGTGCTGGACAATGCAGTGTTTCAGTTTGGGAGAACTCCCTGCCAGATACAGATGCCAGAAGATGGCCAGAGGCCCATCTGGTTCTCCCAGTTGGCCAGCCAGGTACCTCTTATGGGAAACCTGCAAGCAGGACCCCAGCCAAAAGAGCCACTCTCCCCTCCTGCGGTTTCCAGCAGCTGGTATTTGGAAAGCACGCTTCTGCCTCCAGCTGTGGGCGCAGCGTTCTGTGAAAGTCACAAGCTTGCCATAATAATAATAATAATAATAATAATAATAATAATAATAATAATATATTATTTATACCCCGCCCATCTGGCTGAGTTTCCCCAGCCACTCTGGGCGGCTCTCAATCGAGTGTTAAAAACAATACAGCATTAAATATTAAAAATCTCCGTAAACAGGGCTGCCTTCAGATGTCTTCTAAATGTCAGGTAGTTGTTCTTCTCTTTGACATCTGTTGGGCGGGGGGGGGGGGAGTTCCACAGGGTGGGCGCCACCACCGAGAAGGCCTTCTGCCTGGTTCCCTGTAGCTTTGCTTCTCGCAGGGAGGGAACCGCCAAAAGGCGCTCGGCACTGGACCTCAGCGTCCGGGCAGAATGATGGGGGTGGGGACACTCCTTCAGTTATTCAGGACAGAGGCTCTTTAGGGCTTTAAAGGTCAGCACCAACACTTTGAATTGTGCTCAGAAACATACTGGGAGCCAATGCAGATCTCTCAGGACCGGTGTTACGTGGTCCC
Organism: Podarcis filfolensis; assembly: GCF_964270895.1. NCBI lineage: Eukaryota > Metazoa > Chordata > Lepidosauria > Squamata > Lacertidae > Podarcis > Podarcis filfolensis. The sequence continues at coordinate 2,411,736 of NC_139615.1, forward strand.
AGCGGCCGCTCCCAGTCCCCAGTCTAGCTGCCGCATTCTGGATTAGTTGCAGTTTCCGGGTCACCTTCAAAGGTAGCCCCACGTAGAGCGCATTGCAGTAGTCCAAGTGGGAGATAACTAGAGCATGTGTCACTCTTGCAAGACAGTCTGCGGGCAGGAAGGGTCTCATCCTGTGTTCCAGGTGGAGCTGATAGACAGCTGCCCTGGACATAGAACTGACGTGCACCTCCATGGACAGCGGTGAGTCCACAATGACTCCCAGGCTGCGCACCTGGTCTTTCAGGGGCACAGTTGCCCCATTCAGGACCCATGTGCCAGCGTTAGTTGATCCAGTCTAATAAGACCTGCTCTGTCTCCAAGCGTGGCTGCCTGGCCTGAATGTTGGGCCTTTTGTGGGGGGTGAGGGCCCAGGCTTGAAAAGAGAGGTGGGACTCACGCAACTTCTGAGGGCTGTTTCCCATCGTGCCTCTGCCTCTCCCCCCAGACGAGTAAGCAGCTGGCGTCGGCATTCCAGGAGGAGTTCACGGTGCGGGAGGACCTGATGGGGCTGGCCATCGGAACCCACGGGGCCAACATCCAGCAGGCCCGGAAAGTGCTGGGCGTCACTGCCATTGAGCTGGACGAAGAGACCTGCACCTTCCGCATCTACGGGGAGGTAGGGGCCGGGGCTGCTTCTAGACTTCTGGGAGGTGGGCTGGGCTGCTTTCGTTTCGCTTGGTGCTGGTGTGTAGAGAAAAGGAACAAAGACCCACCTGATAAATGAATCCTGTGAGGGGGGCCGGAAACTCTGGTTGTGGGGCTTGGTAAGCAAGGCGGCTTTAACTGAGGAGGAACAAACTTCGGGGTCTTTTGGCCTGGAGGGAGAAAGGCCCGGCGTGTGGCTGTGCAGTGGGAGGATCTGCAAACAGTATGTCAGGCCTGAGCAGCCTTGGTGGCCTAAAACCTCGCAAGCCACCAGCATTGTGTGTTGAGATGCTTGGCATTCTGTTCCTTTTTGCTCCTCCGCAGACCCCGGAAGCCTGCAAGCAGGCCAGGAGCTTCCTCGAATTCTCCGAAGACTCTGTTCAAGTCCCTCGGAACCTAGTCGGTGAGTGAGGCAGTTTTCTAGCTCCAGGACGAAACCTGATGGAGCCTCCCATTCTTTCTCTCCCTTCACAAAAACCTATGTTTGTGAAACCAGATTTGGAAGCCAGTGCTAGCTTTGAGTTTGCTTGGGAGTTGAGTTGCAGCAATTCTGCTTCAGAAAACCCAGGATTTAGTTGCACAAGACATGCAGGGGAAGGTTCAGACCAAGACACTTGGGAATCTGGTTGGCAGAGCTGTTTCTCAAGCAAAGATCTGTTGCATAGATTTTCCTCAAACAAAGAAGGGAAGGCCATCAATGATTTTCCTTCCCTGTCGTTGGCAACGAGTGCAAATGTACGAGGGTGTGTGTGCAAAAAGGGGCTCTTTTTTGGATGGAGGTGTTGTTTACTAGTGGGTTTCCTCATCCATTGACCTGTCCCCCTCCAAGGCACTATGGTGCCAATTTGCAAGTGACTTGGCGCTAGGGACATAGAGTTAAGGCGGCAGAGCATCGTGCTATCAGCCTGTGTGTGCTTGATTTGCGCACGCCCTTCAACTCCCCGTCTTCATTTGCCCCCTGCAGGGAAAGTGATAGGCAAGAACGGCAAAGTCATCCAGGAGATCGTGGACAAATCCGGCGTGGTCCGAGTTCGGGTGGAAGGCGACAATGACAAGAAGAACCCCAGGGAGGAGGTAAATTGGGCTGCCGAGCGGAGAAGCCACAGCAGCAGCTTCTTCCTGTGTGGGTCCCCTGCCCCAGTTCCCAAGCCCCAGGTTTCCGTCTCTTCTCAAAGCCACAGTGTCCCACGTTTGCCCACATCCCACGCCCCATCAAATCATCACATCTGCGTTTGTCTGCTTTCAGTCCTTGCTGGCTGGTCCAGTTTGTCCCCTGGCTAAAGCTGTCCAAGACACAGACATTGGACAAGAACCAAATGTATGTCTCTGACTCTTTCTTGCTTTCTTTCTTGGATCCCGATAATCTTTCCCTCTCAAACTCACACGGGCCTGCCCTCTGTCCCGCTCTGGTCGAAACTCTGCTTTCCCAGAGCACAAAACGTCATCCCTTTGGTTTAACTGGGATGCCTCTGCGGGGAACGTTGACTAATGGGCTTTAAAGCTGGCAGCCCTGGTAACCTCTCTGTCTTCTGCCTGGGTAAAAGGTGCCCGCTCTTTGCCAACCTCCCTGTCTCCTTTCCCCAGGGGATGGTCCCTTTCATCTTTGTGGGAACGCGGGAGAACATCAGCAATGCGCAGGCGCTGCTGGAGTACCATCTCTCCTACCTTCAGGTAAGGCCGCTGGTGTGGTTCTCCTGGGCTGTGGCGAGGGAGGATGGGGCCACAGGGCAAGCCTGCTTCCATCGCCCTGGGGCCAGAGCCATCTTCGCCAGACCCCTCCATTTCGGGACACAGGTGCAGAATGTTGGAACTGCCGCCCGGTTCTGTGGACCTCTGCCTCCCCCCCCCCAGGTGCTGACATGTTGATGTTTAAAGATCAGCATCATGGGAGGGCAGCTTTCTAGCTACCCCTCCTCCTTCCTCTTGGAATCTGCTGCAGATCTCTGAGCAAGATCACAGGACAGGTCTTTCCAGGACCAAGGGGAAACTGTCAATCTCCTTTTTTATTTTTGCTGTTGGGTGCTGGATATTGCTTACAGCACTGAATTTTTGGGGTTGGTTTTTTGGGGTATGTTAGTATACTTACTGGGGACGTGGGTGGCGCTGTGGGTTAAACCACAGAGCCTAGGACTTGCCGATCAGAAGGTTGGCGGTTCGAATCCCCGTGATGGGGTGAGCTCCCGTTGCTCGGTCCCTGCTCCTGCCAACCTAGCAGTTCGAAAGCATGTCAAAAAGTTCAAGTAGATAAATAGGAAGGTAAACGGCGTTTCCGTGCGCTGCTCTGGTTCACCAGAAGCGGCTTAGTCCTGCTGGCCACATGACCTGGAAGCTGTATGCCGGCTCCCTCGGCCAGTAAAGCGAGATGAGCACCGCAACCCCAGAGTCGGCCACAACTGGGCCTAACGGTCGGGGTCCCTTTACCTTTACTATACTTACTATGGTTATAAAATTTCATTTTGCACTGTTTGGTTTTGAATTGCAGTCCTGTTTTCTTTGAGTGTGTGGTTTTAGGGGGGGGGCATAGAAAGCGGCATACAAATAAAATGAGTGAAGTCCAGAAGGTGTAGCTGGGGTGCCCCCTGAATGCTTTTGTGCAGTTCTTTTGGGGAAGGCGCTTGGGGGCCCTGGAAGAGTCCTGACCATTTGTGTCCTTCCTGCCCGACTTTCCCCCAGCTTTTTTCAAGCGCTGCTGAGAGACGGCCGGCGTAAATTCCACGGCACTCTTGAAGCAGACAGACACTCTTCCCTCCTTCTCTGCGAGGCCCTTGGCTCCTCCCTGACTGGGGGTGGGGGTGGCCTGGGGCCTTGTTCTCAGCCCCTTTCCCCTTCCCCCTGCTAGGAGGTGGAGCAGCTGCGCCTGGAGCGGCTGCAGATCGATGAGCAGCTGCGCCAGATCGGCCTGGGCTTCCGCCCCCTCTCCAACCGGTCGGATAAGGAGCGGGGCGGCTACACCACGGACGAGAGCACTTCCTCCTCCCTGCACGGCACGCGGACCTACGGGGGCAGCTACGGTGGGCGCGGCGGCCGTGGGCGCAGGGGACCCAACTCTGGCTATGGTGAGTTGGGTGAGGCCTGCTATATTCCTGGTGGCAAAGGACTGTGCCCAGAATATCTGGGGATTGCACACGTGGAAGAGCTCTTTGTATCACATTGCTAACATCCCTCCAAATCAGCTGTTTAACATCAAATTAGTTGTTTAGCATTCCACCATATCAGCCATTTAACATCCCTCCAAATCAGCCATTTAACATCAAATCAGTTGTTTAGCATCCCACCAAATCAGCCATTTAACATCAAATCAGTTTCGCATCTCACCAAATCAGCCGTTTAACCTCAAATCAGTTGTATAGCATTGGAAGCAGGAAAGACAATGAGTGGGAACAGGTCCACTCTCCTCGCTCCAGAACAACTGGAGGGCAGAACGTTAGCAGTTTGGGAAGAAGCTCTTGTGCCCGGTGCTGGCTGTTGGATCAGGATAGCGAACTACCTGTGAGTGTGTTCAGTGGTGCCCCTGTCTGGATTGGGAATGAATATCTTCTACCTGGGGTGGGGAGGTTCTGTGGACAACCAAGTTCATTGCTCTGTGTGAAACGTGGTTGTGCAAGCATTGCCTCAGCTAGTGTGCTTGCCACCTGAAAACTTGATGGAAGCGAGCCTTTATGGTTACAACCATTCAATTATGGGACACCTTCGCGACCGTAAGAGATTCAGGAAGCTCCACCTGTTGGACATTTTAAGCATCTCTTAAAAACTCATTTGGGGCGCAGGTGGCGCTGTGGTCTAAACCACTGAGCCTAGGGCTTGCCGATCAGAAGGTCGGCGGTTCGAATCCCCTCGACGGGGTGAGCTCCTGTTGCTCGGTCCCTGCTCCTGCCAACCTAGCAGTTCGAAAGCACGTCCAAAGTGCAAGTAGATAAATAGGTACCACTCTGGCGGGAAGGTAAACGGCGTTTCTGTGCGCTGCTCTGGTTTCGCCAGAAGTGGCTTAGTCCTGCTGGCCACATGACCCGGAAGCTGTATGCCGGCTCCCTCGGCCAGTAAAGCGAGATGAGCGCCACAACCCCACAGTCGTCTGCGACTGAACTTAACTGTCAGGGGTCCTTTACCTTTACTTTTAAAAACTCATTTGCCTATGTTGAAGATTAGGAGCATTTATCCTGCTTGCTGTGGCAAATTTGCTGCATGCTGATCTCCATTTGTGGAAATTTTACGGTATTTAGGATATTTCGACATTTAATACTTTTAGAGTCTTGTAAAGCAGTTAGAGCAGCGGTTCTCAACCTGCGGATCCCCAGATGTTGTTGGACTACAACTCCCATCATCCCTGAGCTCTGGCCTTGCTAGCTAGGGGTGATGGGAGTTGTAGTTCAACAACATCTGGGGACCCACAGGTTGAGAAAGCCTGAGTTAGAGGTTTTGCTAAATGAAACAGTGAGTGCGACTTCCTGCCTGGAGGCAAGCAGTCTCCTGAAGCGTCTGTAACCTGAGGTACCACTGTATTTCTTGCTGGAAATGATAAACCGATTTAGGCCGCCAGCAGTCTTTTCCCCTGCTGCACAGGTTCACCTGCAGCATCCAGACTCAAAAAGGGGTGGGGTGTCTGCTGAGAGCAGCTTGCCGGAGCCCCTGCTCTAAGCCCCACCACTTAAGTTCCCACTTGCGCCCCCCTCTTTCCTCACCTCGCCTCCCTAGCTACCAACTCGGATGTGTCCAACGCTTCGGAAACAGAGTCGGAAAAGAGAGAGGACTACGAGTGCCCGCCGCTCAGTGACCGTGACCATCGCCCGGAGGACAACCGCAGGCGGCCAGGGGTGGGGCGGGGACGGGGCCCTGCTCCGGCGCCTCGTGGAAGTAGCAGCAGTGGAGGAGGCAGCAGCAAGTACAACAGCTCCTCCATCAGTTCAGGTACGAAAGAAGCGGAAGCCTTTTTGAGATCCCCGCAGCCAGAAAGCGGGCACACTCCATCACTCCTGTGTCCCAAACCTTGAGCAGGATGTTCCTGGGCTGGGTGGCCAGCTGGATTCAAGCGTTGCTGTGACTTGGTGGGTGAACAGCCTAAAGACACCTCCCCTCCCATCAGTGGCTGTTGAGCTCTGGATTTCCTAGGACAAAGGCCTAGGACAGGGTGGTCTAACATGTGGTAGCCTTTGAGGCCTTTTTTTTTGGAACATTTGACACCCTAACACTGCCCCCCACAAAGCCAGGTGAGCAAGGCTTTGGGAAGGCAGTGTGAGGACCCTCTGACAGGGTCCTAGAGTCCTCCAGCCTCCGACCCAAAGCCTATTTCGCATTTTACCAGCTTTGGGAAGGAGCTGGGAGGCCTCTAGGACCATAGCTGTGAACTTACAGATTTGAAAACAAGGGAGCAGCAGCCTTGAAAATAAGGGACCGGTAGCCAAAATAAGGGATTTTAGTCAACCAGTTAAAAGGGACCAGATAATTTTGGAGAGCAGCGCCGGTTTTTAGCCCTTCGTTTCCAGAGGTTGCTGCTCAAGACACCAGCCGATGAAACACTGCAATTAAATAACTACAAGCATTAACCACTTTTTGCGCAAAACGAAGTCCAAGCTACGAAGATGCTGCTGCAGTTCTGTACCTTTTCTCTCGTACTCCATCTGCAGCTCTCAATTCCATCAGGTGGGGCGGGAGGAAGGGGGGGGGAAATAGCGCCCAAAGTAAACCCGCAGATCAGACCATCTATGCTAGTCTACCACTACAGATCTATGGGAGAAGCGTTTGCGGTCCTTCCCTTATAGCCCTTGGAACACCTGCCCACGCCTCTGCCTCCTCCTCTTCCTCCTCTCTCTGAACTGCTTTCTCTATGGTTGCCCTCGCTCTCCTCTCAAGGCTCCTCAGCAATTCATAGACCATGCCAGGCTGCCCATCTCGTTCGGGTCCTTTGGCGGCACAGCCGCAGTACGGCCTAGTGGCGGTGACGGGCAGAGGGGAGGCCCCAGGCAGAGACGCTCAGTTCGGCGGCCGCGAGGAGGGTGGCGGCGGAAGGGCCCGAGGCTCCCGCCAGTCCCAGTGCGAAGGGGTTCCCAGGGGCCGAGGCTTATGAGAGGAAGCCGGAGGGGGGCGGGCCGGGCAGCCAAGCAACACAGTTGGAGCCTCCCTCCTCCCTGGCCGGCAGGGAGGGAGAGGAGCTGCTTCCTTTGAAACCTGGGAAATTTAAGGAACATGGATCAATAAGGGACAGCAGTGGGACACGGCGCTGGGATAAGTGCTGTCTCCCCAAATAAGGGACGCTTGACAGCTATGTCTAGGACCCTTCCCCAGAGCCTTTTCACCTCTTCCGCTAAGCCTGGTGCCCTGCTTCTCCAGCCTCGGGAAGGCGGGCCGCGGGGGCGGGCATCAAGTTTTGACCTCCCCGCCACCTTGCGCAACAAAGACAGTTGACTAGCGGCATCTTTCCTCTGCAGTATTGAAAGACCCCGACAGCAACCCTTACAGCCTGCTGGACAACACCGAAACTGACCAGACCGCGGACACGGACGCCAGCGAGTCGCAGCCCGTCAGCAACCGCCGACGTCGGTCCCGCCGACGCCGCACTGATGAAGACGCCACCATGATGGACGGAGGCCTGGAGTCGGACAACAACATGTCTGTCAACGAGAACGGCCTGGGTGAGTGGAGGGTGGGGCAGGCCCGTTCCCAGCCGTAGGCTGTGGGGATCAGGAAGAGCTAGGAGTTGGGAGAATGACGTGAAAGATGAGGCTTGTGGGCTCTTTCTCTTGGTGGGGCAGGCCCCTACCTGCCTTCCCCGCCAGCTTTTAAATACCTGCTGAAAACTTCCCTATTCCTGTTCTGAAGTATGGCTGCAATATTTTTTTTTAACTTGTTTTATCTTTTTGTAAACTGCTTTTAAGGTTGTTGGTTTTTTTGCAACCAAGAGGCGTACAAATTTTATGAGATAAATGGCTATACAGTGGTACCTCGGGTTACATATGCTTCAGGTTACAGACTGTGCTAACCCAGAAATAGTGCTTCGGGTTAAGAACTTTGCTTCAGGATGAGAACAGAAATTGTGCTCCGGCAGCGCGGCGGCAGCGGGAGACCCCATTAGCTAAAGTGGTGCTTCAGGTTAAGAACAGTTTCAGGTTAAGTATGGACCTCCAGAACAAATGATAAGTACTTAACCCAAGGTACCACTGTAAACACATTTTTACAACACGGCAATATAGAAATATATTTGTAAATAAATAAATCCAGTGCTGCTCCTCAAAGTGCCTACTTTGCTTTTAAAGTTGCACCTGTGGTGGCTGGAACTGAGGGTCTGATTCTGCTCACGTTTGGCCAGTTGAGTTCCGTTGTCAATGAGACGAAAGGGGCCATAAATCCTTAACGCACCTCTTTAGCCTGGCCTTTGACACTTGAGGGGTATATTTTTAAGACCCACCTTCTTTTTGTGTTCATAAGTTTTTGTAAACTGTTTCTAATACTGTCCGTGTTTCGATGCTGTAACGCACCCAGGGTCCTTAGGGCAAAGGGAGAGTTATTTTTATTATTAACGAAATAATAATATTTCGTTAATATTAATGTAAGCTGATGGGATCTGAGCTGACTGTGACTACCCAGGAAAGAGAATACAGTGGAACCTCGGGTTAAGAACTTAATTCGTTCTGGAGGTCTATTAACCTGAAACTGTTTTTAACCTGAAGCACCACTTTAGCTTATGGGGTCTCCCGCTGCCGCCTCGCAATTTCTGTTCTCATCCTGAAGCAAGGTTCTTAACCCAAGGTACTATTTCCGGGTTAATGGAGTCTGTAACCTGAAGCGTCTGTAACCCGAGGTACCACTGTACAGTGGAACCTCGGTTGTCAAACGTAATCTGTTCCGGAAGACCGTTCAGCATCCGAAACAATAAACAACCAAGGCGCAAAATCCATTGAAAAAATGGAGGAACGGACCTTGGAAGCCATTTGACTTCCAAGGCGCGTTTGAAAATGGAAGCATTCACTTCCAGGTTGTCTGCGTTCGAAAGCCGAAGCGCTCAATGACCGAGGCCCCACTGTACAGTGGTACCTCGGGCTGCAGACGCTTCCGGTTACAGACGCTTCCGATTACAGACTCCGCTAACCCAGAAATAGTGCTTCAGGTTAAGAACTTTGCTTCAGGATGAGAACAGAAATTGTGCTCCGGTGGCGCGGCAGCAGCAGGAGGCCCCATTAGCTAAAGTGGTGCTTCAGGTTAAGAACAGTTTAAGAATGGACCTCCGGAACGAATTAAGTTCTTAACCCGAGGTACCACTGTAAAAGTATAGCAGAACTGTGGAGGTGGAAGGGGCTGCCAGTGGTCATCTAGTCTAACCACCGCACTTCAGGAATGACAAATCTTGGGAGTCGCTGAGGTTGACAGGCAGCCTTCCTGTCCCTCCTGAGTCCGCCCTGCCTTTTCTCTCCGCCAGAGGAAGAGTCTAAACCGCAGAGACGGAACCGAAGCAGGCGCCGACGCAACCGCGGCAACCGTGTGGACGGCTCCATCAGCCGGGACCGCCAGCAAGGTATCGCCGTTCGGCCTTCCTCTCTTCCTCTGGGGAAAGTTCTGCGCCATCACCTGCTTGGGCTTTTTTCTGTGCGTGACCTTGTGTCTTTTCCCCCTTCCCCATCGCCAACAGTCACCGTAGCCGATTACATTTCCCGAGCAGAGTCTCAAAGCCGTCAACACCCACCGCGCAAAGAGAGCCGAGAGAAGTCATCGGAGGACAACGCACCCAAGCAGAAGGTGAGCAAAGGCCGTGTTTGGGCAGGGTTTTGGAGAGCTTTGTGCCTCGCGGCCCAGAAGGCTGTGTGGGTGTGGGTGTTCCACAGTTTGGGGCACCTGGAACACAAACCTGGCAGCTTCTGAGAAAAACAGCAAGAGGTTTTTCTTTGTAATATTTGGGGTGCGGGGAGCCAGAGAAACCAATTCGGGCTTGTTGCCGCAGCCGCCCTCGGGCTGGTCAGGCTTCTGTGACCCTGCTCCTCAGTCCAGACTGGGAAGCCTGTGATGGTGAAACTGCATTTTGCATATTGATGCTGCGCCATCTTGACGCCTCTGTGAAGTTCTGATCAGGTGCAATAATGTCCTTTTTATACGGAGTGTGGAAGAAGATGGTTGAGAAGTCAGAGAACAGCCATTTTGGGGGAAGTTTATTTTAAACGTGTTAAAAAAAATAGTCGTTTTGCTTTATTTTTTTATTTTTAAGTAAGGTTTCAGCACCTGTTCAAGAACCATTTTTTCCGTCCAAGAAATAAACACCGTAGCTGAAGAAAAATTGTCACCATGAAAGAAATATAAAGATACTACAGTGGTACCTCAGGTTAAGAACTTAATTCGTTCTGGAGGTCCATTCTTAACCTGAAACTGTTCTTAACCTGAAGCACCACTTTAGCTAATGGGGCCTCCCACTGCTGCCGGAGCAAGATTTCTGTTCTCATCCTGAAGCAAAGTTAACAATAATAATAATAATAATAATTTATTTATACCCCGCCCATCTGGCTGAGTCTCCCCAGCCACTCTGGGCGGCTCCTAATCAAGTGTTAAAAACAGTACAGCGTTAAATATTAAAAACTTCCATGAACAGTGCCGCCTTCATATGTCTTCTAAAGATAGGATAGCTGCTTATTTCCTTCATATCTGAAGGGAGGGTGTTCCACAGGGTGGGCGCCACTACCGAGAAGGCCCTCTGTCTGGTACCCTGTAACCTCACTTCTCGCAATGAGGGAACCGCCAGAAGGCCCTCGGCGCTGGAGCTCAGTGTCCGGGCTGAACGATGGGGTGAAGACGCTCCTTCAGGTATACAGGACCGAGGCCGTTTAGGGCTTTCAAGGTCAGCACCAACACTTTGAATTGTGCTCGGAAACGTACTGGGAGCCAATGCAGATCTCTCAGAACCGGTGTTATGCGGTCCCGGCGGCCGCTCCCAGTCACCAGTCTAACTGCCGCATTCTGGATTAATTGCAGTTTCTGGTTCACCTTCAAAGGTAGCCCCACGTAGAGCGCATGGCAGTAGTCCAAGCGGGAGATAACTAGAGCATGCACCACTCTGGTAGGGTCTTAACCTGCGTACCAGGTGGAGCTGATAAACAGCTGCCCTGGGTTAGGGGAGTCTGTAACCTGAAGTGAATGTAACCTGAAGTGCCTGTAACCTGAGGTACCACTGTATTTCTTGCTGGAAATGATAAACCGATTTAGGCCGGTTCTCCCATGTTTGCTGGGCCTGCTAAGGGGGTCACTGGTTTGCGTTTTGTGGCTTCTCTTCCAGGTTGAGACCACCAGCAAGGTTGTCAACGGCCCCACGGAGAACGGCGAGCATGCCGCCGCCAGCGAGGAGGTGGCTGCCCTGGTGAACGGCGTATCCTAATCTCGCATGCGTGCGGGGCCTTTGCCCCAAGTCGCAGCCGGCCGAACCCTCCTCTGAAACGAAAACAATCCCTACTTTCCACCTGCTTGCAACATCTTAAAGAGAAAACGAAATAAACACCACACCAGTCTCTTGTTTAAGAACAAAACCATTATTTAAAAAAAAAAGCGAAACGAAACAAATCAACCCGAATCCCAAGGTAATGATGATCTAGCGCTCGTTAAAAGCTTGCCAAAGATGGGATACTCTTCTTTACCACAGCTCTTAACACATCCTGGTTAAGCTTTCAGCAGTGGCAGCCAGACAGGGCAGTGAAAAATTCAAAACAAAACCCCTCTCTTTTCTTTTCTGCCCTCTTGTTATGTCAAAGGGGTGGGGGATCTCTGACGCTACCTGAGCTCGTACCCCCTTCCCTTTTCTTAGAGGCGCACACAGTGTAGGGGGGAAAACTACTATGACTTAACATGCATCTGTTTTTGGTGACTTATAAGAGTTTTTTTCTGTTTAGAAACAAAAATGTGAAGAGAGAAAATAAAAAAATAACTGGCTTTTCAAAACTGGAGAAAGGAGAGGGGGGAGAGAAACCTGTGCCTTCTAGTGACGATGCACACACACACACACACAGACACACACACCACAAGAGCACAAGAGTGCTCTTGTGTTTTTTGGTTCCCTTTCCTCTTTGACTAGTGAAAAATCAAAGGCGAGGTCACGTCCGGGAGAGCGAAGCAGGGAGTCTGGCCCGCCCAGGGCACAGAGAGGGGTCCTGAGGTTGTTTTGGGCTGTGCGCCCCTTTCCCCACCCCAAAGGGGGGGTTCTGGCCACGGAGAGGTAGGGCCCTCTTCTGCAAACCAGGAGACGGGCGAGGAGGTGCTCTGCTAGGGAGAAACGGGAGACGCGAGGCACCTGCTTTGTAGGCCCACCCCAGACCAGTAATCCTTTTCTTAATTCCCCCCCCCTTTGATTCTAAAAACACTGTGGAAGACAACAGCAAAAAGAGAGGAAAACGCCAGGCTTTGAGGGCGCAAGCTGACGTGGCAACGTCGCTCCTGGCGCGGCTTGCCTTGAGTTTGTGTGTTTGTGTGTGGGGGAAAAGGGGGGATTTGATCTGTGACGGTTGAGACTATTTATTTTTCACTGTACAGTATTTAAAAAGAGAATAAAAAACCCAACTCTTGAAAAAAACAACAACGCCTAAATACCAAGGTTGCTTTCTGTCCTGCCTGCCATGTTCTCTCTGTCTCTCTTCTCTCTCTGCCCGGTGGGGGGCGGCTTACGGAGAACGAAGCCCCCCTCGGCCGGTGACTCCTGCTGCTCAGGCCTTCAATAAAATGCGACGAGTCTTGCCAAAGTTGGTGGTGCGGTTTTGTCCGACGTCTACAGCCTCTGCACACGGAATGGGGATATGGGGGTGAGATGGGGGGGGAGTGTTTGGAAGGGGTCCCGGCCCAGCCTTCATCCTGCGCACGCCCAGCGGCTCCTGGCATTCCAGTGGATATTTGTGCGAGGGACAGAGGCTATTCCCCAAGCTAGGTGGACGAGAAGTCTGGCTAACTTAACGGCTTACCTGCGGAAGGACCAAATTTGGTGGTTTCTGGAACGAGTGCTGTCTGGGAAGGAGGGCCCCATGGCTGACGTTCAGAATCGTAGAATTGGAAAGGATCATAGAAATATAGACAACAATCACACGAGGCAGGCAGTCATCCACTGGGAGCTTCCCGGCTGAGGGTCAGAATTCGAACCCAGACCTCCCAGGTCCTAGTCCGACACACAAGGCAGGATGGGCTGCTTTTGTGCAGCCCTCGGAGACGTTCCTTCATCTCTGCCTTTCCTGGGGTGCTTTTCTGCTTTTCCCTGGCTGGTGTCCCAAAACTGACACTCTTGCGGGGCTCAAATTGCACCTGCCGGTGCCTTTACAAAGGTAAGATTTGCAGGTGGTGCTCCTTTGCCTAAGGAGGGGAGGAAAGCAGGGGGGGGCGGCCCTCTAGCTGGAAAATATCTCTGGTACACATATTAACAAATCAATGAGACAGTCTGGGTGGGCTCATCCTGGCGCTGTCTTGGAAAGATCCTTTGCTCCGCTGTCATCCTGACACACCTAGAACTCCAGAATTGGAAGAATCCCTGATGGAGAGCCCACCCAAAGGCTCTTGCTGTCTGAAAGCAAAGTCCTAATGCATGGGTAGGCACCCTAAGGCCCCGGGGGGGATTGATCCAGCCCAATCGCCTCCTCAATCCGGCCTGCGGACGGTCCTGGAATCAGCATGTTTTTACATGAATAGAAAGTGTCCTTTTATTTAAAATGCATCTCTGGGTTCTTTGTGGGGCCTGCCTGGTGTTTTTAAATGAGTAGAATGTGTTATTTTATTTAAAATGCATCTCTGGGTTATTTGTGGGGCATAGGAATTCGTTCTTTTTTCCCCCAAAATATAGTCTGGCCCCCCACAAGGTCTGAGGGACAGTGGACTGGCCCCCTGCTGAAAATGTTTGCTGACCCCTGCCCTAATGCTTTGCCTGAATCTCAGTTGAATCCATGGGTTCGGGTCCTGTCTGCTGGAATCGCGGCAGATTTTACACAGGTGCGAAAGAGTGGACGGGGCTTGGAATACATCACTCTGGCTCGTTGTTGTTTAGTCGTGTCCGCCTCTTCGTGACCCCCTGGACCAGAGCGCGCCAGGCCCTCCTGTCTTCCACTGCCTCCCGCAGTTTGGTCAAACTCATGCTGGTAGCTTCAAGAACACCGTCCCACCATCTCGTCCTCTGTCGTCCCCTTCTCCTTGTGCCCTCCATCTTTCCCAACATCAGGGTCTTTTCCAGGGAGTCTTCTCTTCTCATGAGGTGGCCAAAGTCTTGGAGCCTCAGCTTCAGGATCTGTCCTTCCAGTGAGCACTCAGGGCTGATTTCCTTCAGAATGGAGAGGTTGGATCTTGCAGTCCATGGGACTCCCAAGAGTCTCCTCCAGCACCGGAATTCAAAAGCATCCATTCTTCGGCCATCAGCCTTCTTTATGGTCCAGCTCTCACTTCCATACATCACTACTGGGAAAACCATAGCTTTAACTATACGGACCTTTGTTGGCAAGGTCTCGGGTGGCTAGTCCTAGTCTTTATAGCCCTGTACCTTCTTCCAGAAGGCAGAAGCTGAAAGAGATCATTTCCAGGGTGCGCACTATCCTGCGCTATCTCTGCAGCTTTCTTATGGCACCTGGAAGCGTAGATTTGATCCAAGGTAGGGAGAGTTCACCCAATTATCCTCCAGGTCGGCAGTTCAAATCCCCGTGACGGGATGAGCTCCCGTTGCTCGGTCCCTGCTCCTGCCAACCTAGCAGTTCAAAAGCACCTCAAAGTGCAAGTAGATCAATAGGTACCACTTTGGCGGGAAGGTAAACGGCATTTCCGTGCGCTGCTCTGGTTCGCCAGAAGCGGTTTAGTCATGCTGGCCACATGACCCGGAAGCTGTATGCCGGCTCCCTCGGCCAATAAAGCGAGTTGAGCGCTTCAACCCCAGAGTCGTCCACGACTGGACCTAATGGTCGGGGTCCCTTTACCTTTTTACCATAATTCAAAAGCATCCATTCTTCGGTGATCAGCCTTCTGGCCTGCAAGTCTCCCAGCTTCCTTTCTCCCCCCCCCTTCCACAGGTAAGTCTGCAGGTAAAGGAGAAAGGGGCTAGACCCACCCTTTCCCTTCTTCCCACCCCAGTCTCTCCAGTATCACAGAAATGCGCATTCAGAAGACAGAAACTGCAGGTGGGGTGGAGGGACATGTTATTTTTGGGGGGTGGAGTTCCTGGTACCACCTGAATGACTCACCTTTGGGGCAGATTCTGATCCTTGGCTGGGCTCTTTCTCTCCACTCGCCCCCCCCCCTGAAACTGCTTTATTGTAAAAGGCTAATGAGAGTAAAATTGGGTAAAATTCAGAATTGGGAAAGGAGTACGACAAGGCTGTATATTGTCTCCCTGCTTATTTAACTTACATGCAGAATTCATCATGCGAAAGGCTGGGCTGGATGAATCCCAAGACGGAATTAAGATTGCCGGAAGAAATATCAACAACCTCAGATATGCAGATGACCCAACCTTGATGGCAGAAAGTGAGGAGGAATTAAAGAACCTTTTAATGAGGGTGAAAGAGGAGAGCGCAAAATATGGTCTGAAGCTCAACATCAAAAACACGAAGATCGTGGCCACTGGGCCCATCACCTCCTGGCAAATAGAAGGGGAAGAAATGGAGGCAGTGAGAGATTTGACTTTCTGGGGCTCCATGATCATTGCAGATGGTGACAGCAGCTAACAAGCAATAATAAAAACAACTTGAATGAATACAACTTAAAAACAAGATTAAAATGCTTTAAAATGCAGCCTCATCACAGGAGGAGAAAGGAAAAAAGAAAGAGGGGGAGGGAATCAAACTGATTCCAAGCCAAAGGCCAGGCGGAACAACTCTGTCTTACAGGCCCTGCGGAAAGAAATCAGATCCTGCAGGGCCCTGGTCTCATGAGGCAGAGAGTTCCACCAGGCCGGGGCCAGAGTTGAAAAGGCCCTGGCTCTGGTTGAAGCTAATCTGACTTCCTTGGGGCCCGGGACCTCTAGGGTGTTGCTGTTTATGGACCTTGAGGCTCTCCGTGGGGCAGACCGGGAGAGGCGATCCCGTAGGTACGAGGGTCCTAGGCCGTAAAGGGCTTTAAAGATCAAAACCAGCACCTTAAATCTGACCCTGTATTCCACCAGGAGCTCCGGCGGGAAGGTAAACGGCGTTTCCGTGCACTGCTCTGGTTCGCCAGAAGCGGCTTAGTCCTGCTGGCCACGTGACCCGGAAGCTGTACGCTGGCTCCCTCGGCCAGTAAAGCGAGATGAGCGCCGCAACCCCAGAGTCGGCCACAACTGGACCTAATAGTCAGGGGTCCCTTTACCTTTACGACTTCGACATGCTTTCGAACTGCTAAGTTGGCAGGAGCACGGACTGAGCAACATCGCGGGGATTCGAACCGCCGACCTTATGATCAGCAAGTCGTATGCTCTGAGGTTTAACCCACAGCGCCACCCGTGTCCATAGGACAGGACCCAAACCACAGAATCAGAGGACAAGAAAGGAGAGTCCGACTAAACATTAGAAAAAGCTTTCTGATGCTGAGAGATCTTTGACCCTGGAATGGACCCCCTTTGTAAGGCGGTGGAGATTCCTGCATTCCAAATCTTCACTTCTAAGATTCTACGAAATGCAATAAAATGATAATAATCTCAGGGGTGTTTTTTTTTCCAGCGGGTGGAAGATTTCCGATTGCATCGCATAGACAGGAAAGGCATTTCCTCCTCAAAGTCAGGGCTTAAAATCAACCCCCAGCCCTTCCAAAAAAAAAGCCTATGGCTCATCAAACTTAAGACAGGTGGGCCAGACCCCTGGGAACGACCTTCTCTTCACTTGCTAATGAGGCTGTTAAGCCCTTGCAGCAAAAATGAATATTCAAACACTCCCCTATCAGGGCTTTTGAGAGGATTACAGCACTCCTGGAGTTTGGGGCGGGAGGAAAAACTAGGCAGGTGTAAACAGGTGGAACATTTTTGGGAAAGGGGAGGAAATCTCCATCAATGTTTGAAGCAACAGCAGGATGCACTAGGCCTGTCCTGCAGGTTTTTTATGGGGGGGGACGGACGGACTGCAACTGCCGTCATGCTCTGCCTACTGATGGCTGCTTTGAGTTCCAAGTTGCAGGCAGAGACCATCTTGCCTGCCTAATAATAATAATAATTCCCCCCCCAGCATTTTATTTTTTTATTGTTGTTGTTGTTGTTGTTTAGTCGTTTAGTCATGTCCGACTCTTCGTGACCCCCTGGACCTGAGCACGCCAGGCACTCCTGTCTTCCACTGCCTCCCGCAGTTTGGTCAAACTCATGCTGGTAGCTTCGAGAACACTGTCCCACCACCTCGTCCTCTGTCGTCCCCTTCTCCTTGTGCCCTCCATCTTTCCCAGAGTCTTTTCCAGGGAGTCTTCTCTTCTCATGAGGTGGCCAAAGTCTTGGAGTCTCAGCTTCAAGATCTGTCCTTCCAGTGAGCACTCAGGGCTGATTTCCTTCAGAATGGAGAGGTTGGATCTTCTTGCAGTCCATGGGACTCTCAAGAGTCTCCTCCAGCACCAGAATTCAAAAGCATCCATTCTTCAGCGATCAGCCTTCTTTATTAACATTCTTATATTACATCGGTAAACCTTGTCATATTACATTACAGGACTTACTATAATATAATTTCCAACGCGTATACAAAAATTATAGACAAATTTTATATACCTAGAAAGAAAATGAAACAAAAAAAAGTAAGAACAAAGAAGAAAAAACAACAAATTTTTCCAAAAATCATATACATACCAACACACTAGACTTCCTGTCTTTCCAGTTGTATATTCCTTTTTTACAAATGAATGTGCTCTTATTATTTTATATTTCTTTACATGTTATCTAATACATTCCTATATCAATATGTGCTCTTGTTTCTCAACTCAGTCTCACTCCAACGTCAATCAAATGCTGGCATAGACAGCGATCCTTTACTGTGTTTTTGAACATGTGTTTTATATCTATCCCATTTTCCCATAGATTTTTGTTTTGAATTGCCTCCCAGGGTATTTGTTAACTGCGCCATTTCAGCAAATTCTTGCAGCTCGTAATATCAGTCTGTTATTGTCGGGGCTTCTTGTTCCTTCCACCCCTTTGCCACCAAAGTCTGAGCTGCGGCCATTGCATAATAATAAATTTTATTTATACCCCGCCCTCCGCGGCCAGAGGGTGGCTAACACCAATAAAATCACAGTAAAAACATAATAGGGGGGAAAGAGAGATGGGGGGGATTAAAATACAGGTTAAAATGCAATTTAAAGTGCAGCAGGGCAGCTGGGAGCAGATTATACGGCCAATGAGGCTTCCCTGTCCAGCTGGTGCCTGGGAAGGATGTCAGATCTAACACTATTCACAGAAGCAGAGAACTGTTGAGTTGGAGAGGGCACCCCAGTGGCCATCTAGTCCAACCCGCTGCAATGCAGGAATCGCAGCTAAAGTGTCCTTGACAGATGGTCGCCCGACTTCTGTCCATGGAGTCGCAGGTTAATTCTGTGTCCAGGGCTGCTGTCTACTAGCTCCATCTGGTACGCAGGATGAGTTCAGGCTGGGAGGGACTGAGCCCAAAGCGAGCTGCCTTCCTTGGGGCAGCAGGGTGCGTCTGCTCAGTCCTAAAAAGATAAAGGGACCCTTGACTGTTAGGTCCAGTCGTGGCCGACTCTGGGGTTGTGGCGCTCATCTCGCTTTATTGGCCAAGGGAGCCGGCGTACAGCTTCCGGGTCATGTGGCCAGCATGACTAAGCCGCTTCTGGCGAACCAGAGCAGCGCACGGAAACGCCGTTTACCTTCCCGCCGGAGCGGTACCTATTTATCTACTTGCACTTTGACGTGCTTTCAAACTGCTAGGTTGGCAGGAGCAGGGACCGAGCAACGGGAGCTCACCCCGTCGCAGGGATTCGAACCGCCGACCTTCTGATCGGCAAGTCCTAGGCTCGGTGGTTTAACCCACAGCGCCACCCGCGTCCCTGCTCAGTCCTAGCCGAACTCCAACTCTTACGCCACACTGGATGAGCAAAATGCACTCTAGACATGCTCAGAGGGGTCGCCGTTGCTTCTTGGTTTGCAAAGGGAATCTGGAGCAAAGGCAGGTGGTGCTATTGATTGAAAGCTGGAAGGGGCAGGTACCGCTCTCAGATCCAAAAATAAATAAATGACAAAACCGGTGTCCAGTGGTCTGGCTAGAAGCTACAGCAAAAGTTCACTGCAGTTGAACTTCTCAGTGAATTGGCCAAGGAAGCAGATCTGTTTTGATATATTGGTTCTGGGGCTGCGTATAAGAGATTGGAAATCTAACTTTGAGGCAGTTGCACTATGGAACTCCCTGCCTGTTGATATCAAGGGCACTCTATTCAGCCCCTGCTAAAAAACATTATTGTTTAGACAAGCCTACCCATCTGCTTGATCCGTTGCAGTAATTTTAACTTTCTGTACATTTTAAAGTATTGTTGCAAATTTTTTTCTTCTTCTATCTTTTTGCAAACCGCTTTGAGGTTTGTGGGTCTATTCTTTTTGCAATCAAGGAATGTATAAATTTATATTAAATAACATAATAATTATATATATATATGAGACAGATAGTTTGTATTTGGTTTTACAAGTATATAATTATAACAACACTAGCATTCACATCCGCATTTACAGATTCCTTCAGATCCCTCCCCTGCATGGGTCCTTTTATTAAACCTTTTCTACTGCATCTTTCCCAATAATAAATCTATATTATATAACCCTCATTGTCTCCATAGTACTTGCTACATTAAAAGTGTTACTGCAATCCTGCTTATGTTTCCATCTGCTTACAGTGGTCTCTAAGATAAATTATAAAGTCTTCCCATAATAATAATAATAATATATTTTTAATTACAGATAGGTAGCCGTGTTGGTCTGCCATAGTCAAAACAAAAAATATTTTTTCCTTCCAGTAGCACCTTAAAGACCAACTAAGTTAGTTCTTGGTATGAGCTTTCGTGTGCATGCACACTTCTTCAGATATCTTCAGGTATCTGAAGAAGTGTGCATGCACACGAAAGCTCATACCAAGAACTAACTTAGTTGGTCTTTAAGGTGCTACTGGAAGGAAAAAATATTTTTAATTGTTTATCTGAGAGTTTTTGTTGATTTTTAAAGGGAATCTAGCAAAAAGCTTCTCCCATTTTACTCTGCCCAGAGTCTTTCCCTTCCGCCTCCCATCTCCACCCCCAAACTGGGAAAGGGTTCGGTTGTGGACATTCCTCCTTCAGGCTGCAGTTTGCTCAAATGCCCGGCTTTTGTCCCTAACAGCTGGCTCCAGGGAGGCTATTCACTTCCATTTGCAAGGTAATTTCTTCCTGATGTCCCTGTGAACTCGCCCTGAGGGGGGAAGAGAATGAAGATTTCATGGCATCAGGCCTGCAGGTGGAGGAGACCTTAAAGCGAAAGACTCACAAATAAGGCCATTATCCTCGGTGATGTCTACCCACAAATCCAACTCAATGGTGTAACATTGGAAAATGTTGATCACATCTCCTACCTGGGCAGTTATCTTTCCACAAGGGCCGACACTGATGCCAAAATCCAGCATCGCCTGAGCTCTGCGAGTGCGGCTTTCTCCTGACTGAAGCGGCGGGTGTGCAGGGAAACCCAAATGCTTGCTTACAAAGCAGTTGTACTACCAACCTGTGTATCTGTGAAGAAGTGTGTACACACATGAAAGCTCATACCAATAAGAAACTTAGGTAAAGGGATCCCTGACCATGAGGTCCAGTCGTGGCTGACTCTGGGCTTGCGGCGCTCATCTCGCTTTATTGACGGAGGGAGCCGGCGTACAGCTTCCGGGTCATGTGGCCAGCAGGACTAAGCCGCTTCTGGCGAACCAGAGCAGCGCACGGAAACGCCGTTTACCTTCCCGCCGGAGCGGTACCTATTGATCTACTTGCACTTTGACGTGCGGTGCGGGGATTTGAACTGCCGACCTTCTGATCAGCAAGTCCTAGGCTCTGTGGTTTAACCCACAGCGCCACCTGCGTCCCTTATAAAAACTTAGTTTGTCTCTAAGGTGCTAGTGGATTTTTTTTTACCAACCTTACTGTCTGCTTGTGAAACATGGACCACTTATAAACGCCATCTCCAACTCCTCAAAATATTCCATCAACAGTGTCTCTGAAAATTTTTACACATCCCTTGGGAAGACACGTGAACTAATGCCAGCGTACTGGATGAAGCAAAGATCACTGGTGTCGAAGCAATGATTCTTCAACATCAACTTCGTTGGACTGGTCATGTTGTGTGGATGCCTGATTATCGTCTCCCAAAGCAACTACTCTATTCCGAACTTAAAAATGGAAAGTGCAATGCTGGCGGTCAACAAAAGAGGTTTAAAGCCTCTCTCAAGGCAAGTCTAAAAAAATGTAGTATAAACGCCGACAACTGGGAAACACTGGCCTGCGAGCGCTCCAGTTGGAGAACAGCCTTTACCAAAGGTGTCATGGGCTTTGAAGACACTCGAACGCAGGACGCAAGGGAGAAACGTGCTAAGAGGAAGGCACGCTTGGCAAATCCACACCGTAATGGACTCCCGCCCGGAAACCAATGTCCCCACTGTGGAAGGATGTGTGGGTCCAGAATTGGTCTTCACAGTCACTTACAGACTGATTGTTAAAACTGTGTTTATGGAAGACAATCTTACTCGGCTACGAGGGATGGCCGAAGAAGAAGAAGAAGAAGAAGAAGAAGAAGAAGAAGAAGAAGAAGACGACTTGCGGAATGTGGTGCCCTTCCGTTCAAAATGTGCAAAAGGAAAACAGGCCCACACCAAACGAACAACCAGAGGAAGAGAGACTGGTGAGAGCACTACAGAGAGGAGAAACACCATTATGCACCTGTAGCAGCAAAACTGGAGGCCTTTGCCCCAGCTGCATCACAGAATCATAGAGTCGGAAGGGACCCCCAAAGGCTATCTAGCCCAACCCCCTGGTAGATGAGGGTTCAATCTCTGCTTAAAAACCTCCGAGGAAGGAGAGTCCGCCAAACAGCTCTTACTTTCAGGAAGTTCTTCCTGATGCAGAGCTGGATCAGGAGGTTTTATACCGCTTGGACTCGGGGATCGATTCTCTCGAGGGAGCGTTGCCTCCAACCACTAGGCGAAGCTACCTCATGAGTTTCGAAACGTAACTAAAATCAATCTCTGACTTCGCTAATATGAAAATGGCTTTTAAAAGTTTAAAAGGAGATAGGATATTAATATATCAAGGATGGAATAACAAAGTGAATAATGCAATAATAACAAAAATAATAGTAGATAGAGATCTCACACAGGTGGAGGGAAGTACTGGGTTGCGGGGGAGGGAGGTGAAGGGGTTAATTGAAATGGTTAAAGACTGGTATAGGATTTAAGAGATTTAAATTTTTATAAAGATTCTATAAGGAAAGCAGAAAACAGCAAGAAATATCAAGTAAAGGTATTGGAGGGGAGATCAGTGTAAATGAAAACATGAGACTTATGGTTTTGTTACATACGATTTTGTTGTCTGCTTATTTTGGAGTTGTACGTTGTTAATAATGTATATTATGTGAATAAAATAATAAAGGATTTGAGACAGAAAAAAGGGGGGAAAGAAAGAAAAAAAGAAAATGGCTTTGTTTTACTCTATAATGTAGAGACATCATCTTGCCAACAAAGGTCCGTATAATAAAATCTCTGGTTTTCCCAGTAGTGATGTATGGAAGTGAGAGCTGGACCATAAAGAAGGCCGATCGCCGAAGAATGGATGCTTTTGAATTCTGGTGCTGGAGGAGACTCTGGAGAGTCCCATGGACTGCAAGGAGATCCAACCTCTCCATTCTGAAGGAAATCAGCCCTGAGTGCTCACTGGAAGGACAGATCCTGAAGCTGAGGCTCCAAGATTTTGGCCACCTCATGAGAAGAGAAGACTCCCTGGAAAAGACCCTGATGTTGGGAAAGATGGAGGGCGCAAGGAGAAGGGGACGACGGAGGACGAGATGGTGGGACAGTGTTCTTGAAGCCACCAGCATGAGTTTGACCAAACTGTGGAAGACAGGAGGGCCTGGCGTGCTCTGGTCCAGGGGGTCACGAAGAGTCGGACACGACTAAACGACTAAACAACAACAACATACTGTTATCCTCTGCTACAGGTAACCTGCCTTTTTCTCTTAAGGCAGAAGATGCTGCCAGGATTTTATTTTATTTTAAAAGGGGGGAATTAGATTTTTGCTTTTATCTTCATCCCTGGGTGAAATCCGAACCCTCCTGGCACCTCCAAGAGGCCAAATCAATTAAGGCCTCTATCTCTTCCTACGCTCCCTTTTAAGACAGACCAGTGCACAGACTTTTATGACTTTTTAACACCCAGGCAGAGTTTTTTCTCTTCCTTGGTTGGCTTAGTAAAGGAATTGGCCTGCTGTGGATTTTGGGAGGCGGCAAACAATTTCTCTCTCCCCCTTTTCCCCCCCTAAAAAAATCCAGACCTGCTAGTTCCAAGGGATGTAAAGAGAGAGGGAGTTATAGAAAGGTGTAGCTGGAAGGGACCCCAGCGACCATCTAGTCCAACCCCCTGCGGAATAGGAAGATTTTTCCCTCCCTCTCTAATCCTACAAAAATGACTGCAGTCCTGGGCACGCTTATTTCTCAATCATTGCCATTTCAATAATTTCTCGGCTGCTTTCCTTTTATCGAAATAAAAGCACTGCCCCAGGCGTCTGACCACAGCATGCAGTCAAACAAAACACCAGTCGCTAAAAAAGAAGATCGCCAACAATTACGGCCCCAAAGAGAAGTCGCTTTGAGTTCTTTTTGGAAGGGAAAAAACCCAACTAAATAATTATGCAATCAATCAATCAATGAAATGCAGCCTGCGAACTTCATTTGCTATTTTGGCCTGATCCGCCAGCTTGTGCGCGCTTGGGAACCGCCTCATTCTCATTCTCTCTCTGCACGTGCTCAGAGGCACTCTTGCCCACCCCCACATTCGCTCCTATTTCAGAGAAACAGAGGTTCCGCGCTAGGACAAAGCCTCCTAATTATTATTATTATTATTATTATTATTATTATTATTATTATTATTTATATCCCGCCCTCCCCAGCCAAAGCCGGGCTCAGAGCGGCTAACAACAGTAAAATAATACAGCATTCTAAAATCAATTCATTCTAAAAACAGTTCAACGGATGGAGCTTCCCAAATTGGAGGGCGAGCGAGGAGTTAAAACCGGGAGGGGCGTGGCCGATGCTGAGGGGGGCGTGTCTCCCACTATGCCCCGCCCTCCTCCCTTATATAAGCCCCGCCCTCCTCCCTTATATAAGCCCCGGCGCTGCGCTTTGTCCATGCCGTCTTGTTTGCAGCTTCTACCCCGGCCGGCGGGCTTCCCCCGAGGTCCTCTAGTCGGCGCGCCCCCATCAAAGGAGGAGGAGATGTTCGCCGTTTTCCCCGCGGAAGCTCCGCTGCAGCAAGAGCCCGGAGGGGCCCCGATCCCTGCTGCTGCCCCTCGGGCTCTTCCTCCTCCTCCTGCCCCCGAGGACCCCCTGGAGAAAGTCAAGCGCCCCATGAACGCCTTCATGGTGTGGTCGAGCGCGCAACGGCGCAAGATGGCACAGGAACACCCCAAGATGCACAACTCGGAGATCTCCAAGCGCCTGGGCGCCGCTTGGAAACTGCTGCCCGACGCCGAGAAGCGGCCCTTCGTGGACGAGGCCAAGCGCCTCCGGGCTCTGCACATGAAGGACTACCCCGATTACAAGTACCGGCCCCGGCGCAAGGGCGGATCCGGGCGCGCACGGGACAAGGGCGCACCGGCAGCAGCCTCGCCAGCAGCCTTTCCGTGCGCCCCGACGGCCGAGACGCGCGCCTGGAGCGCATACGCCGCCGCCGCCGCGCCAGGAGGGACCCCCGACGGCAGGGGCGCCTGCTACCCCTACGAGCTCGCCCAAGGAGCACCCGGAGGCGGAGGAGGAGGAGGCTACGGGGCCGGATCCCCGGCGCCCTACAGGTGAGCAAGAAGAGCAGCCCCGACGGCGCGCGGCGGGGATGGGCGGCTTGGGGATGGTGGTGGTGCGTAATGCTCGGAGGAGACCCCTCGGGACGCTTTGAGCGCAGGGAGGGACGTTTCGAGTTCGGTCCTGCTCGCGAGTAGACCCTCTGGAGGTTGGAAGGGGCGTACGACGTCCACTGGGTGGTAGGTGAGCTCTACTCCGGAGTAAGCGCGTGGAAACTGTAGACCTTGCGTCGCCGCGTCCGTAGGTTTCCGCGGGTTGGAGGCGAGCCCTACTCGGGAGGAGGCGCATTGGATTTTTACACCCTGGGAAACAACGTCCGTTAACTTCAATGGGCTGTAGGTGAGTCCTACTCGGAGTAGACGCGTTTTTTTAAAAAAACTTTTGATTAAAGCGGAGTAAACACGTGGGAACATTAGACCCCAGGTAGCGATGTCCTAGATTTCAGTGGGGTTGTGGGTGAGTCCTACTCGTGAGTAGGAAGCTATTTAGATTTAGGGTAGAAACGTCCGTAGACTGCAGTGGGTTGGAGGTGAGCCCTACTCTGGAGTAGGCGCATTGAAGCTCTTGCACCTAGGGAGTTAGTGGTGTCCTTTAATGTCAATGGGTTCTATGCGCAATTAGTCCTGCTCGGAGCGAGATTTGGTCTCATTTCAGCGAGAAGTTTGGGAAGGTCTCCTCGGAGTAAACCCATTGAAACTCTGAGGCCTCGGGGGTAGCGATGTCCAGTTTCAAGGGGCTGCGTGCAGTGCTGTCTCTACTCAAAAGTAGACTCACGGAAGCACTTGGACTTCGAGTGGCAGCAACGCCAGTTCACCACCCTGGGTTGTATCAAGCAGTCGCTTCTGCTCAGAGTAGACCCATTAAAAATAATGAAAATGGTTCGGTTACTTTCAGTAGGTCTACTCGGATCAAGGCTTGGTTTGATGCATCGCAATGAGGGCGACTAATAACGCAATAAATAATTTGGACCACATTTGGAGCTTCTCGTGGCGAAAACCTTCCCTCCCTTCTAAACTCCTCGCAGGCGATCCTGTGCGTGCTTACTCGCGAGTAAGCTCCGCAGTGTCCTTTCCAGCTTTGTGGGTGGGTGGGGGCTGCGATCCTGTGCGTGCTTCCTTGCGGAGGAAGCTTGGTGGATCGGGACCATTTTCTGCTTCTCACGAAACGGACTTCCTGGATTTGCCTTCAGCTGAACGTGCGAGAGAGCCTTCCTCTGGCTTTACAAAAGCACCGAAGGGAAGGAGGGGGAGAAAAAGAGAAAATCTCCCTGTTTGGTTTCCTATCCAGCCAGAAATCCCATCCCGTGTTCCGATTTGCAGGCATGTTTTAACGTGTGCAACAAACAACCTCCCGTTTATTTATTTAGTTTCATTTATATCTGGGTCTTCTCCCAGGTCCTAGTCCTGCGCTCTAACCACTGTGCACCACCACCGGCTCATAAATCAGGTTTTGTGTTTTTCCAAATTAAGCGCCCCTTTTCGCATCACCAAAAAAATGTGATTTTTTTTCTTTAAATTGCGTCTCTATCTGGAATGGGGAACAGGGGAACTCCTTGCTGCAGTTCCTCACTAGAGCTGGGCCTGCCCAGAGGCTGCTGCAATTGGCTGCTAAATTCCTGCGGTCCAGGATTCAGTTCTGAGATCTGTGCTGGGGGCAGATTTTCCGGAATTGGCTTAAGTGTCATCTATGGAGATAAGCTTTTCAGCTGCTGATTGTGTTACAAGAGCAGGACACCTGGGTTCTCCGGAGGGGGGAGAGGAGGGAGGGGCCTTTCCGCACATCTGCTTCCAGATTTCTAGGGCAAGGTAAAAACTTCTGTGGGTTTTTTGTGGGGAGAACGAAGGGATTTTTTGCAGAGTCCCTACCCACCTTAAATGATAAAATTTAAACACTAGATTGTTTGTTTAAAAAAGATACAGCCCCAAAGCAACCTGAAAGCGGAGATCAAGCCAGAAAAAGAACTGTGATTCGAAACTTTAAACAAGTTGAAATAACAATAGACTACAAAAGATGATTTAAAATTCCATGCGCCGCCTTTGCTGCCACCCTAGTTGAGAACCCAGATTGCCCAATGTCCCTTTACAAAGAAATAAAACCCTGCCCATTTGTGTTCAGGGGACCCAGGAGTCCTGCCCCCCTTGTGTTGGTGTCACCCAGGAGTCCTGCTCCCCTCTGTTTGGGGGACCCAGGAGCCCTGCCTTCCCCCCCGGGGCTGCCCTCCTTCCTTCCTGGAGAGATCCCCAGCGCCCTGGCTTGCTGCCCCAGATCTGTCTCAGCGTCATGCCCCGGAAACGCTGGGTGGGTGCTGGCCCTGGCAATCTGGGTGCGGCCCCCCCACCCCCACCCGGGGGGTTGCCAGCTCCTTGGGTGCTCTCCAGGGTGCATCATCGCCCTGCCCTGCGCCAGACACGCAAAGGGGAGCCCTGCCCCCGAGGTCGTGACCGAGGGTGGCCTAACTCGCACTCGCGCCCGAGCCGCTTGGCATGTGGGGTGGGGAGGGAGGAGGAGGCATGGGAGAGGCAAGCCTTGCGGGTGCCGTGGGGGAGAGCCAGGACTCTTGGGTCCCCCAAACAGAGGGAGGGCAGGACTCCTGGGTCCCCTAAACAGAGGGAGGCAGGACTCCTGGGTCCCCGAAACAGAGGAAGGGCAGGACTCCTGGGTCCCACAAACAGAGGGCAGAGGTTTGAGGATGGAGAGTGGTGGTCCGGATTCCGGGGACCCCTGGGGAGGCTGCTGGGAGGCTGCTGGGTGAGGAGGGGCTGGCAGGCAGGCCGGCAGGTCCGGACAGGTTTGGGGGATCTCAGCCAAAACTGGAAGAACAGGCTGGCGTGGAATGCAGTCCCGCCCCACAGGCCCCGGGGGATTAGCTTTCTCTCTCTCCCCGCAGGTGGCGAAGGGCTGGGCCCGGCAGGTGCTCTCCTGGGGTTATGGCCACCTCACAGCCTAGCGCACAACACAACACTCCCGGATTGTGAGCATTGGGAAGGGGTCCCTCAAAGGTCATCCAGCCCAACCCCGTCGGTTGGCCGATTTAGGGCAGGCGAAAGAAAGCTAGACGGCGGAACTCCCTGCCACCAGAGGCAGTGTGGCCATGAACTAGGCTATAAAAGAGGATTGTTCCATTTATTTATTTTTTTACCTTTATAGCCTAGTTCATGGCCACACTGCCTCTGGTGGCAGGGAGTTCCGCCGTATAACTTTCTTCATCACAACAGACCTGTGAGGTAGGACAGGCGCTGAGAGGCAGCGACAGCGAGCTTCAGGGTCGAGTGGGGAGATTTGAACCCAGGTCTTTGCGAGGGCCTGGTTTGACATGCTGGCTCTTGTAATAATAATAATAATTAGTGAATAAATACATCCAATACTATATAGATCCGTGGCGATGGGGTGATACACAAATTTAATTTAAAAAAACCACATCGTTGCCTTCCCACACAAACTGGAGAAGTTCCCCTCCAATTTTTTACAATATTAGATTTATTTTTTTAAATATAGTTTTCAGATATATACATTTCACTGATTTTACATTCATTTGAACATTTTAAAACTTCCTTCCCCCCCTTTCTGCATTTCCTTAAATTCATTTTTAATATATTCTGCCATATCCAAATTAGGGAAACTTGCTCATTTGGAGAAGAATATTGGAGATGTAACAAGAATTTGCTGTCTGGTTTGGCTTCAGGGCTCAGGTTATTTACATATATTAATATTATTTCATTTGTTATAGCGGCTTTTTCCTCCCGGGAGCTCAGGCTGTGCTATGAATGCTTCTCCCGGGTCACATCCAGTTGAGGTTCATGGCAGTGTGTGAAATTCGAACGCGGGTCTCTTCCCCGCCCCCAGATCGAAGCCCCCGACGCTCTTAACCAGGCCTAGGCAAACTTCTGCCCTCCAGATGTTTTGGGACTACAATTCCCATCATCCCTGACCACCGGTCCTGATAGCTAGGGATGATGGGAGTTGTAGTCCCAAAACATCTGGAGGGCTGAGTTTGCCTCTATGCCTGCCTTTAACCATTGCACCACGCAGCCCGAGACCGCTTAATCGCCGGGGTTTCGAAGGCCCGTGCAATAAGAAAACCAGGCCTATATTAGATAGATAATCTAATATATGAGAAGGTGAAGGTCCGCAAGGGATTTTTGAGCCATGGGATGAGGAAATCACTTTATAAGAAGTGATTATAGTCTTTTAGAAGACATCTGAAGGCAGCCCCTGTTTAGGGAAGCTTTCGATGTTTGAGGCATTACTGTATTTTAACATTTTTTTGGAAGCCGCCCAGAGTGGCTGGGGAAGCCCAGCCAGATGGGCGGGGTATAAATAAATTATTACTGTATTATTATTATTATTATTATTATTATTATTATTAATGGAGTAAATACAAAGGAAAATGTACTTACCTTCGTTGTACGTTTATATTTTAAAGCAATAAAGATTTACTAAAAAAACCAGGCCTGCCAGCAGAGCCGCGGTAGACTATTCCCGAGAATGGAGGTTCTATTTCTGAATACCCATAGTGTATATGGGGTAGGGGACTGGCATCTGGGGTTCCTTGGGTGGTTAGTTGGCCACTGGGAGCCTCTGCGGATGTTGTTCTCGCCTGCTCCTCCTCCTGTTAAAACAGGATCCTTGAGATTTACAGATTTCGAGACTGGAGAAAGTCCTTATTCATGCAGCACAGACTGCGGAACTCCCTGCCACAGTGCCCACTAATAATCTCGATGGCTTTAAAAGAGGAGCCATCCACGGAGGAAGAGAGGTCTACTAGCCAGGATGGAGGCGGCAATACTCCTCTCCCAAAAACCACTTTTTTGGGCGCATGGGGGCACTTTGTAAAAAAATATTTTGTGTGTCAGGCTCCCCTGTTTCAGGGACCCAGGAGTCCTGCCTCCCCTGTGTTTGGGGGACCCGGGAGTCCTGCTGGTGTCAAGTACGTGTATGAATATTCTTTCATTTCAGAAGTGTGAGCTGGGCTGGGGAAGATTGGTCGGTGTTTGTGCCGGCTGCTGGGAATTGTAGGGGGAAACTACAGCTCCCGAGTCTCCGTGGGGGAGTTTGTGCGCACCGGGCGTGCTTTAAATGTGCGGGTTGGGATGGATGACCTTTGGGGCAGTTGTCCCCTTGCAACGGTGCGGTTTCGTGCTTGCAAGGCGATCCTAGCAGGTGATGCTACAACTCCCAACACCCTCTCTTTGTTTCCGCAGCACCCTGACGTACGGCGCCCAGCCCTCCCCGGTGATGACCACAATGATTAAACAAGAAGGCGGCTTGCAGCAGTTTCACCACTCCTTCGGCGATTTCCACGACGTGATGACAGCTTATTCCCTGCAGGCATGCGATGCTGCTGCGGACGGGGCGCCCCAATACTGCATTTCCCAGCACCCCTACTTGGGGTTCAGCAACACACCTCCGCTGACCCACCTTTAACTGGTTTGAAGGTGGCGGAGAAAAGACTGATTTAATTTGGGTTTTTTTGGGGGGGGGTGTTGGTTTGGGGGCTGTTTTATTTCCCCAGCTTTGTGCAAAAGGGGATAAACTTAAATTTCACTTGTGCAGAAGTTTGTGTCTTGCGTATATTGAAGTGGGAAGATTTGTACAGGACATTTTTTTTCTTTTTTTACCTTAAGAAATGAAGGAAACTGGAAACTCTTAAGGGTGGGTGGGGGTGGGTGGGTCCCAATTCCTGCTAGCAGGGATTCCTCGTTTGGGTGGGGGGTTATATTTTGCTAACTACTTTTTTTAACAAGTTTTTATATTAAAAAAAAGGAATAAAAGCTGTTTGTGTGAAAGACCTCGGTTTTGTGGGATGCAATGGTGAGGGGGGTGTGCTTGCAGGCTCTTGGCAAATTGTAGAGTTGGAAAAGGGACCTCCAAATATCATCTAGACCAACCCCGGACCCCGCAAGGCAGGAATTTCATCCGGGACGCTATGGAGCAGCAAAATAGTGCCCCTCGGTTGCCTTGGACCACAACTTCCCGGGGAAGTTCACGGCTGGCCATGTGTCCGGGTTGCTGTGCTTTGTGCGTTGAAGCGGGTTGGGCTGGATGACCTTGTGGGATCCCGTCCAACATGAAAATTCCGCGAAATTTCTGAGGAAGTCTGGATGTGCCTGGAAACCTGTAGCTGCAAAGATGGCTGGAAGTTTTAAGGGGGATAGAAGCACAGGGAACTGCCCATACAGAGCAGAAATAATAATAATAATAATAATAAATTTATTATTTATACCCCTCCCAGTAATGCATCAAACGTTAAAAGATTCCCTGAAAAGGGCTGCCTTCAGCTGTCTTCTAAAAGTCTGGTAGTTGTTTATTTCCTTCACATCTGAAGGGAGGGCGTTCCACAGGGCGGGTGCCACCACCGAGAAGGCCCTCTGCCTGGTTCCCTGTAGCTTTGCTTCTCGCAGGGAGGGAACCGCCAGAAGGCCCTTGGAGCTGGACCTCAGTGTCCGGGCAGAACGATGGGAGTGGAGATGCTCCTTCAGGTCTACTGGGCCTTTGAGGCCGTTTAGGGCTTTCAAGGTCAGCACCAACACTTTGAATTGTGCTCTGCAATGTACTGGGAGCCAATGGAGGTCTTTCAAGACCGGTGTTATATGGTCTCCCAGTCACCAGTCTAGCTGCCGCATTCTGGATTAATTGCAGTTTCCGGGTCACCTTCAAAGGTAGCCCCACGTAGAACGCATTGCAGTCGTCCAAGCGGGAGATAACCAGAGCATGCACCACTCTGGCGAGACAGTCTGCGGGCAGGGAGGGTCTCATCCTGCATACCAGATGGAGCTGGTAGACAGCTGCCCTGGACACAGAACTGACCTGCGCCTCCATGGACAGCGGTGAGTCCAAAATGACTCCCAGGCTGCGCACCTGGTCCTTCAGGGGCACAGTCACCCCATTCAGGACCAGGGAGTCCTCCACACCTGCCCACCCCCTGTCCCCCCAAAACAGTCCTTCTGGACCGAGCGAGGCCACGGGCAGCAGGTTTCAGGAAGGGAATCCCCATTGGGACCTTCTTCACGCCAAGCAGCTGTCCTCCTCCTACTGAGCTACGGCCGTTCCCTTGAAAACGAAGCAAGCAGCTAGTCCTCATGGTTTCAAACCAAGGGTTACAGGAAGTGGCCTTTTGCCGGATCGCGCTATAGATCCATCCAGCTTGGACATTGGCCCTGGGCCCTTCTGCATGCCAGGCAGACGCCCATGCCCTTCAAATCCCTGCTTAGGAAAAGGGGATTACACAAAACAAATGAATTGCCGCGAAAATCCCTGAAACGAGAAGTAATTGACTAGAAATATTATCTTATAGAATTAAACCAAGTAACAAAAATCAGAAAGTTTAAGGAAAAAATTGGAAAATCCCTGAAACGAGAAGTAATCGACTAGAAATATCATCTTAATACAATTAAACTAAATAACAAAAATCAGAAAGTTTAAGGAAAAAATTGGAAAAACCTAGATTAACATCAGCAGTAACATCTAGAGCAAAGGAGCGTTTCCGCCTTGTTCTTGAGTTTAAAATCTAAAATAGCTTATTTTATATTCCTTTCTTTGAATTTATGCTATGTAGGATTTTAAAACCTTTTTGTAAAGGCAATACTAGAGTTTTCACAGCCGAGTCCTCAACTCCTTATTACTATTCTTTAAACAGGGCTATGTCTAAAATTTGCCATTTAGGTTTTAAAATCTTTTTTGTAAACTCGGGGGAGCATTTCAGCCTTGTTCTTGAGTTCGTTTAAAATCATTTAAGGTTTATGATTTCCCTATTCCCTTCTGAGGAAACTGAATAGTTCAGTGAAACGAGGTTTGTACCCCCCGGCGTCCCGTTAAGGCTTTGTTCAGTTCTAGGTTTTTCTACAACTTTTTTGATTTTTTTTATTCGGTTTAATTCTA
Organism: Podarcis filfolensis; assembly: GCF_964270895.1. Classification (NCBI taxonomy): domain Eukaryota; kingdom Metazoa; phylum Chordata; class Lepidosauria; order Squamata; family Lacertidae; genus Podarcis; species Podarcis filfolensis. The sequence goes on from NC_139615.1 coordinate 2,444,237, forward strand.
TAAGATGGTAATATTTCCAGTCGATTACTTTTCGTTTCAGGGATTTTCTCATTTTTTCCTTAAACTTTTTTGATTTTTGTTATTTAGTTTAATTCTATAAGAGAATGTTTCTAGTTAATTACTTCTCGTTTCAGGGATTTTCACGGCATTTAATTTGTTTTGTGTAATTTCTCTGTTCCATGACCGTCTCTTTTTCTACAAGAAAAGGGGATTGGCTGCTTCTGGGTACCTCTGGCACAGCGCAGGCAACCCCTTCTGTACCCACCTCCTTCCAGTCTCTGGCGATGGGTGACTCATCTCTTTCGTGCCAGGACAGGTGTGTGCCAAGGGTAGGGCAGGCCCGGGAACCGGAGCGAGCCCAGTTTTCGGGGGCAGCCCTACTCCCCGCCCGCCCTTTTGAACATGTCCCTTCCAGCCCTGATCCGAAAAGGGCGAGCGGAATGACTTAGATTGGCCTCCTTAGAAGGAAAGGTTGCAGCATTTGGGGGCATTTTGGGTCAAGAGACAACGCGGTCGACTTAAAGCCTTGTGAATAGCGCAATTCTTGGCTGTGACTCCTGCATTACCGGCGGGGTTGAGATGGATGACCTTTGGGGGCCCCCCTTCCAACCCGGATGCTGCTTTGAGTGAAAACGGTGCATTTTGTTTTTCCCCAAAAGGCTTTTCTCAAATAAAAAACGGCACACCAGTTCCCCTTCCTCCTCTCGAGGAGACTTATTGCAGGATGGGAAAAGGAACATCCCAAAACACGGTTCGAAATTCTCGAGGTGCCCGTCGTATTTTGCCACTGGCGCTGGGCCAGTTGTGACTACGTGGGGAAGTTTAGGAACCTGCATTAGTGCAGAGTTAATTCCATTCCCACTGTGTGTCTGCTTCTCCTTGCACACTGAGACGAGTGAATTGTTGGTCACCTTTGAGGAAAAGCAGAAAATGCATTTGAAGTCAGGGTGCGGGGAGAAGTTATTAAGTTTAGCACAGCTTTCCAGATATCGCTGTGCAATGGCTGCCTCCTTCCTGCGCTCCGAGGGCACCGGATTTTGCAAAGCTGGTTTCTTTACTGCTCAGTTTTCGGAGGCTACGGCATTAAAACCACACGATTAAAAATTGGGGTGTAAAAATAAGCCGGGTCTGGAAAATATACCCTTTTGAGTGTCAAAAACTCCAACCCAGGGTAAACAGGTCTTTGACACCCAGTGGAAGCTGTGTCAAGAATGCACCAGTTGCACCTCTGGTCTTTTAGATTAGGGGCCACCACAGTGAAGGCCCTGTTCTACCCCTGGGCTTACCTCCATGTTCCCCGGGGCCTTCTCTGCTGATCTCAGCACAAACCCATTTTAAAGGGCCAGAAACAACCTCAAAAAATGGGAAAATGACACCAAAACAGCGTCCAGCGATCTCATGTGCCTCCGTTAACTGCAATCCCAGGAATGCTCCTGGTTTTCAAAACTGTTTCCAGAGGTTGAGAAAGTCCTTGCCGGCTTTTTTCAAATGTTGCTCCCAATAAGAACGCTTGGTTTCTCGGAAAAATAATCCCGCGTTATAATTTTAGGGTTTCAAACACAAATTTGAGCATCCTGAACCAGCTCGGCTGTTTTGAAACAGGAGCTTTGTTTTTTTTAATGGTGTATATATAAAACACAGAACAATTGAAACAGTGGGGTGGGTGGATTACATGAGATCAAAACAGAAGCCCAGCCAGGAACCCAGCTGTTTTTGCTGCATTTTGGACCAACTGAAGTCCCGGGACAGTCTTCAAGGAGTGGCCCCAAGCAGCTAGCATTGCAGTAGTCCAGCCCAGAGGTTGCCAGAGGCAGTCGCCAAGTCATTTTGGAGGGAGGGGGGCATTGGGGCAGCCTGTCTCCCTACAGATATTTTGGCTCCTAGCATCCTGGTTGCACTGGCTATATCTGAGTGGGGTTTGTGGTCCAAAAACAGCAATTTAGGGAAAAGTGCTCCCCAGAGGCTGATGAATTGGGGTGGCAAGAGTGAGCCCCCGTCTTTCCACAATCCGAATTAAGTGATGGGCAATGGATCCTGCACAGCTGAAAACGCATCTTTTTACCTTAAAGATCTATGTTGTCACAAGATGCGATGTGGGGCTCCAAGTAGCTTAAAATTCCCTTCATAAGAGATGGAGATGCTCTCCCTGGGAGGTGGCCACTGAAAAAAGGCTGCAGGATTAAACCCACCTGTGATCAGGGCAGGTGGGCAGTTAATCAATGGAACTCCCTGCCACAGGAGGCCACCAACCTAAAGGGCTTTGAAAAACGATTTGACAAAACCGCTTCCAGTTGCCGAAATGGTTATACATTGCTCGAGTTGCAAGGTTCTGAATCCCAGCTCCAGGAAACCCCAGGAGGGGAGAGCGGCTCTCGCACTCGGGTCCTGCTCGCGGGCTTCCCTTTGGGGCACCTAGTCAGCCCCCGTGAGAACAGGTCGCTGGACTGGATGGGAAATTGGGTTTGATCCAAGCTCTTAAGTGAGCATGGAGACTCCAGCTCCAGAGACAGTCTACCTAGATTCTTAGGTAGGGCACAGCAAACGTTTTCAGCAGGGAGCGGTCCATTGTCCCTCAGACCTTGTGGGGGGCCGGACTATATTGGGATGGGGGGGAAATGAATGAATTCCTATGCCCCACAAATAACCCAGGGATGCATTTTAAATAAAAGGACACATTCTACCCATGTGAAAACACGCTCGTCCGTGGGCCGGATTGAGAAGGCGATTGGACCTTAGTTTGCCTACCCATGTTTTGAGGGGAATTTGGCCCCCTGTGAGAACAGGGAGCTGGACTGGACGGGCTAGGGGGCCCGATCCACCGGGCTTTTATGTGTGCTGCTTTTGCAATCCAAGCCGAGGGGCAGGTAATCTCAGCAGCTTAGTTACAGCGATGTTGCGATTCTAAAAGCAGTGATGTGTGTGTGTGTGTGTGTGTGTGTGTGTGTGTAAAAGGGTGGGGCGGTGGGGGGGGGAAACACCCTTTGGCAAAGGTTTAAACGCTACAACCCCCCCCCCCCACTGCACTCCAGGAAGACAGCTGCAGATCTGCTCTGACTCACCTGCTCTCCCTCCCTGAAGCGAAATCTTGCTAAGCTCCCCAATTAGGATGCCCTGCCCTGCCCCGCCCTGGCTGGCTGCCTCCCCTGCCCCCCCACCCTGGCCAGCATCACCGACAAACCAGAGAGAGAAGCACCCATTTCCTCCCCCTGCAGGGCATGTGGTATTTTTGCAGGCTGGATTGAGCTGAGCCGGGTGCAAGAGAGAGACACAGCTGTGGGTTAAACCACAGAGCCTAGGGCTTGCCGATCAGAAGGTCGGCGGTTCGAATCCCCGTGACGGGGTGAGCTCCCATTGCTCGGTCCCTGCTCCTCCCAACCTGGCAGTTCAAAAGCACATCAAAGTGCAAGTAGATAAATAGGTACCGCTCCAGCGGGAAGGTAAACGGCGTTTCCGTGCGCTGCTCTGGTTCGCCAGAAGCGGCTTAGTCCTGCTGGCCACATGACCCGGAAGCTGTACGCCGGCTCCCTCGGCCAGTAAAGCAAGATGAGCGCTGCAACCCCAGAGTTGGCCACGACTGGACCTAATGGTCAGGGGTCCCTTTACCTTTACCTTTAATGTAATATACAATAACAATAATGTAATATAGGGACTCGGGTGGCACTGTGGTCCAAACCGCTGAGCCTAGTGCTTGCCAATTAGAAGGTTGGCGGTTCAAATCCCCGCTAGGGGGGAGCTCCTGTTGCTCGCTCCCTGCTCCTGCCCACCTGCCAGTTCAAAAGCACCCCAAAAAGTGCAAGTAGATAAATAGGTACCACTCCAGTACCAGGTAAGTGGCGTTTCCATGCGCTGCTCTGGTTCGCCAGAAGCGGCTTAGTCCTGCTGGCCACATGACCCGGAAGCTTTTCGCCGTCTCCCTTGGCCAATAAAGTGAGATGAGCGCCGCAACCCCAGAGTCGGCCACGACTGGACAATACGGTCAGGGGTCCCTTTACCTTTAAGTTGACCCACCTGGATGGAGCAAACCCAAGAACTCCCTCTGCTGGCAGCGATGGGAAGTGGCTTTTATTCAGGGCACTGGCACCCACCTACTTCAGTATTGTCTACACGGCAGGCAGCAGCCTCTCCCAACCCTACCCGGAGGCACCGTTAGGGATTGAACCTGCGACCTTCTGCATGCAAGGTCGGTCCTTCGGTTGTAGACCCCGGGGGTCGCCCAGGCCAGCCCCCTGCAATCCAGAAATCTCAGCTAAAGCATCTATGACAGATAGCCTTCAAACCTCTGCTTAAAAACCTGCAAGGAAGGAGAGACCACAACCTCCAGGGGGGAAATTCTTCCTGGTGTTTACTTGGTTCAAGTCCCGCCGTCCAGAGCAGGAGAAAGCAAAGTATGCTCCCTGTTCCATGGGACAGCCCTTCAGATATTTGAAGATCTCTCCTCCCAGTCTCCTCTTTTCCAGGCTAAACATCCCCAACTCCTTCAACCGTTCCTCATCAGGCATGGTTTCCAGACCCTTCATCCTCTTGGTTGCCCACCTCGGCACAATATCCTTCTCAAATTGCGGTGCCCAACACAGGACTCCAGGTGTGGTCTGAGAGTGAGAGCTGGACCATAAAGAAGGCTGATCGCCGAAGAATGGATGCTTTTGAATTCTGGTGCTGGAGGAGACCCTTGAGAGTCCCATGGACTGCAAGAAGATCAAACCTCTCCATTCTGAAGGAAATCAGCCCTGAGTGGTCACTGGAAGGACAGATCCTGAAGCTGAGGCTCCAAGACTTTGGCCACCTCAGAAGAAGAGAAGACTCCCTGGAAAAGACCCTGATGTTGGGAAAGATGGAGGGTACAAGGAGAAGGGGACGACGGAGGACGAGATGGTGGGACAGTGTTCTCGAAGCTACCAGCATGAGTCAGACCAAACTGTGGGAGGCAGTGGGAGACAGGAGGGCCTGGCGTGCTCTGGTCCAGGGGGGCACGAAGAGTGTGACACGACTCAACAACTAAATAGCAACACGACTTCCCTTCATTGGGACGCTAGACTTCTCTCGTCGCTGAGCTATGGCCAAGTCTTCTAGCGAGAGAACCAAGATTCTAGTCCTCACTGTTCTGAGCGAAGGGCTGGATTAAAGAAGAACGCAGGATGCTGAATCAGGACATTCTCCCACCTGTATTGGGGTTACTGGAGGAGTCTGGAGGCAGAACCCCATCCCCGAATATACAATTATTCCTCATAGGCCTCACCCCACCTTGGCCCTGCTGGCGGGGTGGGCGAATCCCAGCAGGTTAAGAAAAGCAACCCCAGTTTCCAGCATACAAATCCCACGAGATTCCCAGAGAAAAAGACTGCAACTGTCCCTTGGCTCAGAATGCAAAAAGAGAGAGAGAGAGAAAACTTCCTGGGAAATCGGCCCTTTTCCTGATGTGTTTCTTGTCCAGGAGGGTGGTGGGGTGTGTGAAGGGGGGGGGGCCAGGAAGAGTCACGAACCCCTCCAGGACTCCTATTCCTTCTTGCGCTTGTCCACAGGGACGTTCCAGTAATAAATCAGCTGTCCCGTGATGATGCTGTTGCAGGATGAGGCCACGACGTAGGTGAGAGCCATGAGGGGGTCTCCCGTCTCCTGCCGGGTGGGGAGAGGGCAAATGAGGCAGGTTTGTTGATTTTATTTGCACCCTAACTTCACCCCCCGATGCCTGCCTGCCCAAGTTGGGATGCGAGGCGGCTTCCCAACTTTTTTTAAATTAAAAAACCACAACATCTAGACCCCACCCATGCTCCACCGCAATGCAGAAAGCAACGGGGGGTGTGTGTTGATTTCTTGCAAGCCCAATGCCTCCTTCCTTTACTTCGGGGCTGGGCTGCTAGCCTTTAATAATAATAATAATAATAATAATAATAATAATAATTTATTATTTATACCCCACCCATCTGGCTGGGCTTCCCCAGCCACTCTGGGCGGCTTCCAGCAAAATATTAAAATACCGTAATGCATCAAACATTAAAAGCTTCCCTAAACAGGGCTGCCTTCAGATGTCTTCTAAAAGTCAGATAGTTGTTTATTTCCTTGACATCTGAAGGGAGGGCGCCACCACCAAGAAGGCCCTGTGCCTGGTTCCCTGTAACCTCACTTCTCGCAATGAGGGAACCGCCAGAAGGCCCTCGGAGCTGGACCTCAGTGTCCGGGCTTAACGATGGTGGTGGAGACGCTCCTTCAGGTCTACTGGGCCTTTGAGGCCGTTTAGGGCTTTCAAGGTCAGCACCAACACTTTGAATTGTGCTTGGAAACGTACTTGAATGACGCCTCTCTGCCCTCCCCACCCGCCCTGGGCAGGTGAACCCCGGCCTACCTGGATGGAAGTGAAGATTCGGGCCAGAGAGCCCGCAAAAAGGAGGAAGGCTGTGACGGCGGAGAGCTGTCCTGTGTGGCCGTTGCGGTAATTTGTGGCTGCTTGCAGGAGCTGTTGGGGGCACAGGGAAGAGGTGTGACGTTTTATTTATTTATTCAACTTACATGCCGCCCTATACTTGGAGGTCTTGGGGCGGTTCACAGCAAGAGTACAACATATAAAATCAAACCAAAAACAATAAACCAATTTAAACCCCCCCAAAAAGAACCACATTCTAAAAGGGTGTTGGATGGATGTCAAGAAGATCAACCAAGAAGCCTAGAATAAAGTTTAAAATATTAACTGACGCAAAGGAAAGAGGTGGATTTGCCCTGCCAGACCTTAAACTGTACTATGAATCAGCAGCTTTCTGCTGGCTGAAAGACTGGCTACTTCTTGAGAACACAGACATTTTGGATTTAGAAGGTTTCAATAATGTTTTTGGGTGGCATGCATATTTGTGGTATGACAAGGTTAAAGCACATAAGGTATTCAAAAACCATATTGTCAGGAAAGCATTGTTTAATGTCTGGATAAGATACAAAGACTTATTGGAAAATAAAACCCCAAGGTGGCTTTCGCCAATGGAAGCTAAGGCTCAGAAAAAGCTCAATATGGAGGCCAAATGGCCAAAATATTGGGAAATTCTGGAGCAAGAAGGTGACAAATTGAAGTTGCAGAGTTTTGAGAAACTTAAAGATAAAGTGCGAGACTGGCTTCATTACTATCAAATAAGAGAGGCCTATAATTTGGATAAAAAAATTGGCTTCCAGGTGGAAAAATCAAAGTTGGAAATAGAATTGTTAGAACCGAAAACTAAGATTTTGTCAAGAATGTATAACTTGCTGTTAAAATGGAATACACAGGATGAAACGGTCAAATCAGCTATGATCAAATGGGCGCAAGATCTAGGTCATAATATTATGTTTGCTGACTGGGAACAGTTGTGGACCACCGGTATGAAGTTTACGGCATGTAATGCCTTAAAGGAGAATATTATGAAAATGATTTACAGGTGGTACATGACCCCAGTCAAGCTTGCAAAAATTTATCACCTGCCTGACAATAAGTGTTGGAAATGTAAAGAAGCTGAGGAAACGTTCTTTCACCTTTGGTGGACATGCCCAAAGGTTAAGGCTTACTGGGAAATGATCTATAATGAACTGAAGAAGGTATTTAAATTTACCTTTCCTAAGAAACCAGAGGCCTTCCTTTTGGGCATAGTAGGCCAATTGGTGCCAAAGAAAGACAGAACATTTTTTATGTACGCAACAACAGCAGCAAGAATACTTCTCGCTAAATATTGGAAGACACAAGATTTGCCCACCGTGGAAGAATGGCAGATGCAAGTGATAGACTATATGGAGATGGCAGAAATGACCGGCAGAATTCGAGACCTGGGAGAAGAGTTGATGGAAGAGGATTGGAAAAAGTTTAAAGATTATCTACAGAAATATAGTAAATTGTTTGAATGTTAAAATGATGTGGGATCTAAAGGTAACACGGCATTTGGGATATAGTTAAAAGAGCTATGAAAAAAAGGATTCAAAAAAGAGGGGAAATTAGAGATATAACAAGTGGGAGTATACAATTATAAATGAGATATGAAAGAGAGTTAGAATTTGCTGAATTCAACGGAATAAAGAGGAACACAAAAAAGGGAGATGTGAGGAGGTCAGGAAAGAGGGTTATAGAACCTTGAAATTTAAAAGTGGATTCTTTTTCTTTTTCATTAAGTGTGTATTATTTGGTTTTTTGTGTGGATTTGTCTGTTTTTTATGTGTTGTAAAATTCTAATAAATATCTATTAAAAAAAAAGATCAACCAAAGGCCTGGTGAAAATGGAACATTTTTGCCTGGTGCCTAAAGGTGTGTAAGGAAGGCACCAGGCGGATTTCCCTGGGGAGAGCATTCCACAGACGGGGAGCCACTGCAGAGAAGGCCCCGTTCTTGTGTTGCCACCCTCTGGACCTCTCAAGGAGGCGGCACACGAAGGAGGGCCTCAGAAGATGATCTCAGGGTCCGGGTCGGTTCATATGGGAAGAGGCGGTCGAGGTATTGCGCTCCTGAGCCGTTTAAGGCTTCATAAGTCAAAAGCAGCACATTAAATTGAGCCCGGAAACATCCTGGGAGCCAATGCAGATCTCTCAGGACCGGTGTTATGTGGTCCCAGTCCCCAGTCTAGCTGCCGCATTCTGGATTAGTTGTAGTTTCTGGGTCACCTTCAAAGCTAGCCCCACATAGAGCGCATTGCAGTAGTCCAAGCGGGAGATAACCAGAGCTTGCACCACTCTGGCGAGACAGTCTGTGGGTAGGTAGGGTCTCATCCTGCGTACCAGATGGAGCTGGTAGACAGCTGCCCTGGACACAGAACTGACCTGCACCTACCTCCATGGAGAGCTGAGTCCAAAATGACTCCCAGGCTGCGCACCTGGTCCTTGAGGGGCACAGTTGCCTCATTCAGGACCAGGGTGTCCTCCACACCTGCCCCCCTCCCGTACTTCTGTCTTGTCAGGATTCAACCTCAACCTGTTAGCCGCCATCCATCCTCCAACCGCCTCCAGGCACTCACACAGGACCTTCACTGGTTCCGATTTAAAAGAGAGGCAGAGCTGGGTCTCAGCCGCATACTGATGAACACCCAGCCCAAACCCCTGATGATCTCTGAGTTTGATGTGCTTGGGGGGGACCACCTCCAGCACACACACCCCATGCCTCTTAGCGGCCCCCACCCCCAGGGCAGCAGCACCCACTTTGTTCCCCAAAACAACAGCACAAAACATTAGGCAGGTTGGCAGTCTTTAGAGGAACGAGAGGGATAAGGAGCAGTGCAGAGTTTGAGACTCAGGCAAGCGGGCCCGCCTATGGGGCAGAGTTTCTCCGATGCCCACACCCCCGGGTGCCCCTTACCCTGCTTGTTATGACGGCGGGCATGTTGAACGCCTGGAGCGCCGTCACGACCCCCACGGGCGTGAGTGAGGAGAGCAGGAGGGCTAGGACTCCGAAGTAGACGAGCAGGAAGGTCACACCTACGGGTTGAAACAAGAGACGCTGCGTCACGAAGGCAGCCCTGCAACCTGGCTTAAGAATATAAGGAGGGATGATATATACCGTATTTTTTGCTCTATAGGACGCACTGGACCATAGGAGGGGGAGAACAGGAAAAGAATTTTTTTCTTGTACTCCCCCTCAAAAACAAGGTGCGTTCAAGAGCAGGCCTTGCCGCTGCCCCCCGAGCTTGTGGGGCTGGCGGTGGGGGGAAGCGCTGTTTTCCCCCACCGCCAACCTCAAAGATCCCTGAAGCCTTTGGAGTGCAGCCACCCCGAAGCTAGAACAGCGAGATGGAGGGCTGTGCAGTGCCCCGCCTCACTGTTTTGGCTTCGGGGACAGCCTTTCAAGCCCCCGCAGGGCAGCAGGGTAGCTTCACCCCGCTGCCCTGCAGAGGCTTTGCGCAACCACCCAGAAGCTAGAACAGCTTCGGGCTGCTGCCTGCTATCCGCAAGCATTCTGAGCCCGGCGGGAGTTCCTGAAGGCATGCGGAGAGCTTCCTGAAGCCTGGAGAGCGAGAGGGGTTGGTGCGCACCGACCCCTCTCGCTCTCCAGGCTTCAGCGAAAGGCTGCATTCGCTCCATAGGACGCACACACATTTCCCCTTCATTTTTGGAGGGGGAAAGTGCGTCCTATAGGGCGAAAAATACGGTAATTGCTTCATAAACTGAAAATAAAATTTTACAGACGATGACCTGTATACAAAAATCACTTCACAAAAATTATAAACTATAATACAAACAGTAATGAACTCTTTTTCATTACTGTTTGTATTATCGTTTACAATTTTATTTTCAGTTTATGAAGCAATTATAGATCATCCCACCACGCTGACGAAGAATTCTACGAAACAGTGGCCTATATCCGGAATCACTGTGTTGGACATCACATTTGCTGAATACACAAAGCTTCACAGCTTGTCTTTCATCGTACAAAGTCTGGAACCTCGCTTCATTTAAAGATTTTCAGAGACTTTGAGACTTAAAGATTTCATTTTGTACTTGTTATGGTTTGAAGGAATTCTATAAAGATTGTCTATTGCGTATGGTCATCGTGTTGCCTAGTAGCCATCGATAGCAGCCTCTCTTCCTAACTGGATTTGTCCAATCCCCTTTTAAAGCCTTCCAAGTTGGTGGCCATCGCGGCTGCCTCCTGCAGGAAGGAGTGCCACAGTTTAACTATGTGCTGCACGAATAAAAGAAGATTCATTTGTCCTTTCAACATTCCAGCTTCTTGGGTGTCTACGGCCTTTTGAGTGTTATGAGAGGGGGAGGAAAAGCTTTTTTCATGCCAGGCATAATTTTATAAAAATTCTATCGTGTCGTCTCTCCTATCCAGCTTACGAAATCAAAACAAGGCACAAGGGGCTAAACGTACGTGCTACACATACAGCATGCATTTAGAATTCCTGAAATTCCTGTGGATAGCTCAGCAGGGTCCACAGTGTTGGCCGAAGCGAGGCTCGGGTTCTCGTTGCGGCTCATGAACGGGAAGGAAGAAGGCAGCTTCGGTGTGCGGAAAGGGCCTAGCTGAAAGCCCAAAGCTTGGTCTGGTTAGGATCCAGGGCTGCTGAGCACCAGGGCTTAAAGGATGCAAAGTTTTGCCTTAGCCAAGTTTCCTGCCTCCGACAGGGAACAGCCAGATAACCCCCAAAGCCCACAGACGTTGCTGCGGTTCGCTGTCTCTGAACATGGAGTTTCTGCTTGGCTGTTTTGGCTAATAGCTCTTGAACGCAGGATAGCTCAGTTGGCGCTGCTGATAACGCCAAGGTTGCAGGTTCAATCCCTGCGTGGGACAGCTGCATATTCCTGCCTTGCAGGGGGTTGGACGAGATGACCCCAGGAACCCCTTGCAACTATGATTCAGTTAAATGTACTCTAGACTCTGGTTCCACACTCACCTCGTCCTGTGTGGCCCCCAAAATGCTGGATCAGGAATCCGATGGCCACGGTTTGCAACATGAGGAAGAAAGCCTCACCCCAGGAACTGATGTTTGGGTCGGGGGGAGGAAAGAGAGATAAAAAGAGAGATGTTGAAATATACTCAGAGTCGCAAAGTGATTTCATGCTCTTTATTCAGCTCATAGTGGTGAGGAGGAATGAATGGAAGTCCCCTCAAGGTATCTGCTTTATATACATTACTTACACAATGGGCTGCACATGATTGGCTAATTCCGGAATTCTACTGTAAGCCAATCAGGTTGTGGATTCACTTCTATCTGGAGCATGATTGGGTGGTTACTGCCAACCAATCATACTGCTGCATTGTTCTAGGACCAATCAGACTGCTGCATTCTGAATCCTATTGTTCTAGGACCAATCAGACTGCTGCATTCTGAATCCTATTGTTCTAGGACCAATCAGACTGCTGCCTTTTGGACCCTATTGTTCTATGACCAATCAGACTGCTGCAGTTTGGATCCTATTCAACTCAGTACATAACAGATGTGTTAGGGGAGAAATGAAATCTTTTGATCCAAATTCCTTTTCCAGCTGCCTGTTACCTGCCTGGAATGGTTTGAACCTCAACATCAAAAAAACGAAGATCGTGGCCACTGGGCCCATCACCTCCTGGCAAATAGAAGGGGAAGAAATGGAGGCAGTGAGAGATTTTACTTTCTTTTTTTTTTTAATGAAATATTTATTAAGATTTTTCAAATTCAATACAAAAAAATCAGAAAAAACAAAAAAATGCAAAAAAAGAGGAAAAATTTAAAATTTATAGTTTCATATTTTCATTACCATATTTCCCAGACTTCCCCACACTTCCCCCTCTTGCATTCCAATTCAAGTTGTTTGTTCAACAAGTTCCTATCCCCAATTTTTAACCTTTTTATATTTAATTCATTTTTTCTTTAACTTATTTTAACTTATAAACATCAATATTTGTACCTCAATACACAAATCTTTTTCCTAAAGTCGACCCTAGTTCCATTCCACGAATTTCCCAATTTTCATATTGTTAACCAAACAAAACAAACAAAAAAAAAAGACAGATCATAGTTATACACCCTTTGGATTCTCAAACCCCACCACCCCCTTTCCCGGTTTCGATCCCCAACAAATGTCCAGTCTTAATCTTCTGTCAGCCTGGAGATCTCACGTCCGAGGCTCTTAATTCTCTCTCAGTTCCTCTCTGCCGGTTTTTTTGATAGTCCTTGATATTAAACTCTAAATTTCGGAGGAGCTCTGTCTCAATAAGGTCCAAATTTCTTCCAGCCAGGCCTCCATACTTAAAAGCCAGGTCCAAAAGTCCAATTGTCACCAAGACTCCAGCTTCCACTTTAATCAGATTTGTAATCCATAGATCTTCCGGTCTCCACACAAAGGAATCTCTCCATTCTTCCTTCACCAATTTAAACCAGAATTTCATCATCCAGTACTTGTTTTCCTTTGTAATCATCCTGTCAGGCCTTTGGTTTAATTTCTTGTTTCCCTTTTTGAGCATGATGTCAGGCCTCTGGCTCTCATTTGTCATTTGCCAAGTTGCAGCTCCTCCTTCCTTCTCCTCAAGAACAACATGTATCTCTTTCTCCACACTTTCAAGATTCTCAAAGTCCTCTTTTTGTCCAGCTGCATGGGCTTCCTGAGTCAAGTCCTTATCAAGTTCCGTAATGTTATTTGCTTTTAAATTCAAGGTTGTTACATTTGTAGACAAAACCTCGATTTGACCTTGTAACTTTCCCAGGAGAACAAATATTCTGTCCAGCCCAGCCTGGATTTTCCCTTTTCCAGCCATTCTTGTAGTGTCCCAAATCCTCCTCTAGAGGGATTTAGTAACTTAGTATTCTTTCGAGTTAAAATCCAAAAGTCAGGTTAATTTGTATCAGTTCTTACTTATTTTCAACAAAATATAACCAAATTGCAGCAACTGTATCCAGCAGAGACAGCAAAAACAAAGTTCTCTTTTTCCTTTTTGACAGCTAAATTTGACAGCTGTCAAACTTCTCTATGTCTCCTCCGCAGGCTCTCTCACGAATCACTCCCGGGTCCGGGGGGGGGGGGGTGGAACTTCAATTCTCAAAATTAACTCTTATCCTCCAGCACAATTACTTATTGTATCGCCAAATCGTGAAATTGATATCTTTTATCGAAAAGACAATTCTCTCGACTTTAGTTAACTAGTCCTTGCTTTAGATCCTTTACAAGGCGGGGAGGCGGACTTCCTGTTTGCACCTTCCCCGATCGTGCCAGATTCCAAAGAAATTTCCTTAAAAAGTCCAATTTCCGTACTACTCACGGGTTGTTACTTTTAGGGTCCGATTGTTCACAGGAAAAAGTCAGCGCCCTCCGACCATGGCTCGCGGCTTCACTCCCCAGGAGAAGCAGTCGACTCTCAGCACCGCGCCACTCACCCCGTCCCCCGTTCCAAAGCCTTTAAAAAGGCTTCTTCACGGGTCGGGGGGGACGCAAATGGTGCCCGCCGAGTCACCAAGTTCACAGGCTTCCCCGCCTGTGATTTCTAAGGGTCCCCGCTTCGCCGCAGCGGCAAGACCCCGCTCCTGAAGAGCCGATTCCCTCCGGAGCTCGGAGGGAATCCGCCATTAGCCGTTCGCGCTAACCCGGAAGTCCTAGAGAGATTTTACTTTCTTGGGCTCCATGATCACTGCAGATGGTGACAGCAGTCACGAAATTAAAAGACACCTGCTTCTTGGGAGAAAAGCAATGACAAACCTAGACAGCATCTTAAAAAGCAGAGACATCACCTTGCCAACAAAGGTCTGTATAGTTAAAGCCATGGTTTTCCCAGTAGTGATGTATGGAAGTGAGAGCTGGACCATAAAGAAGGCCGATCGCCGAAGAATGGATGCTTTTGAATTCTGGTGCTGGAGGAGACTCTTGAGAGTCCCATGGACTGCAAGAAGAACAAACCTATCCATTCTGAAGGAAATCAGCCCTGAGTGCTCACTGGAAGGACAGATCCTGAAGCTGAGGCTCCAAGACTTTGGCCACCTCGTGAGAAGACTCCCTGGAAAAGACCCTGATGTTGGGAAAGATGGAGGGCACAAGAAGAAGGGGACAGCAGAGGACGAGATGGTGGGACAGTGTTCTGGAAGCTACCAGCATGAGTTTGACCAAACTGCGGGAGGCAGTGGAAGACGGGAGGGCCTGGTGTGCTCTGGTCAATGGGGTCACGAAGAGTCGGACACGACTAAACGACAACAACAGCTCCCTCCTTCAAGGCATTGTTTTCCTTCTACCACCAACAGCAAAGAGGAACGAAAAGGGTGTGAGAGGATCAGAAACTTGAGCATTGACAACGCCTCACCCTCCCCAAAAAAGGCAGGATTTGGGACTTCAGGAATCAGCCCGTACACCTTTAAAACTGCAACTCCGGGGATCGGCTGGCGATATCGTTCCGGCAAAGGATTAGACCTCTGCAGATCAGGTGGCTGTTAAGAGAGCAGGAGGTGGCCACACGCTCCTGTAACTAGCGGGATTGTGCGCGCGTGAAAACAAATGTTGGGATTCGAATTCGGCACTGCCGCCCGTCGAAAGGTCTGCGTGGACCTCAGGTTGTTGCTTAGCTTGAGAGGACTACAAATTACCTAGCAGGAAGACACGGATAACTCACTTCCTGAGAGCTGCCCGTTTCAGTCGTGGCTCAAGCGGGGGAAAGTACGTTTTTATGTACTCTATTATGAACTGGTTTTGTTTAAAAAAAACCTTATATACAGCAACGAAGGAGAAACTGACCCATCGGTTCTCAGAGGGGAAGCAGACTCATTGGACTTTGTGGCTGTCTGGTGGGCTTTCAATCGCAGCTAAATAAAGGCCTCGGGCGCTGCCCATACCTGAACGGAAAAGCGTTGGCGATGCTGTAGGCCATGGTGCCGGTGATGGCCAGCAGCTCCAGGAGGATGGAATGGAAGCTCAGCCCCTCAGCGCTCTTGGCCCCCAGGATCTTGAAGATCTGGGGCAGCTTCACTGCAGAAAGAGGGAGGAAGAAGTAGTAGTCAGAGTCCCGCTCTATTCTGCCTCGGTCAGACCTGTGTCCAGTTCTGGGTGCCATAATTTAAGAAGGATATATGAGAAGCGGGAGGTGTTTAGGCCAGGGAAGAGGAGACAGAGAGGGGATGGTGTGTGTGCAAGTGTTATTGGGTTGTTGTTTTTATTTTGAATATATATATATATATATATATATATATATATATATATATATAATACAGTTAAGTACTCAATTCGTTCAGGAGGTCCGTACTTAACCTGAAACTGTTCTTAACCTGAAGCACCACTTTAGCTAATGGGGCCTCCTGCTGCCGCCCCACCGCCAGAGCACGATTTCTGTTCTCATCCTGAAGCAAAGTTCTTAACCCGAGGTGCTATTTCTGGGTGAGCGGAGTCTGTAACCTGAAGTGTATGTAACCTGAGGTACCAGTGTATTGCGGTTTTTATGTTGATCTTGTTCTGTGAACAAGACCTCCGGGTATAGGGCAGTATACAAATTCTATCTATCTATCTCACCTCTCAAGTCTTTTTCTATTATTATTCTCAGTATTATTATTATTTTTATAAGTACTATTTATTAAACTTATTGATTTTTTTCTTACCAATGTAAGTCAAAATGACACACACAGACGCACAAATATATACAGTGTGTATATATATATATATATATATATATACACACATACACACACATATACATACATACACACACACACACACTCCGCAGAGAATACACATGCGCAAAACCAAACAGAAAAACCTTTTTAAAAAACCTTATAGTTTCTATTAAAAGTCAGATTATCTGACTGAGAAGTCCAGGTGTCCGTACCCATGAGGGAACCAGCCACGATGGCGAATCCGAGGCCCTTGCTGATGAAGATTTTGAGGCATGGAACTGAAGGAACAGGGGGAAAGAGACAAAAGGATACAAAACATAATTGATTGCTAACAGTGATGCTTTTTTGCTTTTTTCTTTTACAATACTCCCGTGATGCGGGACATAAATTCCAATTTCTGCACGTAGCAGAAAGCTCCATGAAGGAGCAGCAGCCTTGCTTTCTGCATGGCAGGCAGACATTCCACCGGTGAGGTTTCCCTCATCACTTCACCTGCTAGAGGTCTACCTGACAGGTGCCTAACCAATGACAGCCCTGCTTGAGGGGAAAGGGGCGGGGCTTAAAAGATCCTTAGGCAGCCACATGAACTTCGTGCCCAAAACCAACATGGCGCCGAGAGCCTTCGCTGTGCTTCGTCTACGACCCTTTTTAGGAGACGATGGGTAGCATCTTCATATTGAAAGCTTTTTTTTAAAAAAAATAAGCTTTTCTCCCCAAAAAGGATAGTTTTATTTGTAATTCTAGGGCCAAATGTTAATAAAATTAAAAATCTCGTGGTATTTCCGCCCGGCTGCAAGGTGAGGGAAGAGAGGAGGCCCGGAAACGGAGCCGACTGCCACTTCCGCCCTCTACCAAAATGGCCACCGGGGTAAAATTTCGCCCTTCGCCAAAATGGCGCCCAGTCGCCCCCCACAGGACACTTCCGCCAGGCCAGGCGTTGCTACGGCGGCGACGTGACGGGTCCCCGGCAGGACAAAAAGGGCGTCGAAGAGCGCGCGACTCACTGTGCAAGAGGTTGAGGCTGAGGAAGAGCTCGTCGTAGCAGTTCTCCGGGAGGACGTGTGGGACCAGCAGGCCCTTCAGAGCCGTCGACGCCGCCATTTTGACGAAGGTGGGAGCAAATGAAGCTGGGCGAAACTTCCGCCTCCATAACCCCTACGCGCCGGAGAGCGAGCGAGAGAAACGCCTTCCCCTGGTGCGCATGCGCGGCGTCTCCCACCTGCCCGGCGGCCATTTCAACCTTGCCGACCAATGCGCAAGCGCGCCTCGTGCGGGCCGCCATTAAAAGAGCTGCGCGTGCGCACAGCGGCGGCGGCGGGCGACTTAACACGCGCATGCGCATTCTCTGTGGGACTGCTATCTGTGCGGTTCCTCTGCGCATGCGCCGTTTTTAGCATCCTTTGCCAGCGCCCTGAGCTGAGGTGCCGCTTTCCCATTGGCTGGGCGAACTTTGGTCAAGGGACAAAATGGCCGCCACGCCTGGGCAGCCATCTTGCCCCCCAAGTGGCACCCCTGGCCCAGGGAGGGGCGAGGAGGCGCCCCAGCTGTTGCCCACCCTCAGCCGGGGCACCGTGGCCCTGTGCCTCCTCTACTACATGCGCCTCCAGCGGGGCCGGCGCCTGAGGGAGGCCGCCCGACGTCGCCGCGCCGCCCGCCACCGTCGCGCCCAGGCCCGCCAGCGCCAGCGCTTCGCCCTGCTGTGGCTCTGCCGGACGTTGGCTCGGGCGCCCGGCCTGGCGGGCTTCTGCCAGGACCCTGGCAGCGGCGGAGACGGCGGCCTTCCCCGGCTGCTGCGGGAGCGGCGCCTGTGGAGCAAAGCCCGCAGCTCGGCCTTCTGGGAAATCGTGCGCGCCAAGGCCTTCAGCCAATGGGAGTGGGTGGAAAACTTCCGCGTCTCGCCGGGCACCTTCGACTACCTCTGCGCCCAGCTGCGCGGAGCCATCCAGCGGCGCGACACCAACATGCGCCGCGCCATCCCGGCCGACGTGCGCCTGGCCATGACGCTCTGGCGCCTGGGCGCCTGCACCGAGTACCGGGCGGTGGAGCAGCTCTTCGGCGTCT
The DNA here is from genome assembly GCF_964270895.1 of Podarcis filfolensis. Classification (NCBI taxonomy): domain Eukaryota; kingdom Metazoa; phylum Chordata; class Lepidosauria; order Squamata; family Lacertidae; genus Podarcis; species Podarcis filfolensis. The sequence goes on from NC_139615.1 coordinate 2,462,290, forward strand.
CCCGCTCCACCGTCTGCAAGATTCTGCGCGACGTCTGCGAGGCCGTGGTGGGCATCCTCACGCCGCTCTACGTGCGGCCCCCGGACCCTGCGGAAGTGGCCGCGGGCAACGGCTTCCCTTTGCCCCAGCTGGCCGGCGTGCTGGGGTCCCTGCACGTCCCCATCCGTGCGCCCAACGAGAACGCGGCCGGCTACTACAACCGCCACGGCTGGCACTCGGTGGTGGTCCAGGCCGCCGTCGATTCCCGCGGCTGCTTCTGGGACATCAACGTCGGCTGCCCGGGACGGGTGACGGACACCCAGGTTTTGTGCACGTCGGAGCTGTACCAGCGTGCGCAAGAGGGCGAGCTCTTTTCGGGGGCGTCCCAAGCCATCCGTGGGGTGCAGGTGCCCGTTTACCTGCTGGGCGGCTGCTCCTACCCGTTCCTCCCGTGGCTCATGAGGCCCTACCGGGACGAGGTCCTAACTCCCGCCCAACACCGCTTCAACGAGTATGCTGCCGCCGCACGGACCGTGGTGGGGGTGGCCTTTGGCCGCCTGCGGGGACGCTGGCGCTGCCTCACCAAACGCAACGACACCGACGTCTCCTTCCTGCCCACGCTCATCGCCGCCTGCTGCACCCTCCACAACGTCTGCGAGGCGCGGGGGGACGTTTTCCAGCCCTGTTGGATGGAGCACCATGCTGACGAACAGCGGGAGGAACACCCGTTCGACAACGGCGGGGAGGAGGAGGAAGACGCGGAGGCCGTAGCGATCCGTGACGCGCTGGCGTCAGCGCTGAGAGGCTGATTGGGGAAGAAGTGGAGGAGCTGCAAAACGCTCCTCTGGGAACGGAGTAGCTCGTGTCGCTGCGGGAATCTGCAGGCCGTCGGGTTACACAGAACATTTCGGCAGGCAAATCTGCCCTGGCTGGCAGGGGCTTGAGAAGAGGTGAAGAGTCCAAAACTGCCCAGTGGTGGCAGGCTGGCTGGCGCAGGCCAAGGCGCATGGACGCCATGCGTTTTGAAGTTCAGCATTCGCCGTCAGCAGCCTCCCTCGATAACGTTAGCGGCAATTATTTCACCTGAATTGGGTTTCCGATCTTGAGGACTAGTGCCAAAAATGCAAGGGTGGGTTGGGAAAAGGAGAAAAGCAATATGGCTTGGGAGGGTGGGCATTGGGGGAGGCCGAATAATATTTGGAATTTGGAGGTTAGAAGTGAGTGTGCCATATCCAATTGGAAGGGAAAGTGGGCTTGGATCTTGCGGGAAGTGGGGAATACTGTTGTTGTTTAGTCGTGTCCGACTCTTCGTGACCCCCTGGACCAGAGCATGCCAGGCACTCCTGTCTTCCACTGCCTCCCGCAGTCTGGTCAGACTCATGCTGGTAGCTTCGAGAACACTGTCCCACCATCTCGTCCTCTGTCGTCCCCTTCTCCTTGTGCGCTCCATCTTTCCCAACATCAGGGTCTTTTCCAGGGAGTCTTCTCTTCTCATCAGGTGGCCAAAGTCTTGGAGCCTCAGCTCCAATACTAGTCTTTAATAAAATCTAGTCTTTAATGAAATACTAAGTATTAAATACTAGTCTTTAATAAAATACTAGTCTTTAATAAAATCTTTCTATGTCATGTGCTTCCTGTGTTGAGTTAAAAACTGCGACGTCTGTAGTTTTTCAGGTTAAGCTATTACAGCTCTTGGAACACGGGAAGCATCTGTGTACAGTGTGGAAAAGAGTCTGATTTCCAGAGCCATTGTGGTTTGGTGGTGGTGAGTGTCAGACTAGGGTCTGGGAGACACGGGTTCAGATCCCCACTGGGCCACAAAACTCACTGGGTGTGTGACCTTGGACCAGTCTGTCACTTTCAGCCTAACCTTACAGGGTTTGTTGTGGGGATCAAATGAGATGTGCTTAATCTTTGTACGGCTGGGCGCAGTACAGGCACATAAAAGCCAGAGATGTCTAAACTAATTTCTCAGTCCAGGCAAGGTAGAGGTATCGTCATAGCCGTGTGACTTTCCGGGCAAGTTTGGAAACCTGGTCAAATGTCAGGTGCGATGGGGATGGAGGGTTTGTAGGATCCTGGTGAGGCCATGAGACTTCAATAAGCTGTGCTGCCTCGCTGTACACCCTTCCCAGCCCTGGGAACTGCCCTTTCTACTCCTCGCACTCTGGTCAAGGAGGAAGAGAAATCACCAACACCTGAATAATTTTCAAAGGTATTTATTTGACCTGTTGTGAGCGGTGGGGTGTTCCGCCCGAAGAGCTTGGGATCAGCGCACTTTGCGTATGAAGTTGGGGGTCTCGAGTCCCCCTAAAGGGTTCGCAGAGCAGAGCAGATGAAAGGGCTTGAGGAGCAAACTGGAGGAGCTTATAAGGCGTACTTTCAGAATGCAAATGCACCATTTCGGATTATCGATGGTATGTGCACCAGTTCTTAATACAAGTTTTTGTGGAGAGTCCCACACCCAGATAATGCTTTTCGTGGTCAGTGCAAATACTTTGCCCAAACACTTGATCTTAACAAGATAGTTGCTCCAGAAATAAGCCCAGCCTCGTTTCAATTGAGATTGGAGGTTTTTAAGCAGAGGTCGGACGGCCGCCTGTCAAGGGGTTCCATAGCTGCAGGGGGGTTGGACTAGATGACCCTTGGGGATCCCAGCAGTACTATTCTGTGATTCTCCTCCCAGGTTTAAAGCGCAGTCTGACAGAAGTGATGTAACAGCCCCTCAGCCCACAAATTGCACCTTTGTGCAGAAATGTATTGTCCTTTTCACTTCCCCAGGTGTGTCTTGTGTGAACCAGCAGTCCAAGCGAGTGAATGAAACAGGTGCGAGTCTAGCAACTCGGAGAACTCCCATCCCACCCCTGGGGGGGTGTCAACCCCCTCTCCCCCTGTTGCAGAAAGACACCCCCCCCCTTTAACAAAAAAAAACACCCGTTCTTGGTTCTCTTTAGGCCCAGCTGTGTGTTGAAAACGGCTCCCCTTTAAATGGTTTGATAGCCCCTATGGCCACGCGCTCGCCCAATGAAAAAGGCCACGACCACGATGAGGATGAGGACCAGAAGGAGGACGCCGATAATGATGGGCACCAGAAGGGTGCGTCTCTGCTCCGGGCAGACCTCGGCTGAAACAGGCAAAGAAGGAATTCAGTGAGGAGAGGAAGGAAAATCGGGATGTGCAAAACACTGAACTGGAGAGAGACTCGAAAAGTCTGCGGGCAAAAGGGCTGTGCCAAAAGGATGGCATGGAAAGTTTAGACTAACAATGCATTGGATTATTAAGACACCTGCACATTAAAGTATGGGGACGCAGGTGGCGCTGTGGGTTAAACCACAGAGCCTAGGGCTTGCCGTTCAGAAGGTTGGCGTTTCGAATCCCCACGACGGGGTGAGCTCCTGTTGCTCGGTCCCTGCTCCTGCCCACCTAGTAGTCCGAAAGCATGTCAAAGTGCAAGTAGATAAATAGGTACCGCTCTGGCGGGAAGGTAAACGGCATTTCCGTGTGCTGCTCTGGTTCGCCAGAAGCGGCTTAGTCATGTTGGCCACATGACCCAGAAAACTGCGGACAAACGCCGGCTCCCTCGACCAGTAAAGCGAGATGAGCGCCGCAACCCCAGAGTCGGCCACGACTGGACCTAACGGTCAGGGGTCCCTTTACATTGAAGTACAGCTGTTTAAAGAAAAGGAAATAAAGAACTGCCTGCGGTACGATGCAGGGAGTCTCTCACCTTCCCCAAATTTTCCATCTTTAAGGTCAAAGGCCTGGACCCGCTCTTGCAGTGCGTTGAGACGAAAGCCTTCTGCCAGGACCAAGGTGCGGTTCCGGCACTGGTAAGAGTGTCCGAGCCTGGCCTCGAACTCGCGGAGAGAGGAATTGTCGGCTCTGAAGGATTTCGCTGGAGGGACAAAGAGAGTCGTCTGGGGCCTGTTGAACCACCCGGAAGCCCTTTAATCTTAACACGGCATGTGGATTAATGCATAATCACCTCTGGGAAGCCACGGCAAATCTCAGCCTATAGCCTACCTGGCAGAATCGCCGTGCAGGTTCGCAGAACCGTACAGTTGGAAAGGGAACCCAGGGGTCATTTATTCCAACCCTCCGGAACGTGACTGACCCCGATGGCTCTTTTTGCTCCACCCCGCAAAGGAGGAACAACACCCTCTGCTTCCTCTGTGATCCCTTTAGCTGCTGTAGGGATCTTGGCTGGATTCGCTTTCTGTTCCCCCATGCCTCCGAATCACCCTCTAAAATTTGCTGACGGGCCAAAGCCGTCGTAAACAGGCTTGCGGCTGGGGTGGAACCCCATAAAAATGACATTTACAGGGCTTACTATGGACGTGGTATTTTTTCAAGAGCTGCACGGCAGGCAGAAACCCAACTGGTGTAGCACCCCCCGATTTGAGCATTTCCATGGCGGAATAGGCCTCGCCTCAAGAGGTCCATGAGCAATGATGGCGACCCCCGAATTCAGAGCCAGCCCCCCAAAATGACCTTACCTGCAGCCTGATACGTTAGGTAGGCCTGTACCCGACTCAGGTAGAATATATTTCTGGTGTTATTCTAAGGAAACAAAGAAATCTGGGTTTGTTTTTCCTGATCCACGCCTGTTTTAGGGTAGCACAGGCCGCAACTTAGGATCTGCGAGGTTTACGAGACAAAGCCAATTCGCTGCCCCACTGGAAGCACCCGTTCCAGATTAATTCCCACCCCCTGCCCTCCCTGAGGACTAATAGCAATAGCCTCCCAATGAACCATTTTGAAGTTTCAAACTTCTTTTAAAAATCATGTTTTGTTTCTCCTCTCCAATGTGGTGATTGAACTTCAACCGGGCACGTATTTCTCCGAAGGGGAAGTGGCGGCGGTTGAAATCAACACTTTAATTTGGGGAAGAGGTGAGTGGAGTGGCGATGTGACCCGCGTTTATAAAATATAAATAAATAAATGGAAACAAAAACTGTGTGGCGTGGAGAAAGCAGAAAGAGAAAAATCTTCCTTCCTCATAACAACTAGAATTCATGAAGCTGGAAGTTTGGAGGTTCAGGAAAGGCGAAAGGAAGTCCTTTTTCACGCAGTGCGAACTGCGGAACTCCATTCCACTTGAATAGGATTGGACAAATCCACGGAAGAGGATGGCTACCGGCCAAGATGGCTACGCTCTGCCCTCTACGGTCGGAGGCAGGAAATGCTTCTGAAAGCAGAGAGGGATTTGTGTTCGAATCCCGCTTGTCAGCTTCCCATTATGGCTTCTCACCAGCCGCTGTGAGAACAGGATGCTGGACTGGAGGGTCCCGATTCAGCAAACTCTTCTTAGGTTCTTGGACTACTGCAATGAGCTCTACGTGGGGCTATCTTTGAAGGTGACCCGGAAACTGCAACTAATCAGGAATGCGGCAGCTAGACTGGGGACTGGGAGCGGCCGCCGAGACCACAAAACACCAGGCTTGAAAGACCTCCATTGGCTCCCAGTACGTTTCCAAGCACAATTCAAAGTGTTGGTGCTGACCTTCAAAGCCCTAAACAGCCTCAAAGACCCAGTAGACCTGAAGGAGCGTCTCCACCCCCATCATTCTGCCCGGACACTGAGGTCCAGCTCCGAGGGCCTTCTGGTGGTTCCCTCACTGTGAGAAGCCAAGTCACAGGGAACCAGGCAGAGGGCCTTCTCGGTGGTGGCGCCCGCCCTGTGGAACGCCCTCCCTTGTGAAGGAAATAAGCAGCTATCTTCTCTTTAAAAGACATCTGAAGGCAGCCCTGTTCAGGGAAGTTTATAATATTTAATGCTGTATTGTTTTTAACACTTGATTGGGAGCCGCCCGGAGTGGCTGGGGAAGCCCAGCCAGACGGGTGGGGTATAAATAATAATTATTATTATACAGTGGTACCTTGGGTTAAGTACTTAATTCGTTCTGGAGGTCCGTTCTTAACCTGAAACTGTTCTTAACCTGAAGCACCACTTTAGCTAATGGGGCCTCCTGCTGCCGCAGCGCTGCCAGAGCATGATTTCTGTTCTCATCCTGAAGCAAAGTTCTTAACCTGAGGTACTATTTCTGGGTTAGCAGAGTCTGTAACCTGAAGTGTATGTAACCCAAAGTACCACTGTATTATATTCTTAGGATGGGGTCAGCGCACGCCATCAGGCCTCTGCCAAGCCAGTCTTTCCGGCCTCCGATGCAGCCGGCTCGAAGGACCTTTTGCCAGAGAGTGACTCATGGCTTGGATCAGCCAGGAGTTTCCAGGCCAGATCAGCTTCCCCAGTTGCAGCCGAGTCGTTTTGCCGCCCACAGCTGCGCTCATGACGCACCTGAACCCGCCGGCTGATGGGCGTGGGTCCGTACCACGCGGGAACGTTCGAGGGACCCGCCTTTCAAGAAAGACATTTGTGTTGGTGTTCGTGCCAGGTTAGGTTTGCTATGAGCGCATCAGTCATGCGCTGAACTCGGCCAGCTTTTAAAACAAACTCATCAGCTTTTAAAAGAAATTACCGTATTTTTGCTCTGTAAGACTCACTTTTTCCCTCCTAAAAAGTAAGGGGAAATGTGTGTGCGTCTTATGGAGCAAATGCAGGCTGCGCAGCTATCCCAGAAGCCAGAACAGCAAGAGGGATTGCTGCTTTCACTGCGCAGCGATCCCTCTTGCTGTTCTGGCTTCTGAGATTCAGAATATTTTTTTTCTTGTTTTCCTCCTCCAAAAACTAGGTGCGTCTTGTGGTCTGGTGCGTCTTATAGAGCGAAAAATACGGTACGTTGCTCTGATTTTAAGATAAACACAGAGAGGGAAATGGTGCTGGAAAGTTTAATAGGTTAAGTGTTCCTGCTCCCCCAATTCCCATTTCATTCCCAAACTTTCCCACCCAGGAAGGAAGACACACTTAATCAACTTGAATTGGACCTGATAATAACTTAATCAACTTGAACTGGACCTGATAATAACTTAATCAACTTGAATTGGACCTGATAATAACTTAATCAACTTGAATTGGACCTGGTAATAACTTAATCAACTTGAATTGGACCTGATAAAAATAATTTTAGATTAGATATTAGATTAGGAGTATCAAAGGTAAACACAGAGAGAGACACAAGGCTAGATGCTCCAAATCTCTGGCACTGTCCGTTTAAACCGGCGCCGTACCACTTTAAACGGTAATGACTCCCCTTGCCGAGAGAATGCTGGAAACTGTAGTTTGTTAAGAATTGTTGGGGTACCTTTATTGCTCTCTCAGAGCTGCTATTCCCAGACTGGTTCCCTTCTCAGGGAGTTGCATCGGGGAGTGGGATAGGGGTCTCCTTAACAACCCTCCTTTGGGACCAGAAGAAATTTTCAGAGAAGGAAAGGCTCAGAAAAATTCACAGAGAGAGGAGGTCTGCTTGTTGTTGGCCGCAGTCGTTCAATAGAACCTCCAAAGTCAGAGGCAGCGTACCTGTAAAGACCAGGCATTGGGGATATATACCTTCTCATGACCCCCACCAGCCCCCCCTCCAATCCTCCCTCTCACCTTTCTGAAAGTAAAGAGAAGGTTGCCCTCTAGGAAGTGCAGGTGGAGGACGGCTGTTTGGTTGGTACAGTTCCCGGAAAAGTCTGTGCGGTTGGGGTTCACTGCAAAGTCCCCCCAGAGCTGGAAGAGAGGAAGAGTGAAGGTGTGTGAGAGAGCAGGACCCTGCAAATCCCCAGGAAATTCAGCTTGGACCTAGAGCAGGAGGGAGAAACTGGCACAAGCCCAACGTTCAGCCACGTCGCGCCCGTTTAGAGAGCGACCCAAGAGTCCCGAGCGCCAGGCTCCTTTCTTTCTATAGCCATAGAAAGCTAAGGCTGTCGTCACGCATCTCCCGCTGGAGGATTTGAAGCTGAAAAGCAAGCTTAGCTGTTGCAGGGGGAGGGGAAAGCTCTAATCCTCCATGAATTTGCCTCTTTTTAAAGCCATCCAGGTTGGTGGCCACCCCTGTCTCCAGTGGGAGGGAGTGCCACAGTTCAACTCTGTGCTGCAAGAACTTCCTTCACGTTTTTCTTCCCATGTATACATAAGCAGCAGCTTAGGAGAGGGTTGGGGGTCCCAGTCCACCTTGCAGTGCTCCACTCGGGCCCAGATAATGCTGCCGGTACCCAGAGTAAGCCCTGACAGAATTGTAGAATTGGAGGGGACCCCATAGGGTCATCTAGCCCAACCCGCTGCAGTGCAGGAATCTCAACACGTCGTGTCCCATCCAATTTGAAACCATACCAGTTCCTGCTTAGCTTTGCAAACGTGCCAGCAGTTTCATTGCTGCGCCACCAGAGTTTTTCTTTCCCTTTTGGAGAGTTCATCTATCTATCTATCTATCTATCTATCTATCTATCTATCTATCTATCTGATGCTATCCAGGGTTGTAAAGACTGCAGAGAGAATAATTGGGTGCACTCTTCCCACCTTGGATCAAATCTACGCTTCCAGGTGCCATAAGAAAGCGGCAGAGATAGCGCAGGATAGTGCGTACCCCGGAAATGATCTCTTTCAGCTTCTGCCTTCTGGGAGAAGGTACAGGGTTATAAAGACTAGGACTAGCTGCCTGAGAAACACTTTCTATCCAAATGCGATTTTTGGTTTTAAATGCAGTGTAAGGTAGTCTCTATGGGAGTATATTGCATTTAATTATGGGGTATCAGAGTTTTTAGGGGGCTAACCAGGCTGGGATAGCAGGCTTGTCAATTTTTGAATGTCTGATGTAGATTTTTTCAATTGCGTTGTCCTGTATGGGACAATGACAATAAAGATTATTGTATCATATCTATCTAATCTGCATTTGTGTTGTGGCCTTTGCTCAGGTTTTTTTCCTACCTAGCCAGTTTCGTCTTTTGTCTGTGGGTTGGACACTGCTACCTCCCCACCCCACAGGTCTCGCTTCTCTCTGAAGGTCCTGCGGCTTCCAAGCCTAAACTGCAAAGCCACAGACTTTCTAAAGCATGCACAATTTTTATCAAGTTATTAAAGGCTGTCGAAAGTACAAGTGAGCAGAAGATGTTGCCGTATGCCGTAAACGGGGGAAATGTGCAAATGACCCTCGGGATTGGGTTCCCTGCATTTGGGAGGGCATTGTGGAATTGGAAACACAGAATCATGGAATTGTAGAATTGGGGGGGAACCCCAAAGGTCATCCAGTCCAATGTAGGACTCTCAGCTAAAGCATCCACGACAGATAGCCATACAAGGGCAACTGAAGCAATTGAAACCCCAATATTAAGTAACCTCCTCTAAGTGCCTGGCCAATGTGTATTTTCCTTTTCCCTAAAAAAACCACAAAACCTATTAATATAAACACAGACTTTAAATACTGGGCTATACATATATTTATCAGGCAATCCTAAGAGGTCTGTTAAGGGCAGATGTATTCGGAAACTTTGCCACTCATTGCCGTCAAATCCTAGATAAAACCACATATAATTTGAGATTTTCATGAGGCCTAGAACCTCCAGGCACGTTTTATATGATTCTGCCTTCCCTTCATTTTTACATATTACAGCAGAACCGTCCCGTTCAAGCAAGTCTGTTGGCAGACGTGGAACTTAACCACCAGATAATGCCGATATTCTTCCGTTGGACTTTCACCCTTTAACCCTTTGTTTTAAAGTTTCGTTTCCCGTCTTTTCGCTTCACCTGCCGCCATAGCTGTTCTCTCGGCTTCCTATTACATTGCGGGAAATTGAATCGGGAACCTTTGCCGAGGGAAATGGCGTCCTCCCCTGCCGCACGGAGGGGCAGGAAGGAAGCCAAGGGCAGGCGGTGCAACACACACACACACACACACACACACACACACAAACTTCCTGTCCTCTAACCACTGAGCTCCGCTCCCTGACAGTCCCCTCCCAGCTTAAACCGCTGGGCCTGTGTCAATATGGAAAGGGAAAAAGGGGAAACAGAAATGACCACTCAGAGCTGGTCGGCCTCTTCCCGTCCCCCAGGAGCCCAGGCCGTCAGCACCTCCTTGCTCAACATTCCTCGTTCAGACACAACCACAGAATTGTAGAGTTGGGAGGGACCCTGGTTTATCAGCTCCATCTGGTATGCAGGATGAGACCCTCCCTGTCTGCAGAGTGTCTCGCCAGAGTGGTGCGTGCTCTGGTTATCTCCCGCTTGGACTACTGCCATGCGCTCTACGTGGGGCTACCTTTGAAGGGGACCCGGAAACTACAACTAATCCAGAATGTGGCAGCTAGACTGGGGACTGGGAGACCACATAACACCAGTCCTGAAAGACCTCCATTGGCTCCCAGTACGTTTCCAAGCACAATTCAAAGTGTTGCTGCTGACCTTGACAGCCCTAAACGGCCTCAAAGGCCCAGTAGACCTGAAGGAGCGTCTCCACCCCCATCGTCCAGCCCAGACACTGAGGTCCAGCTCCCAGGGCCTTTTGGGGGTTCCCTCCCTGCGAGGTTACAGGGAACCAGACAGAGGGCCTTCTCGGTGGTGGCACCCGCCCTGTGGAACTCCCTCCCACCAGATGTCAAGGAAATAAACAGCTACCAGATTTTTAGAAGACATCTGAAGGCAGCCCTCTTTAGGGAAGCTTTTAATGTTTAATAGGTTATTGTATATTAATATTCCGTTGGAAGCCGCCCAGAGTGGCTGGGGAAACCCAGCCAGATGGGCGGGGTATAAATAATAATTATTACCCAGAACCCCTGACAGGCAGCCATCCCAACCTGGGCTTGAAAGCCTCCGACGGAGGACAGACCACGGCCTCCCGAGGTCACGGAATCACCATCTCCCCAACAGCCGCCCGGATCTCTTACCTCCTGCTTGGCCTTGTCGGTATAGCGGACTCGGAGCTGCAGCGCTGCTTGAACCCGCAAACACGGGTTCGAGCCCTTTGGGACCGCATAATCTCCGACGTGGACGACAGGTGGCTGCGTGGGCTGATGGGTGGGGCCGGGGTGTGGGGTGGTGCGGTTCCTGGGGTGTGCCGTGGGGTGCAGAGTGGTGTGCTTCTTGGAGTGCGGTGTGGTGTGTTTTGTGGGGTGCGGCGGGGTGTGTTTTGTGTGGTGGGCCGTGGTGTGTTTTGTGGGGTGCGCCGTGGTGTGTTTTGTGTGGTGCGCCGTGGTGTGTTTTGTGGGGTGCGCCGTGGTGTGTTTTGTGTGGTGCGCCGTGGTGTGTTTTGTGGGCCGTGGAGTGGTGTGTTTTGTGAAGTGCACTGTGGTGTGTTTTGTGTGGTGCGCCGTGGTGTGTTTTGTGGGCCGTGGCGTGGTGTGTGTTGTGGGGTGCGCCGTGGTCTTGGTGAACGAGGGCAGCAGCGTAACCGACTTTTTACGGTGCGGGCAGCCTGGGTCGGAGACATCGGCGCCAGAGCACAGCGGAGACTCCAGAAATCCTGTCTCTTTCATGGCCACTTGGGACGTATCCGTATATTGAGCAGAGCTGTAAGCTGGGCAGAGAGAGAGAGAGAGAAAGATGGAAACATCAGTTCTGGGCACCCATGGGTGACAGCCAAGCTTCCAGTCTCCCTAGCCCCTAACCCCAGCTCAACAACACCTCTCCGATCGACTTACAGTGGTATCTCGGGTTACAGGCGCTTCAGGTTACAGACTCCGCTAACCCAGAAATAGTACCTCGGGTTAAGAACTTTGCTTCAGGATGAGAACAGAAATTGTGCAGCGGCAGCAGGAGGCCCCATTAGCTAAAGTGGTGCTTCAGGTTAAGAACAGTTAAGAACGGACCTCCGGAACGTATTCTTAACCCGAGGTACCACTGTATTTATTTATTGAATCAATACCTATCGCCTTTCTGTCCCACCATTTTCTCACGGTGGTTGTTCGCATGGTTCTTCTTCCTCAGTGAATGCACACAAGGCAGGCCCCCCAAGGTCAGTTTCGTGGCTGAGCTGGGGTGGGATTTGAACCCGGGTCCGGGTCTCCCCCTAGTCCAACATCCAAACCAGGCTGCCTCTTTTGGAGAGGAGTCAACAGGTTTTTCGGACCCATTCTCCCTCCGACGGATATGGGCTCTTCTTCCTTGGAGATTTTTAAGTAGAGGTTCGATGGCCAACTGTCATGGACTCTTAGCTGAGATTCCTGCATATCTTGGGGTTGGGCTGGATGAGCTTTGGGGTCCCTCCGAACACAGCAACTCTATGTTTCTTGCTGCCTAGCTCCTTTCTAAGCCACACGACAAAGGGAACTAGGAGGCCAGGTATAGACAAATATATATGTACCAACCTGCCAGGAAGAAGTATCCGATGAGCCAAATTGAAGACATCGCAGCTGGTCCCATCTCTCCGAACGGGGCTCGATCTGCTGCACCTTTTCCGCCTCTCGCCCTGGGAGCCTCTGCTCGCTTCTGTCTCGTGCTCCCACAGCTCTCAAATAAAGGGAAGGAAATGAAATTTGCTGCCTTCACAACCAGTGACTCAGTTGGGATGCTGAATTGCCAAATACCCAGTAGCCACGGGATCCGGGGGAGTTTTGCTTCCCCCTGAGACACGATGCAGACGGCAGCTGAAGCTTCTCTGTCGCCACTGTTGAGCTCTGCATCTTTTTCTACTTTTTAAATAAAAACTGAAAGCCACAATTAACCTGGGGTTGGGGGGAGACAGGTGGGTTCATCGCCCTGCCCAGCACAGGACAGGCACGGTGGAAATATGCAAGCTCCGGCCCTCCAGATGTTTGGGACTACAACTCCCATCATCCCTGACCACTGGCCCTGTCAGCTAGGGATGGTGGGAATTGTACTCCCAAACATCTGGAGGGCCGGAGTTTGCCTAGGCCTGATTTAAAGCAACTCAGCCAACACAATGCCATCCAGACAACTTTGGACTACAACTCCCATCGTCCAGCATCAGCTTAGCCTGTTGTCGTGGATGATGGGAGTTGTAGTCCAATGTGTGGAGACACTTTCCCGGGATCAAACTTGGGAATTCTAGCATGCAGGGCCCACCACAATCTTTGGAGGCAAGGCGCTAGGCCCCTGCTTGTGGCGCCCAACCTCCAGGGAGATCTTTTTGGCAGCAGGCAAAATCCTTTTTGAAATTTATTTCCAGAGGCTTTTCTTGGGTTGGTTCCAGTTCAGCTGCTGCTCTGCTGTGTAGAGTTTTCATGCTTTGAAAATTCTGCGATTCTCACACCTCGTCCTGCCCCACGCATTGTAGCACTGGGGGATAGGGTATCAACCTTCTAAATAAAATAAAAAGGGGGGATTTAAAAAAAAAAGAAACAAAAAGAAATTGTGAGAACGTAAGAAGACGACTGCAGGTAGATTGGCCAAAGTGGGGCATTCTTGCTGTGGTTGTGGTTGTTTAGTCGTTTAGTCGTGTCCGCCTCTTCGCGACCCCCTGGACCAGAGCACGCCAGGCACTCCGGTCTTCCACTGCCTCCCGCAGTTTGGTCAAACTCATGCTGGTAGCTTTGAGAACACTGTCCCACCATCTTGTCCTCCATCGTCCCCTTCTCCTTGTGCCCTCCGTCTTTCCCAACATCAGGGTCTTTTCCAGGGAGTCTTCTCTTCTCATGAGGTGGCCAAAATCTTGGAGCCTCAGCTTCAGGATCTGTCCTTCCAGTGAGCACTCAGGGCTGATTTCCTTCAGAATGGAGAGGTTGGATCTTCTTGCAGTCCATGGGACTCTCAAGAGTCTCCTCCAGCACCAGAATTCAAAAGCATCCGTTCTTCGGTGATCAGCCTTCTTTATGGTCCAGCTCTCACTTCCATACATCACTACTGGGAAAACCAGAGTTTTAATTATACGGACCATTGTTGGCAAGGTGATGTCTCTGCTTTTTAAGATGCTGTCTAGGTTTGTCTTGCTGTGGTAGCTTCTTGAAACTTTTACATTATCGCTGTTACTTTTTCTTAGTGGTCATTATATCGTTTTATCGTCTTGGTGAACCGCTCTGAGGTTTGTTTAAAAACCAGTGTCTGTATTTTATGTAAGTGGACATATATGCACTTTCCCCCAAGGGCATACGCAATAGACAATCTTTTATAGAATTACTTCAAACCATAACAAGTCCAAAATGAAATCTTTAAGTCTCAAAGTCTCTGAAAATCTTTAAATGAAGCGAGGTCCCAGACTTTGTACAATGAAAGACAAGCTGTGAAGCTTTGTGTATTCAGCAAATATGATGTCCAACACTGAACAGTGATTCCGGATATTGACTACTGTTTCGTAGAATTATTCATCAGCGTGGTGGGAAGATATAGAATTGCTTCATAAACCCAACTTATTTCGAATAAATGTATGTAAATGTAAATATCAAATGCTGTGGAACAGTGCTCATGTAACAATGTAGTCATTTCACAGCTTGTCTTTCATCGTACAAAGTGTGGGACCTCGCTTCATTTAATAAATAATATTTTTTTATTTATTTATATCCTGCCCTTCCCAGCCGAATATGGGCTCAGAGTGGCTAACAACAGTAAAATAATACAACATTCTAAAATCATTTCATTATAAAATCAGTTCAAATCAAATTGATGGCAACCATTGGGCTAGAAGTTCTGTGAGGATTGCCAAAGGAGGGAGTCAGGCTGTGCCTTGGCCAAAGGCCTGGTGCAACAGCTCCGTCTTGCAGGCCCTGCGGAAAGATGTCAAGTCCCACAGGGCCCTAGTCTCTTGTGACAGAGCGTTCCACCAGATCGGGGCCACAGCCGAAAAGGCCATGGCTCTGGTTGAGGCCAGCCTAACCTCCCTGTGGCCCGGGACCTCCAAGACGTTTTTGTTTGAAGACCGTAAGGTCCTCCGTGGGACATAGAGGTGGTCCTGTAGGTACGAGGGTCCTAGGCCGTATAGGGCTTTGAAGGTTAAAACCAGCACCTTAAACCTGACCCTGTACTCCACCGGGAGCCAGTGTAGCTGGTATAGCACCGGCTGAATGTGATCCCGCAGTGAGGACCCCGTAAGGAGTTTCGCCGCGGCATTCTGCACCCGCTGGAGTTTCTGGGTCAGTCTCAAGGGCAGCCCCACGTAGAGCGAGTTACAATAATCCAGTCTGGAGGTGACCATCGCGTGGATCACAGTGGCCAGATCAGGGCAAGAGAGGTGAGGAGCCAACTGCTTAGCTTGGCGGAGATGAAAAAATGCCGCCTTTGTTATAGCTGCAATCTGCGCCTCCATGGAGAGGGAGGTGTCGAAGATTACACCCAAACTCTTAACGGAAGGTGCTGGCACTAATTGAGCCCCCGCAAGAGATGGGAGTTGCCCCCCCAATCCCATATTGTCCCGACCCAGCCATTTAAAGATTTTCAGAGACTTTGAGACGAAAGATTTCATTTTGGACTTCTTGTGGTCTGAAGGAATTCTATAAAAGATTGTCTATTGCACATGTACACGGTCATTGTGTTGCCTAGACATTGCCGACGTTCTCTTTGCAACACAGGGATTTGTTTGGTTATTTCCCCCCAAGGAAACAGCCCCCCTGGCCTGGATGCTGCTGACGATACCGGGTGCCTTGAGGCAGGCGGTGGTCTCTGGTGCAGGAGATGAGCTGTGAGCCGACTTGGGCCGAGAAGACAGATCACCCGGCTGTGTCTCATAGTGGCCTTGCTGGCCTGTGAGTCAGCAGATCCTCCTTCCTCATCTCAGCCCGCAGGAGGACAGTCTGACACTCATGTGATGGGGAAGACACCCAAAATGAGCGCCAAGTGAGTTTCTTCCGCCCAGCCCAGCCGCCAACCTGACAGTTGGGACCACAGCTCAAGGTAGCTCGAAAGAATTGCGTAACTTTACAGAGGAGGATAGCAGCGGCTTCTGGAACCGGATGGGAACATGAGCATCGTCTAGCATGATAATAATTTTACTATTTATCATGCCACCCATCTGTCTGGGTTTCCCTGGCCTCTCTCGGCAGCTCCCCACAAATATTAGGTAAAGGTAAAGGGACCCCTGACCGTTAAGTCCAGTCGTGGCCGACTCTGGGGTTGCGGCGCTCATCTCGCTTTACTGGCCAAGGGAGCCAGCGTACAGCTTCCGGGTCATGTGGCCAGCAGGACTAAGCCGCTTCTGGCGAACCAGAGCAGCGCACGGAAACGCCGTTTACCTTCCCGCCAGAGTGGTACCTATTTATCTACTTGCACTTTGATGTGCTTTTGAACTGCTAGGTGGGCAGGAGCAGGGACCGAGCAACGGGAGCTCACCCCGTCACGGGGATTCGAACCGCCGACCTTCTGATCGGCAAGTCTTAGGCTCTGTGGTTTAACCCACAGCGCCACCCGCGTCGCTCCACAAATATTAAATACACAATAAATTGCAATGCAGGAATGTGCAGTGGCCTGTGATGGGAATTGAACCTGCCACCTGTTGGCTTACAGAAGGTTTACGTTATTAGATATAACCAAAGTAGTCATAAGCCACACTTTCCGAGCAACACAGCCCCAACGCGGCTTGCCTCATTAGCCTTTTTATTAGTTTGTTTTTTTGGTAATTTTTAAAATTAAATTTTACATTTTTTTAAAAAACGAAATCACAACCCATATAAACACAAAATGCCTTCTCAAGTACCCCCTCCCCACAACTTGCCTTCCTGTTTTACACCGCCATTTCTCCTTATTATCTTAATTTGGTCCTTCCTAACATTTTATCCTCATTTTTCTATTTTCACTATTTCTTTTGCCAATTGTACGTTTTTGGTCAAACCCTGCAAGTGCGTTTATTTCTTTACATTCTTTCTGTAGCTATGACCTTAAAGGTTCCCAGTCTTTTTTAAAAAAGTCTCTTTTGTCCTTATCTTTAATTCTTCCAGTCAGCTTACACCATTTCAGCGTACGTACTCCAGCAAGCGTTTTTATTAATCAAATCTGCATGCCACCTTATACCTGCAGATCTCACAACATGAAATCGCAGTTGGATTTTGCAGGAAGGCTAACTTTGGGGCTTAAAGAACAGCTGGCACACCGCTATTATATGCGAACCCTCCAGATAGTCTGGACTACAGTTTCCATCATGCCTCAGAAGGGTACCCATATGGGGCAACTCTGGGGTTGGAAGCAGGGCCTACCTATGGGGGATCAAGCCTATTTTTGTCCCCCAAGTCCTCTCCCCCCACCTTTGCTTCAAGACAGAGATGATTTACTGCTGTCTCAGACAATGGCTTAAGGCCAGGCAGCCAAGCCTAGATCACTGCAGCACGCTTTTTGTGGGGCAGCCCTTGGACCCCATTTGGAGGCTGCCAAGGGTGGCGCTGTGGGTTAAACCACTGAGCCTAGGGCTTGCCGATCAGAAGGAGAATCGGGATGTGCCAAACACCGAACTGGAGAGACACTCAAAAAGTCTGCAGTCAAAAGGGCTTTGCCAAAAGGATGGCATGGAAAGTTTAGACTAAAAATGCATTGGATTATTAAGACACCTGCACATTGGAGTATGGGGACGCGGGTGGCGCTGTGGGTTAAACCACAGAGCCTAGGGCTTGCCGATCAGAAGGTCGGCGGTTCAAATCCCCACAACGGGGTGAGCTCCCGTTGCTCAGTCCCTGCTTCTGCCAACCTAGCAGTTCGAAAGCACATCAAAGTGCAAGTAGATAAATAGGTACTGCTCCGGCGGGAAGGTAAACGGCATTTCCGTGCGCTGCTCTAGTTCGCCAGAAGCGGCTTAGTCATGCTGGCCACATGACCCGGAAGCTGTACGCCGGATCCCTCGGCCAATAAAGAGATGAGCGCCGCAACCCAGTCAGTCTGACATCAATACCAGGGAAGATTCTGGAGCAGATCTTTAAGCAAACAGTCTGTGAGCACCTAGAAAGGAATGCTGTGATCACCAATAGTCAGCATGGATTTCTGAAAAATAAGTCATGTCAGACTAACCTGATCTCGTTTTTTGACAGAATTACAAGCCTGGTAGATGAAGGGAACGCAGTGGATGTAGCCTACCTTGATTTCAGCAAGGCATTTGACAAGGTGCCCCATGATATTCTTGTAAAGAAGCTGGTAAAATGCGGTCTTGACTATGCTACCACTCAGTGGATTTGTAACTGGCTGACTGACCGAACCCAAAGGGTGCTCATCAATGGTTCCTCTTCATCCTGGAGAAGAGTGACTAGTGGGGTGCCACAGGGTTCTGTCTTGGGCCCGGTCTTATTCAACATCTTTATCAACGACTTGGATGATGGACTCAAGGGCATCCTGATCAAATTTGCAGATGACACCAAACTGGGAGGGGTGGCTAACACCCCAGAGGACAGGATCACACTTCAAAACGATCTTGACAGATTAGAGAACTGGGCCAAAACAAACAAGATGAATTTTAACAGGGAGAAATGTAAAGTATTGCACTTGGGCAAAAAAAATGAGAGGCACAAATACAAGATGGGTGACACCTGGCTTGAGAGCAGTACATGTGAAAAGGATCTAGGAGTCTTGGTTGACCACAAACTTGACATGAGCCAACAGTGTGATGCGGCAGCTAAAAAAGCCAATGCAATTCTGGGCTGCATCAATAGGAGTATAGCATCTAGATCAAGGGAAGTAACAGTGCCACTGTATTCTGCTCTGGTCAGACCTCACCTGGAGTACTGTGTCCAGTTCAAGAAGGACACTGACAAACTGGAACGTGTCCAGAGGAGGGCAACCAAAATGGTCAAAGGCCTGGAAACGATGCCTTATGAGGAACGGCTAAGGGAGCTGGGCATGTTTAGCCTGGAGAAGAGGAGGTTAAGGGGTGATATGATAGCCATGTTCAAATATATAAAAGGATGTCACATAGAGGAGGGAGAAAGGTTGTTTTCTGCTGCTCCAGAGAAGCGGACACGGAGCAATGGATCCAAACTACAAGAAAGAAGATTCCACCTAAACATTAGGAAGAACTTCCTGACAGTAAGAGCTGTTTGACAGTGGAATTTGCTGCCAAGGAGTGTGGTGGAGTCTCCTTCTTTGGAGGTCTTTAAGCAGAGGCTTGACAACCATATGTCAGGAGTGCTCTGATGGGGTTTCCTGCTTGGCAGGGGGTTGGACTCGATGGCCCTTGTGGTCTCTTCCAACTCTATGATTCTACCCCCGAGTCGTCCAAGACTGGACCTAATGGTCAGGGGTCCCTTTACCTTAAGCTGCTCCCAGGTGCATTAGCAAAACCCACCCAGCTGACCACCCCACTCTGCTTGCCCAACAAGAACAGGTCAAGGGATACATCCCAAACCAAGCACCTCCACTGTTGTCATTTTCCAACTTCAAAACCCAAGCTGTGTCTAAAACTTGTCGTTTAGTTTTTCAAACCTTTTTTGTAAATTCAGTATTGGAAACTATCTTTTGAGTCCTCAATCCTTTATAACTGTGCTTTGCTTCACCTGGGTCAAGCTAGGATTACAATACTTCAGAATTTTGGGGAGTTCTACCCTTTTTTTGAATTTTTGTCATTTAAGGTTTTTGATTTTTCTATTTCCTTCCAAGGTTTGTAGCCTGCATCCCGTTAAGGCTGTGTTCAATTTTAGGTTTTTCTAATTTTTCCCTTAAACTTTTTGATTCTTATTATTTAATTTCCAGAAGATTATATTTCCAGTCAATTACTTCTCGTTTCAGGGATTTTCACAGTATTTAATTTGTTTTGGGCAACTTCTTGGTTCCGTGACTGTCTTTTTCTACCGATCTCTTTCTTAATATTTCCTTTTCTTCGCACCTGCAATAAAATGCCTTCATTTTGCATCACACACCTTTCTTTAAAGCAGGATCTGAAAGCCCTCTGCTGTCCATAAAGAAAAAAGCTATCACAGCATAGAAGCTTGCCGTCACTTCCTCATAAAAAAGCAAGCTTCTAGACCTTGTGTCTTGCCACTGTGGCCAAATGCTTAGGGTGCTGGAAGTGCAGGGTTCGAATCCCTACCCGGCCACGATGCCTCACAGGGTTGAAGACCTTGAAAGAAAAACTTATTATATAAAAGCACCCCCTCCCCACTTTGATAGCACTAATATTCTCGGAGGCAAATGGTCAAGTAAGGCACCCCCTCCCTTTCTTAAAAATTCACAAAAATCACCCAAGGCGCATAGAGTTTTCTCAAGATCACGTTTATTTTGGTCACTGTAACTTTCCTTTTGAATAAATAATAGCTATACAAAAAAAAAAAGGTCTTAAGGTTGCACGTACAGATTTTTTTGCCGTATGAAAAGTTTTCAATTTTTTTTTAGATTTTATCTTAACAAAGTGTGTTGGGGGGAAAAGGTCTCATTTCTGAGATACACAGAGGAGGGGGGAAACAAAACGTCTTGGCAATTTGCTTTGAATCAGTGATTTTTTTTCCTTTTTCTGAACCAATGATTTTTAAGTCAGGGAGAAAACAGAAACACCCACACCCTTTCGATTCTCCAAGGGGGGGGGGTCGTCTTTCCTGCTATAGCACCACGATTTTGTTGAAAGGTTGAATTTTGAAGAGACTATGAAATACGTCTTTTTTCCCCGTGGGGAGTGGGGTGGGGCACAGCAGGGAGGAGATTATAGATGCCAGGAATCGTGGCTTCTATGATCTGCTTCCCGAATTCCTAGTGAAGTCGACAAGTAAGGGGGGGGGGAGAGACCGAGACAAGAGAAAAGGCGCCAGTAAACACTAAAAGAGGTCATTCTGCCCCCAGAGAGAGTGACATTTATTCAAAAGGCAAGAAAACTCAAAAAAATAGAAAAGGGCAGGCATTTTTGTAAGGGTGGGGGGTAAGAGAGGATTGTGCCTAATTGGGGGGGCGGGAAGGGGGGGTTCTCGCAGGCACAGTGAGCCCCTACGGAGGCAGCTCAGATGAGGTCAGCCACGTTGAGAGGCATCTCCTCAATGGAGGTGTTGTAGAATGTCTCGATGTCGCGAAGCGTGCGCTTGTCTTCTTCCGTCACCATGTTGATCGCAACTCCTTTCCTTCCAAAACGGCCCCCTCGGCCGATCCTGGAGGGGTGCGAAAGAAAAAGAGGGAAGTGTTTACTGGGGGGAGCAGGTAAAAGGTAAAAGACATAAGGCCCGGTGGATCAGGCCCAATGGCCCATCTTCCTGTTCTCAGAGTGCCAGCCAGGTGCCCATTAGGCAAGGTAAAGGTAATAAATATTATTAATATTAGTATTTTATTTGTACCCCACCTATCTGGCTGGGCTTCTCCAGCCGCTCTGGGCGGCTTCCAACAAAGACCAAAAACACACTAAAAGGACCCGTGGACGGTTGGGTCCAGCCAAAGGCGACTCTGGGGTTGCGGCGCTCATCTGGCTTTCAGGCCGAGGAAGCCACTGTTTGTCCATAGGCAACTTGCGCTTCTGGCACAACAGGACACTGTGACGGAAACCAGAGCGCATGGAACCGCCGTTTACCTTCCTGCCACAGTGGGTACCTATTTATCTACTTGCACTGGCATGCTTTCAAACTGCTAGGTTGGCAAGAGCTGGGACAAAGCAACGGGAGCTCACCCTGTCACAGGGATTTGAACCACCGACCTTCTGATCGGCAAGCCCAAAAGGCTGTTCTTTGGACCACAGCGCCCCCTGCGTGACAGCAACAGCACCACAATGGGGTGGTGGTGGTGTTTTGCATTATGATATAGTTGAAAAAGATGCTTAAATATACGTTTGTAAAAAAACCAGAAGCCTTTTTGTTAGGAATAACAGGAAGAGAGATAAATAGAAGGGATTACAAACTTTTCCAGTATGCAATAACAGCGGCAAGAATATTAATGGCCCCAAAATGGAAACAAGAGGAACTACCGACTTTGAATGAGTGGAGAATGAAACTTATGGATTACGCAGAACTGGATAAAATGACTGGGAAAATTAGATACCAGAAAGATCACAAATTCATCGAGGACTGGGGAAAGTTTATGGATTATCTGAAAACTATATGTGATGAACAGATAACGCTAGTGGGTTTTAAGGAGGTTTTGTGATAGTACAAGTATATTGTAAAAAAGAAACAGAGATGGAAGGATAATATTAACGGGCAATATTATATATAGAAAATGCGTGAAGATAGGGAAAATGGATGATTGATGGAGGTGCCGATGGAAGTTCAAAAATTGGAAATTTGCAAACATGGTTGTATGGACTTATTTGTAATGGAAAAATTTAATAAAATAATTATATATAAAGAAGCCTGAGAGGGACCAGAAAGTGAGGGGGAGAAAAACAAGGATCTCACCTGTGT
The DNA here is from genome assembly GCF_964270895.1 of Podarcis filfolensis. Classification (NCBI taxonomy): domain Eukaryota; kingdom Metazoa; phylum Chordata; class Lepidosauria; order Squamata; family Lacertidae; genus Podarcis; species Podarcis filfolensis. The sequence continues at coordinate 2,484,313 of NC_139615.1, forward strand.
ATGTAGTTCTCACGGTTGGTTGGCAGGTCGTAGTTGATGACCAGGGACACCTGCTGGACATCAATGCCACGGGCCTGGGAATGAGAAGTGCGGACAGTTTAGCAGTTTCGCCAACAGCTATCACCCGGTTGTGCTTGCAAGTTTCCAACTGTGGGCGGCTGCTACGTGGCAGGGCACCTTGGTGGCGGGTGCCAGCCATGGTGAAGAGCAGCCCCCGCGACTCGTGTGCCAAGGAGCTACAATCCGCCAGCAGCACTGCGCCAGCCAGGCAGAGAGGGAATCTCCTTGGGTGGGGAGCCAACCGGACAAACACGGCAGACCCACAAGCACGACGTGGGTGTTGTTGAATGGTCTCTTTAAATTTGAAGGTTCATTATTGTTCCACAAGATGTGTATGTCTTTAAGGGCAACAGCAAATAACGTGACTCAGTTTTGCAGCTGTGAAGCAGTATAGCAGGCGCTGTTAAGTTGTGTTAATTAAGCTGCGTCGGCAATTGGGTATAGTATATAAAGAGCAGCACCTAGCTCTCTCAGTACCCTGGTGGATGGGTCATGCTTGTTGATATATTTAATGCAAAAGGAGTTTTTGTTATTAAAAGCTTGCTAAAGTTATTTTGTGTTCCTTGTAATGTGTGGTCTCCCCAGCAAGCTCTCTGTAGTGCAACTAATCTGCACTGCACAAGGGCGTTTTCCGTGAATTTGTCGTTGGCCATTATTGCCCACTGTGGAAGTGAGTTCCACAGTTCAACCTCTCCTGAATCATCCCACGTTCAGCGGACGTCCCTCTTCCACGCCCCACACTAACCAGTAAGTCTGTGGTGATCAGGACACGGCTGGAGCCAGAGCGGAACTCCCTCATGATGACATCGCGCTCCTTCTGGTCCATGTCTCCATGCTGCAAAGAAGGTGGAGAGAGAGAGTTGGTTTTCACCCCCAGCACCTTAATCTAATTTTGTAAGTTTATGGAAAATTATAGAACCCAACAACCCTTACCCATTTTCTTTCCCAAACGTGACTATTCCCATTTTCTTCTCGCGTCACATTACAGAATCATCTCATTTGTGCCCTGATCTCACTTTTGGATAATCTTTTGTTTCTTACATGGTGTTGACGCTATTGTTTATCTGAATTGCTGCTTTTTCTCTAACTCGAAGGTTGAAAAATTTACCATTTCCTCCTATTTTGTTGTTGTTGAGAAAACTAAATTTATTGACAATTTTAAAAGCCACACTTTAGTTAAATTCACAGCATGCCTTTCTTCATTCCTGGGACAGCATCAAAGTCTCCCCCAACTCAGTTCACAAGACACCTAATCCTTGGTGGCCAACTTTCTGAGGGGGGTGGGGAGGGGGATTATTGAGGACAGTGCAAAGAGGCAAGGATGTCCTGTAAATGCCTTTGAAAAGCTGGTGATTGCTGGTTGAAGTTAAGCAGTTTTGTTGCATTAAACTGAAATTTTAATTGGATTTAGAGTAACTGCAATTGCTACTGCTTTCAATTTCAGCGGGTTGCGAAAACCCCTATTCTGAACAATGCTTTTTATAGCATACAGAAGAGGGGTGGGTGAGCTTGAGAAACCACTATCTAGTTTCTTGCCTGCAATCCTATTAACACAGCTTGTGCTTAAAGGCTCCCGGGCCCTTTCCACAGAAGCAAATTTATACAGACTGAGATACATCCCCATCAGACAACCCTGCACAGGACTCCCCCCTCCCCGCAAGGAAAGGCTCTTTCACCCACCATGGCGGAAACTGTGAAGTCCCGGGCATGCATCTTTTCGGTGAGCCAGTCCACCTTCCTTCGGGTGTTGATGAAGATGACGGCTTGGGTGATGGTGAGGGTCTCGTAGAGATCGCACAGGGTGTCCAGCTTCCACTCCTTTGGCACGAGAGGGAGGAGAGTTATAACCGAAGTAGAAGACCCACTCCAAATTTAAATCAACACCTCCTCCCGGCCACCCCACAACCCCCACGTAACAGTCGCCACGTACCTCCCTCTCCACGTTTATGTAGAACTGCCTAATACCCTCCAGGGTGAGCTCCTCCTTCTTGACCAGGATACGGATCGGGTCCCGCATGAATTTCTTGGTCACCTCCAGGACATCCATGGGCATGGTGGCAGACAGAAGCACCACCTGGAAAGGGGGCAGAGGGGCTGCGGGTCAATACATTGGTACCCTCAAGGCTATGTACTCTATGTGGGGCTGCCCTGGGTCTGGCTCAGGAGCCTCCAGCTGCTGCAGAACGTGGCAGTCGGGTTACTGGGGGAGGGAAATCACCTGGCAGAGAGTATGTGAGCCAGGTTCAAGGTCCTTGAACAAAGCTGTGAGCAATTTAGGTCCAGGGTACCTCAAGGTTTGCTTAACAGTGGTGGCCAATCCAGCTGTTTTTGGACTACAACTCCCATCATCACCATCAGAGAAATGATAAGGGATTTTATTTTTGTGTAGGAAAAGCAGGATACAATAAATAAAACTAAAAAACTCAGAAGAGGGGAGTTGAGGGAAGGGAGAATAATTGTAAATAACATGGTGAATGAGATTTGTATCATTATTTGTTATAAAATTTAATAAATACCCATGTCCAAATAAATAAACCCTAGCTAACAGGACCAGTGGACAGGGATGATGGGAATTGTAATCCCAAAACAACTGGAGGGCCAAATTTGGCCACCACTGGCCTAAACCTTCCATCGCAGAGATCTAAAGAGCCTACTGAGGCTCATTCGACGACGATAAGCACCATTGGCCAAGACCTGTGGAACTCTCTGCCCCAGCGAGGTGAGAAATTACCGTACCTGTGTGTTCCCACTCAGTTTCTGGAAGATGTCATAGATCTGGTCCTTGAAACCTCGGCTCAACATCTCGTCGGCCTCATCCAGCACAAACATCTTGATGAACTTGGGCGCTGCAGAGACAAAGGAGCCTTGGTGAGGACTTTGAAGTGGGGTGGTAGAGACAGAGTGTCTCCTCAATGGGATGGCGGCTGGCGGCTGTTCTCAGGAATCTTTCAAGAGCTATGATCACTTCCGAAACCCACACCTTTCTCTCCCAGCACAGCAGAACGCCAACTGGGAGGGAAATATGGGGGGTTGATGGGAGTCAGATGACACGCATGGGAGATCATCACAGAACAGCAAGGCGGGGCGATACGGATCTGGTTTATGAAAATGGCAACTCTGCCGCCTGGAGCAAAGTCACACAAGCCAGAGATAAGGCTCGTAACAAAGTCCTGATGAGGAACGCTTCGAGGAAGTTGGGTGTGTCTAGTGTGGAGAAGACTGAGGGCACCCCAAATAATAATGTATTATTTCTACCCTGCCCAATAGCCTCTATTAATTCTATCCCACCCAATACCCAGCTTCAAATATCCGAAGGGATCTCCCATGGAAGATGGGGCCAGCTTGTTCTGCAGGACCTGAAATCTATGGATTCAAATTCTGGCAGAGGAATCGTGTCTAACCTTAAAACTGCTGCTCAGGTTATGGCAGCCTACTAGAGCCAAATGGGTTGAGAAAGCTTAATCTGTAATAACTACAATTAAGCGAACTTATTACATAAAAACACAGGCAGACCAGATGTTGGGGGAAATGGGTGTTTTCGGCAATGAGGCAGCCCTGTTTAGGGAAGTTTTTAATGTGTGACACTTTAATGTATTTTTAATCTTTGTGGGAAGCTGCCCAGAGTGGCTGGGGAAACATATAACAAATTATTATTATAAAGATTGTAAGATCATGAGTTGCAGATTGTGCTGCTACCTGGAGGGAAACTGAAGAATGCAGATACTCACACAGGTATCGCCTGTTCAACATGTCAAAGACACGTCCAGGGGTCCCGACAATGATATGGGGGGCCTCCATCTGCAGTTTCTGCACCTCGGCGCGGACGTTAGTCCCGCCTATACAAGCATGGCAGGAGGCGCCCATGTAGTCTCCTAGGGCCATCACGACCTTCTGGATCTGTGGGAGGATGAGAGGGGCAGAGTTGTTAGCGGGGTCTGGATTCTCTTACCTGGCGCTGGTCAAGGGTAATGGCCTCCCGGTGCCAACACGTTTGTTTCCCCAGCATGAACCAGCAAACAGCCACGGGAGAGACACTGTGCTGGGATGAACAGGGATGGTCGCTGTCCCCCGGCCGGAGAAAAAGAGGCCCCCACTTTTTGCAAGGTGCCTCTTTCGTCAACTGGCTGGGGGAGGGAAGACAGATGGAAGAGAACAGGATTCCTTCCTTCAGCGGCAAGCCTCTTTGGTTTCACTTTGTGAAGCGGGACCAGGCCAGGAGGAAAAGAATAAAGCCCCTCAAAATGCTCTTGCACGCCAAGGAAGGAGACGCAGGACACAAGAGGCTGGGAGCCAATGTCAAAGGGAGGACAGGAGCCTGGGAGGCAAGCAGGGTCACTTAAGGGGACAGATGAAGCACTCCTTCACGCAGTTAAGTCTGTGGAACTCCCTCCCTTAGGATGCAGCAAAGGTCACCAACTCAGATGGCTTTAAGAGAGGTTGGAGAAACCAAGAACAGGATTATGGTGCTAGATGGGCCATAGGTTTATGGCCTTGGCTTTACCGCAGGATATAAATTGAACAGAAACTTTTATACACGTCTGCTCAGATTTTGGTGGAAGGGGGGAGAGAAGCAGGGTCCTTGCGCCTTTCACAGCTGTGCGGCAGGCAGAAACTCCAACAGGTTAAGCCTTTCCTAGTACAGAAATGCAATTATGGATAAAGCTTCACCTGTGCACGTTCTGTCTGTCAGACAGTTTATAAAGGCGCCTCTTTGCCCATTAAACCAGAGGAATGAATGGAGACCTCTGGAGTTTGTTTTTGGGGCCCTCAGTTCCACCTGCAAAAAGAGGACACGTGTTTTTATACAAGACAAAGCTGTGCACATCTGAAGGCAGCCCTATTTAGGGAAGTTTTGATGGTGTTCTTAATATTCTGTTGGGAGCCGCCCAGAGTGGCTGGGGAAACCCAGCCAGATGGGCAGGGTATAAATAATAAATAATTATTATTACTATGGGCTGGAAAGAGGGGGGAAAGGCTTACCTGCTGAGCCAACTCTCTTGTTGGGGCCAGGACCAGTGCTTGGGTAGCTTTCAGGTCTAGCTCAATTTGCTGTAAGATGGAGATCGCAAAAGTGGCGGTCTTCCCAGTGCCAGACTGGGCCTGAGCAATCACATCGTAACCTGGGCAGAAGGAAAGCAGGACGGTGTCACAAACACACACAAGGACAACTACCACATCCTGCCAACCGTGACAGGGTGTTTCCCCAGCATGAACCAGCCGACAGCCACGGGGAGGAATGCTGTGCTGGGATGAATAGGGTAACGTTTATATCCCCCTGCTAGATATAAGATAGTCACCACATTCAGAGGTGCCTCTTTGCCCAGTAGCAAGGGGGATGATGGAGACAAGGACCTGAGGCAAGTAGGACAGCTGCATTTGGAAAAGATCTCCCAAAATTCCTTCCTTCCTGCCTAGTTTTGTTGATCAGAAAAAATCAGCCCCCACCCTCACCCTGGGGCATGCCAGATTTTTAAGACTGCAAATCCCCATCATTCCTAGCCACGTTGATAGAGGACTAATGGAAATGAAAGCCCAAAATATCTGTAGGGCAGACAGCAGGACGGACTTAATGCTTGCTCGCCAGCGTAGCACTCTAAGCAGTCAACTTAGAAATCAATGTTTTCTCTCTTTCGCTGCCTGCCTTTCCCTATACTCCCCTCCTTCTACACAGGGCCCCCCACCCCCTTTTGAAGAAGTGTGCTTGAGCAGTTAGCCTCACCCTTGATACAAGGGAGAATGGCTCGCTGCTGGATGGCGGAGGGCTTCTCAAAACCATAGGCGTAGATTCCTCGCAGGAGGGACTCCGACAAGTTCATGTCATCGAAACTGTCAACGATCTCGTTCCAATTGCTCTGTAGGGAGAAGCAGGGAAAGGTGAGCTCCCTCAGCCAAGTCCCAACCCTCTCAAAAGTAACACCCAAGCAGGTATTCTGGGCAATCTGGATGCCACTGTGTTGGTTGGGATACAGAGATCATGGTATGTTTCCCCCATTATTTAGTTATCCAACTGACTCCGGACATGGGTAGTTTCTTACCTCAATGACACCATCGGGGTCCATCCCTTCGGGGCCATTGTCTCTAGGTCTAGAGGAAGAAAAACAACATTTTAGAAGCGCTCAAATGAGCAACCAGGAAAATATAAATGCACTCCCCACCCATTGCATATTATTACGGCTCCAAAAGGCACTTTGTTTTGCAATAGCTTATGTAAGGAATAGCCTTATGTGACAAATAGAGGTCAGGTTTTCCCCTTGGAAGGTCAGAATTTGACCACCACCACCAGGGCTTTCCCACTTGTTTGGCCAGAGGTACACTGCCACTGGCCTGATCCAGCAGAGCTCTTGTTCTCTCCTCCCAATCTTGTGGCTGTGAGTTCCACAGGCCCCTTTACCAACCCCAGCAGAGCTCTTGTTCTTTCCTCCCTGATCTTGTGGCTGCGAGTTCCACAGGCCCCTTTGCCAACCCCAGCAGAGCTCTTGTTCTCTCCTCCCTGATCTTGTGGCTGTGAGTTCCACAGGCCTCTTTGTCAGCTCCAGCTATTCCTCCCCCCGCCCCCCAGCTGGAGAGGAGGAAGGCGATGCCTGATCCAGCAGAGCTCTTGCTCTCTCCTCCCCTGATCTGGTGGCTGTGAGTTCCACAGGCCCCTTTGCCACCCCGTCCTAGCCAAAGAGGAGGGAGGCGATGCCGTAAGCTCAACGTGTCCCCTGGCGGCCCATTCGCCGCTCCCCACGTGCCTCCCCGCTCCTTCTTTCTTCCTGCTTTCCTTTTAAGGGCAAGAGGCTCCTCCCTCCCCGCGCCTCTGGCCACAGGCCCGTGACGTCACGGGCGCAGAGTTCCCGGATGCGAAGCGACAGGACAATAGGCAGGGCGGGAGAAAGGGGGGGGGGGGGAGAAACGAAGGGAGAAATGGACGCGCCCGCCGCGGGGGGAGAAAAAAAAATAAAGACCGCGATGCTTCTGTCTCCCCCCCATTTCTCTAAAATGGGCTCGCCCGTGCCAAGTCTGCGCGGTACGGAAATGGAATTGCCCAACTGCCCCCCGGGGGGGGGGGGGGAGCGGGGAAAGGATGGGCGAGTCCAAATGAGGAGGAGGGGGGGGAAGGAGCAGACCACTGAGGAAAAAGGAGAAATGGGGGGGGGGGGAGGAGGAAAACTTGTGTAAGAGGGAAAGGCTCAAAATGGCTGAAAAGGGAGGGGGAAGAGGAGAAAAAAGGGGCAGGCCGCCTTTTTTTCCCTTCGCCCTCCACACGGGGGACACTCGGCACGGAAAGAATATCGCCTCCTCTTCACCAAAAAAAAGCCTTAAGGAAGAGATTCCCCCCCTTTTTCTCGACGAAAAATGGAACCGCCCGCGAGCATTCGAGAAAAAAAACTTGGGGGAGATAAAACCCCCCAAAGGGGAGAAAATAAGAGACAACGCCATTACAGAAAGCGACGCCCCGCGCTCCCTCCCGGCCGAAATGGCGGCGAAGGAAGTTCTCCACACGCCGGTATTGGGGAGCGAGGCCCGTTCCGGCTTTTTTTTTCTCTCCCCCCCCCCCGCGATGAAAATGGTCTCGGCCCAAAGCCGCAGAGACCTTACGGGGGGAGGACGGGTCCACTCCCGAAAATGGGGGCGCCGGCCGCGACCTGGCCGGCCACGTGGAATGAGCCGAGGTGGGGGACTTAAAAGCGAGGGAACAAAATGGAGGAAGGCGAGGAGGAGGAGGAAACAATTCGCGGTTCTTTCGCTGTGAGGAAAGCGCCTCTCTTTCGCTTATCCCCCCCCCCTTTGCCGCGTAATGGTTCGGTCCGCCCATAGAACCTTGAGGGAGGAGAAGAGGCCTGGACGGGCCCATAGGGCGGATATGGGGGGGGAGGCCCTGCCGCGCGCGCTCTCTCTCTCTCCCTCGCCCGCTCACTCACCGGCTCTCTTGACTCGCAGACATCCTGGGGAAAAGGTCCTAGCCCCGCCCGCTTCGCTCCCCCTTATAACATCCCGCCGAGGCCCCGCCCCGCGGCCCCTCCTCCATTGGCCCTCTTCCCCCCTGAGCCCGCCCAGCCGCCCGCCTCACGCCATTGGCCCCGCGCGCTTCTCCCCGACCGGCTTCGCCCCTATTGGCCCGCCGCCTTCCCCCTCCTCCGCTTCCGGAGACGCCATTGGCCAGCGGCTCGCCGCCACCGCGTTCCCATTGGACGAGGAGGATCCGTGACGGGCGGGTTTTTTTTTTAATGGTGACGTCAAACCGAGAGAGGGGAGCGTGGGGGGTTGGGGGAAAGGGAGAGGTGGAAAGAAGTCGGGCGTCGTGACGTCAGCGGGGAGCGCCGGGTTCTGGTTGGTCGGCGGCCGCGTCCGTCGAGACGGTGGGCCAATGGGAGCCCGAAAGAGGAGGAGGCGGGTTCTAAGGAGGGGGGGGAGACAGGGAGAGGAAAAAGGCCCACGTGGTTAGGCGTTGGGGCCTGAATTTTGGGCCTGCTGCCTTTGTCCAGCGGGGAGGGCAGAGCACCACGTGATATAGGCCTGGGGGGGGGACAAAATCACCCCCCCCAAAAAGTTAAAAGAGCTGGGCTGAAATTTAAGCACTGGGTGCATTTTTGAAAGACCCCCCCCAAAAAAAAACCTTTCCAAATTTTTTTGCAAAAAAATAAAATAATTTGCTTTTTTTTTACAAAAGGCCCCCCCCCGGCCCATTACAAGGGAGCCCCCTTCTAGCTGCTGGGCAGGAAGATTTGCACCCCCCCCCCAAGTTAAAAGGGCTGGGCTGAAATTTAAGCACTGGGTGCAATTTTGAGAGACCCCCCCAAAAAAACCCTATACTTAAAAATAAATTGCATTTTTTTTTTAAGCAAAAGGCCCCGACTCATTACAAGGGAGCCCACTTCTAGGTGGTGTGGAAGTTCCTGGGCAGGAAGATTTGGGCCCTCCCCCACAAAAAAACCCAAATTTCCTGACCCCTCCACCTTTGAAACTGGAAAACTCCCCCCAACCCACAACCCCTCTTGTATCTGGGAGGGTGGATCGGATCCCCCCCCCAGTTGATCCACTGGTCAGGATCCCCTTCTGCTGACCCACTGGACTGGGTCCCCCCCCCTGCTTCTCCACTGTCCTGTTCCTTTGCCCTCCCCCATTTTTATTTCAAAGCCTTTATTTCAAAGGTGTTCAACTGGTGGGTGGGTGACGACTAGGTGAGCAGCCCAATCTAAGGTGGGTTGCAACAGCTGATTTCTCTCTCAAAAACAAACCACCACCTGTTATATTTTACTGTTTTTAAATTAAACTATTTAGGGGCCCACTGCAGGAAGCGATTAACAGGCACCTTGTAAATACCGAAAATCTGCTGTCGAGGCAGCCAAACGAAGCCCTCGCCTGAACCTCCTTGGCCCACCTTGAAACTGATCCAGGGTGCCGAGGCACTTTCAGTTTTTGGAAAGCAAAATGCAGAGAGAGGAGGAAAATGTTGGACTTGACAGCATCCATCAGCCCCAGTCAGCATCTCCAGTAATCAAGGAGGATTATTTTGTGTTCTCATTTTGCATGTTTCGGTTGTGAACCGCCCTGGGATCTTCGGACGAAGGGCATCATCATCATCATCATAATTTTATTATTTATACCCCGCCCATCTGGCTGGGTTTCCCCAGCCACACTGGGTGGTTTACATAACATTAAAAAAATGCAAAACGTCAGACGTTAAAAATCTCCCAATATAGGGCTGCCTTCAGATGCCATCTAAAAGTCAGGTAGTTGTTTATTTCCTTGACATCCGATGGGAGGGCGTTCCACAGGGCGGGCGCCACCACCGAGAAGGCCCTCTGCCTGGTTCCCTGTAACCTCACTTCTCGCAGGGAGGGAACTGCCAGAAGGCCCTTGGCGCTGGACCTCAGTGTCCGGGCAGAACGATGGGGGTGGAGACGCTCCTTCAAGGATACTGGGCCTTTGAGGCCATTTAGGGCTTTCGAGGTCAGCACCAACACTTTGAATTGTGCTTGGAAACGTCATGGGAACCAATGTAGGGATTTTAGAACCAGTGTTCTATGGTCTCATTGGCCATTCTGCCACCAGTCTAGGGATTCAAATCTCTAAAATAAACAGCAATGGAAACACCAGAGGCAGACCTAAGCTTTCCTAGCATCTGAGAAGCTCCAAGTTGCTGCCCAATCTTAGGTAAAGGTACCCCTGACAATTAGGTCCAGTTGTGACTTACTCTGGGGTTGCGGCGCTCATCTCGCTTTACTGGCTGAGGGAGCCGGCGTACAGCTTCCGGGTCATGTGGCCAGCAGGACTAAGCCGCTTCTGGAGAACCAGAGCAGCGCACGGAAACGCTGTTTACCTTCCCGCCGGAGTGGTACCTATTTATCTACTTGCACTAGGTTGGCAGGAGCAGGGACCGAGCAACGGGAGCTCACCCCATCGCGGGGATTCGAACCGCCGACCTTCTGATCGGCAAGTCCTAGGCCCTGTGGTTTAACCCACAGCGCCACCCGCATCCCCGCCCAATGTTACGCTACCCTTAAAACCAAGCCAGGTTCAGTGGCGTACGTTTAGGGACTTTCTGGGCCCTTATACTTTAGCTTGATCATTGAGATTATCTGAAGGAACTTCGCTGGTTGCCCCCTGGATTTGCGAGGCACGTTCTAACGACAATAAACCGAGCCTTTTGTGTCTTTGGCCCGTTCCTGTGGGACTCCCTGCCACTGACACCTTCTGTGCCAGCTTTTAAACACATTTCTGCGCTTCCAGGGATGTGCAGGCAATTGAGACCATTATCTTTCTCCAATGGCTAGTTGATTTTACAGTACAGTACATAGGTATTCTTGCAGACCACTTCAATCCTTTTTTTTGCGATACAGTGGCACATAAATATTTTTATAATTAAAGCCCCGACTATGCCCTTCCAGGAGGGAGAAACCAGTGGCCAGAATATTTTGAGCTGGACTAGAAAAGATTCCTGGCTCTGAGTAACCCGAGTGATTCACTCCCAGAGCCGTTGCGGAGGAGCAAAAGCACATAGGCTTTCAATCCAGTGGATGAGTCACTACAGGGAGGACTGGGTTCAAGGGAAACTAATAATGCAGCAAAAACCAGATAGTCAGCAGAACTTCTTGCACCCAGGGGGGTGTGATGCCCATGAAAGATGCACCATAAACACACACTGCGTAGGTTTAGCTGAGATCCACGTTGGAACGCACCACACGCATATTGTGGGGAATTTGCTCCAGGCCCCCCAAATGAGCACGCCCCCCTGCTTTCATAACGCTTGGCTCCGATTTTAGAATGGCTCTCCAACTATCCTCTCTCCCACCACAATGCCTGTGTTCCCTCCAGCAGAGAGCCAGGGGTGGTTAGTGTGTTGGACTAGGGCCTGGGACAGACCAGGGTTCGAATCCACCCCCCCCCCCCCGGCCACTGGGTGAGCTTGGACCAGCCGCTGCTTTTCTCCGCCTAGTCTAGGCTGTTGGCCGGAGAATGGATGCTTTTGAATTCTGGTGCTGGAGGAGACTCTTGAGAATCCCGTGGACTGCAAGAAGATCCAACCTCTCCATTCGGAAGGAAATCAGCCCTGAGTGCTCACTGGAAGGACAGATCCTGAAGCTGAGGCTCCAAGACTTTGGCCACCTCCTGAGAAGAGAAGACTCCCTGGAAAAGACCCTGATGTTGGGAGAGATGGAGGGCAGAAGGAGAAGGGGACGACAGAGGACGAGATGGCTGGACAGTATTCTCGAAGCGACCAGCATGAGTTTGACCAAACTGCGGGAGGCAGTGGAAGATAGGAGAGCCTGGCGTGCTCTGGTCCAGGGGGTCACGAAGCATCAGACACGACTAAACAACTAAACAACAACAGTCTACCTCGCACGGTTGTTGGGATAAGATGAAGAATTGGGTGGATGCGGAGAATCGTGTATGCCACTTTGAGCTCAGTGGAAAAGGTGAAATAACAGGGCCGGCAGAGAAAAGTGAGAGCTACCTTGCTCTGTGATTGATCACAACAGATGGCGCTGCCTTCGGACCTCCAGTGTTAATCCCCACCCCCTAGCTCAATCACACCCCCTTACCTGCAACCCCCCCCCCGACCCCCAACTTTCCCAGCAGAGTCAACCTGGAGAAATGGCGCTCTGGAGGTTCCATTTTAAAAACCCGATTTCCACACTGATTTATCGTGCATGCCATGGAGGGAGAAGGACGCAGATCTATGGGGGGACAGAACCCCCGCCTTCCACCCCAAGAAGGCCGGGTGAATGCCGCCCCCCCAAAACACACACCATTCCGAGGTTTCATCACACTTGTCGAAGCTCCTCTATTGCAGGGTGAGAGGGGAGTCTGTTGGGTCAGGCCAAATGAGGCCTCACCCAGTTCTCCCAGTGGCTGACCAGATTTCCCAGTGGGAAACTTGCAAGTTTCCGGAAACCGGGATTCAAAGGCGTTGCTGTCCCTGTTTGTGGAGGTAGAGCCTAGCCACCGACAGTGTTCACCACCACAAAGGCTTAGGACCTTGTTTTGTTTCTCTGTATATATAAAAATGGTAAAGGTAAAGGGACCGCTGACCGTTAAGTCCAGTTGTGGAGGACTCTGGGGTTGCGGCACTCATCTCGCTTTACTGGCCGAGGGAGCTGGCATTTGTCCTAAGACAGTTTTTCCGGGTCATGTGGCCAGCATGACTGAGCCGCTTCTGGTAAAATGAGAGCAGCACACAGAAAGGCCGTTTACCTTCCCGCCAGAGCAGTACCGATTTATCTACTTGCACTTTGACGTGCTTTCGAACTGCTAGGTTGGCAGGAGCAGGGACCGAGCAACGGGAGCTCACCCCGTTGCGGGAATTCGAACCGCCGACCTTCCGATCGGCAAGCCCAAGAGGCTCAGTGGTTTAGACCACAGCACCACCCGTGTCCTTTTCTCTATATATATTGTTTTTAAAAAGCGGATCTAGGGCAGGAGGTGCAAAACTCTTTGCTCGCCTCGTAAAACTGCACAGAACACCTTTGTGCAACTGCCATGCATCGCAAGGAGGTTAGAAAATGCCTTTTTCTCCAAAGAATGCTTTTTCTTTTATTACCCACAATGGTAGCCATCGTATAAAAAAATGCTTGTTTCCGTTATCTCGGCCCCAGTGTAGAAACCTGCCCCCCCCGCCCGCCCACCACAGCCCCTTCTTCCCCTGTTCCAACTCCCTCTCCCTTGAGGGCGGGGGGCGGGATAAAAACCAGAACATACATTATCCACTAACACAAGTAACTAACAGGGCGAGATAAAGCAGAGGGAGAAGCTGGGGGGGCAGGAGGGTAATTTATGCCGCCGCCCCCCCGTGCCCGCCTTCCTGGTCCCTCGTTTTTGGACTCTACCCCCCCCCCCAGTCCTCCCTCCGAACCGGAGCGGAACATGTGCAGAGGGCATGTTCGGTGATAAGAAACTTCCCCAATCCCACCCGCTTGCCCTCAATCCCACCCATCCGTCGTGTGTCTCCCCACCCCACCCAAAAAATCCCCGCAACTTCCCCAACAGAACCAACCCGGAGAAAGGGCCCTCCGGAGGTCGGTTTTAAATACGAACGAAACAAAAACGAGAGACCAGGAAGAAGAAGAAAAAGAAGAAAGGGGAGGGGGATTTAACTCGGGTTAAAAACGACACCCCCCGCCCCCCAAACGAGTCCGCTTGTTAAACCTCAACGAGTTCCAGTGACCTAAGGACCCCCCCTGCCTGCTTTCCGTACACCCCAAATCGGATGTCTGCTGTCAAGCTGGAAGAGGAGGAGTCATGTGTCCGGCCGTCCAAGTCGGTCTTTGGGAGGGTGTGTTGTGTTGTGTGTGTATGAGTGTGTGTGTGTGTTCTGCGTGTGTGAGCTCGTCACGCGGTGAGCTTGCAGTGGCACAACTCCTTGTACATCTGACGGCGCAGTTTCGGCATGTCCTGCTGGGTGAAGGAGAAGGGGAGGCCCAGTGCCAGGAATTTGGAATACTGGAAGAGAAAGGAAAGGAGGATCAGCAGTATATACCTAAGAGCATCATAAGACCCTGGTGGATCAGGCCCAATGGCCCATCATCCCGTTCTCACAGTGGCCAGCCAGGTGCCCGTTAGGTAAGGTCAAGGATCCCTGGACGGTTAAGTCCAGTCAAAGGCGACTTTGGGGTTGCGGCGCTCATCTTGCGTTCAGGCCGAGAGAGCCAGCGTTTGTCCACAGACAGCTTTCCGGGTCATGTGGCCAGCAGGACTAAACCACATCTGGCGCAACAGGACACTGTGATGAGTGCCAGAGCGCATGGAAACGGCGTTTACCTTCCCGCCGCAGCGGTACCTATTTATCTACAGTCATACCTCGGGTTGAATATGCTTCAGGTTGAGCATTTTCAGGTTACGCTCTGCGGCGACCCGGAAGTAACGGAACGTGTTACTTCCGGGTTTTGCCGCTCGCGCACGCGCAGACGCTCAAAATGACGTCACGAGCATGTGCGGAAGCGGCAAATCGCGACCCGTGCACGCGCAAACGCGGGTTGCGTTCGCTTTTGGATGTGAACGGGGCTCCGGAACAGATCCCGTTCGCATCCAGAGGTACCACTGTACTTGCACTGGCGTGTTTTCAAAGCCAGCAAGGAGGATTTGAGCAGCGAAGCTGTGTTCCTGTGCTTTCCCCCCTGCAATGCTCATTTCTTGTCTCATTGGGGTAAGTTTGCCATTCCTGTAAAAGCTGTTCAGTTCTGTATGTAATCGGGAGACCCGACAGATCAGCTCGGAAGAGGGTCTGGCCGGTGGGGCTGCCTTGTCTTAATAAACAACACTTCCACCCCTAATCACAGCGTTGAGGCTTGATTTTTCTTCCGCAGAAAGGGGAAGGTGGTGGCTGTGTAGCTGGGGGCCAACTGCCCGATTGAATAAGACCCCCCAGAGCATTATCTACCCAGCCAAGAGTGAGGACCTCTGCTCAGTGGATCTGGGGTCCCCCCTTATCCCCAGCGCCACCCGCGTCCCCCCCCCCATCGTGGCTACTAGCCCTCGATAGCCCTTTCCTCCACGAATTTGTCTAATCCTCTTCTAGAGCCCTCCAAACTGAATCATAGAATCATGGAGTTGGAAGAGACCACAAGGGCCATCGAGTCCAACCCCCTGCCAAGCAGGAAACACCATCAGAGCACTCCTGACATATGGTTGTCAAGCCTCTGCTTAAAGACCTCCAAAGAAGGAGACTCCACCACACTCCTTGGCAGCAAATTCCACTGTCAAACAGCTCTTATTGTCAGGAAGTTCTTCTTAATGTTTAGGTGGAATCTTCTTTCTTGTAGTTTGGATCCATTGCTCCGTGCCCGCTTCTCTGGAGCAGCAGAAAACAACCTTTCTCCCTCCTCTATGTGACATCCTTTTATATATTTGAACATGGCTATCATATCACCCCTTAACCTCCTCTTCTCCAGGCTAAACATGCCCAGCTCCCTTAGCCGTTCCTCATAAGGCATCGTTTCCAGGCCTTTGACCATTTTGGTTGCCCTCCTCTGGACACGTTCCAGTTTGTCAGTGTCCTTCTTGAACTGTGGTGCCCAGAACTGGACACAGTACTCCAGGTGAGGTCTGACCAGAGCAGAATACAGTGGCACTATTACTTCCCTTGATCTAGATGCTATACTCCTATTGATGCAGCCCAGAATTGCATTGGCTTTTTTAGCTGCCGCGTCACACTGTTGGCTCATGTCAAGTTTGTGGTCAACCAAGACTCCTAGATCCTTTTCACATGTACTGCTCTCAAGCCAGGTGGCACCCATCTTGTATTTGTGCCTCTCATTTTTTTTGCCCAAGTGCAATACTTTACATTTCTCCCTGTTAAAATTCATCTTGTTTGTTTTGGCCCAGTTCTCTAATCTGTCAAGGTCGTTTTGAAGTGTGATCCTGTCCTCTGGGGTGTTAGCCACCCCTCCCAGTTTGGTGTCATCTGCAAATTTGATCAGGATGCCCTTGAGTCCATCATCCAAGTCGTTGATAAAGATGTTGAATAAGACCGGGCCCAAGACAGAACCCTGTGGCACCCCACTAGTCACTCTTCTCCAGGATGAAGAGGAACCATTGATGAGCACCCTTTGGGTTCGGTCAGTCAGCCAGTTACAAATCCACTGAGTGGTAGCATAATCAAGACCGCATTTTACCAGCTTCTTTACAAGAATATCATGGGGCACCTTGTCAAATGCCTTGCTGAAATCAAGGTAGGCTACATCCACTGCGTTCCCTTCATCTACCAGGCTTGTAATTCTGTCAAAAAACGAGATCAGGTTAGTCTGACATGACTTATTTTTCAGAAATCCATGCTGACTATTGGTGATCACAGCATTCCTTTCTAGGTGCTCACAGACTGTTTGCTTAATGATCTGCTCCAGAATCTTCCCTGGTATTGATGTCAGACTGACTGGGCGGTAATTATTTGGGTCCTCTCTTTTCCCCTTTTTTGAAAATAGGGACAACATTTGCCCTCCTCCAGTCTGCCGGGACTTCGCCTGTTCTCCAGGAATTCTCAAAGATGACTGCCAGCGCTTCTGAGATCACATCTGCCAGTTCCTTTAATACCCTTGGATGCAGTTCATCTGGCCCTGGAGACTTGAATACATCTAAACTAGCCTAGTATTCTTGTACTATCTCCTTAGTTATTCTGGGCTGTGTTTCCTCTGCTGAATCATTTGCTCCAAATTCTTCAGGTCGGGCATTGTTTTCTTTATCGGAGAAGACTGAGGCAAAGAAGGCATTGAGGAGTTCAGCCCTTTCTGTGTCCCCTGTTTGCATTTCACCATCTTCTCCTCTGAGTGACCCCACTGTTTCTTTGTTCTTCCTTTTGCTACGAACATACCCATAAAAGCCTTTTTTGTTGCTTTTAACCTCTCTAGCAAGCCTGAGTTCATTCTGTGCTTTAGCTTTTCTGACTTTGTGTCTACACGTGCTGGCTATTTGTTTGAATTCCTCTTTGGTGGTTTCCCCCCTTTTCCATTTTTTGTACACATCCTTTTTTAATCTTAACTCAGTTAAAAGTTCTTTAGAGAGCCACCCTGGCTTCTTTAGGTGCCTTCCATGTTTCCGTCTCATTGGTATTGCCTGAAGTTGTGCTTTTACTATCTCCCTCTTAACAAACTCCCAGCCATCATGAACTCCCTTTCCTTTTAGTATTACTGTCCATAGGATCTCACCCAGCACTTCCCTAAGTTTTATGAAGTCGGCTTTCTTAAAGTCAAGAAATTGAGTCCTAGTATGCTTGGCTGCTCCTTTCCGCTGTATAGTAAACTTCAGAAGAGCATGATCACTCGCGCCTAATGATCCTTCCACTTCTACCCCACTAACCAGGTCATCAACATTGGTTAGGACCAGATCTAAAATGGCTGTTCCTCTTGTTGCTTCTCCCACTTTCTGGACAATGAAGTTGTCTGCAAGGCCAGTGAGGAATCTGTTTTGACCTTATGCTCTTGGCTGAGTTTGACATCCAACAAATATCCGGGTAATTGAAGTCCCCCATTACTACTATCTCCCTTCCTTTTGCATGCTTGGCCATCTGTTCCAGGAAGGCATCATCTATGTCCTCCGTTTGGCTTGGGGATCTATAGTAAACTCCCACAATGAGGTCACTGTTATTCTTCTCTCCCTTAATTTTCACCCAAATGCTCTCACTTTGGCTTTGAGGTTCTAAATCTCGGATCTCTTCACAGGTATACACATCCCTGACATATAACGCCACTCCTCCTCCTTTCTTGTCTGGTCTGTTTCTCTGAAATAGATTGTATCCCTCCATTATTACATTCCAATCGTGGGGCTTATCCCACCAGGTTTCAGTGATGCCTATTATGTCATATTTAGTTTGCTGTACCAAGAGCTCAAGCTCATCTTCTTTATTTCCCATGCTTTGCGCATTAGTGTACAGACATTGAAGTCCATTAATCATTCCCCCGTGTCTCTTATTTAAGGATTTTTTCCTCCCACCACTAGGTCTGCGTGCTGTTTGCTCCATTTGGTCTATGACATTTGGATGATCATCTTCATCAATTGATAGACTCCTACGTTCAGGAGCACTGTCTCCCTCCCCCACATTAGTCAGTTTAAAGCCCTCCTGATGAGGTTTCTGAGATGGCCACCCCGTCTCCTGTGGGAGGGAGTCCCACAGTTTAACTCTGTATTGCGTGAAGGAGGACTTTATTGAATCTCCCCTGAACCCTCCACCGCCCGGCTTCCATCAAATGTGTCGCGCGAGAGGGAGGAAACCCTTGCTTTCTCTGTGCAGCACATCATTTTACAAACTTCCACCTTCATGCCTCTTACTTGCCTTTTCTCTGCCCTCCCCCCAATCT
Organism: Podarcis filfolensis; assembly: GCF_964270895.1. Lineage (NCBI taxonomy): Eukaryota > Metazoa > Chordata > Lepidosauria > Squamata > Lacertidae > Podarcis > Podarcis filfolensis. The sequence continues at coordinate 2,502,645 of NC_139615.1, forward strand.
CCAACCTTTATCGCCAAACCCCCTTGATAATTTGGGTTGCCCTTCTCCTGAACTTTTCCCAAATGCAGCCGCACTGTTCTCTCTTAAGGACTTTAAATCGCAATGAATGCACTAAAGAAGAAAAAGTTCTGTGAGCGTCTAGCGTCTAGGTGGATTCTATCCACCTGCCCCGATTACGCACATTGCAGGACAGCCTCCCTCCAGGACTGGGACTGACTCTTCCTGCTGCCCGGGCATCCACCCACCCCCAGAAAACGGCTTCTGAGATTCCGCCAGGCCTGGACTGACCACGCAAGTGTTTTGAAGCCTGTTGTTTCGAAGTAAAATCTTGACAGACGGGAGGAAGGCAGAACAGCCTCGTGTGCTGCCCATGATACGAGCTGCAGTTGCTGCAAACAGAGGTTGCCTCCTGACCACCCTCTCTTTTATTTGCGGGAAGGGGGAAATCCTGCTTTCTGGCTGCAAATTTGATGATGCTTATTTGCCTGAATTATTTCCATTTAATAATAATAATTTATTATTATTATTGTTATTCTTAATATTATTACCCTGCCCATCTGGCTGGGTTTCCCCAGCCACTCAGGGCGGCTCGCAACACAATACAGTGGTACCTCAGGTTAAGAACTTAATTCGTTCCAGAGGTCCATTCTTAACCTGAAGCACCACTTTAGCTAATGGGGCCTCCCACTGCCGCCGCCACGCAATTTCTGTTCTCATCCTGAAGCAAACTTCTTAACTCGAGGTACTATTTCTGGGTTAGCGGAGTCTGTAGCCTGAACCGTATGTAACCTGAGGTACCACTGTATTACAAACATGATAAAACATCAAATGTTAAAAACTTCCCTGAACAGGGCTGCCTTCAGATGTCATCTAAAAGTCAGATAGCTGCTTATTTCCTTCACATCTGAAGGGAGGGCGTTCCACAGGGCAGGCGCCACCACCGAGAAGGCCCTCTGCCTGGTTCCCTGTAACCTCACTTCTCGCAGGGAGGGAACCGCCAGAAGGCCCTTGGAGCTGGACCTCAGCGTCCGGGCAGAACGATGGGGGTGGAGACGCTCCTTCAGGTCTACTGGGCCTTTGAGGCCGTTTAGGGCTTTAAAGCCACCTTTATGACGTTCACCTGAAAAGCAATGTGTGTACGCAGACATGCACACCTGCCGACCCACCCCATGCCACCCTGGGCTCCTTTGGAAGAAGAAGAGGAGTTTGGATTTGATATCCCGCCTTTCACTCCCTTTAAGGAGTCTCAAAGCGGCTAACATTCTCCTTTCCCTTCCTCCCCCACAACAAACACTCTGTGAGGTGAGTGGGGCTGAGAGACTTCAGAGAAGTGGGACTGGCCCAAGATCACCCAGCAGCTGCAGGTGGAGGAGCGGAGACGCGAACCCGGTTCCCCAGATTTACGAGTCCACCGCTCTTAACCACTACACCACACTGGCTCTCTTTGGAGAAAAAGGTGGGATGTAGATTTAATTAAATGCATAGCTTTTTTTTGCAGCAGAAACACTTAGAACAGCGGTTCCCAACCTTCGTGGACATGAGGACTCCCTTTTAACCTCGCAGGCCTTCACATAATGATTTGTCGTAGCTTTACAGACTCTGTTAACAGCGAAAACACAGCCATGGTGTGGAAGGTTTTAAGATGGCGGCTTGGCTGCCTTTCCAGACCCAAGTCTCCGGATCATTCTTTTGAAAGAAGTGCTTGGTTTTTGAAAAGGATGAGTTACAGTGGTACCTCAGGTTACATACGCTTCAGGTTACAGACTCCGCTAACCCAGAAATGGTACCTCGGGTTAAGAACTTTGCTTCAGGATGAGAACAGAAATCATGCTCCGGCAGCGTGGCAGCAGCAGGAGGCCCCATTAGCTAAAGTGGTGCTTCAGGTTAAGATCAGTTTCAGGTTAAGAACAGACCTCCAGAACGAATTAAGTACTTAACCCAAGGTACCACTGTACTTGACATGTCAGAATGTCCCAGCAAGGACATGTAGGAATTAATAGGAAAACTGCATGAGTCTGATCATCTCACACAGACAACAGATGCAACAGAGAAAGCATTCTCAACCGGGGTGGGGTGAAAGCAGATCTTATATGTAAGATCAGACGAGATTACTACATGGTTTGGTACTGCCCTTCCACGCAGGGGCTTTATAAAAGGTGAAATGCCCTTCAGAGGGAAAATACAACAGCAACATATAGCTCGTACGCCTGAATATTTATTTTTAAATCACCTCCTGAAAAGATATCTCACGAACTCAAAGCAACTGAAGGGCAGAGCTTGAATGACTGCTTTTTAAATATATGGCATGGTTTCATCTCTTGCAGAAAGATTGAGGCACATGGCTGCATAGTGCCATCTGTTTATGCAGATGTCTGCCTCATTTAAGGCTACATAGAACCTTTATTCCCTATAATAATGGAACTCACAGGTAGAGAAAACTACCGTATTTTTCGCTCTATAGGACGCACTTTCCCCCCTCCAAAAATGAAGGGGAAATGTGTGTGCGTCCTATGGAGCAAATGCAGGCTCCTTGGCTTCAGCGATAGCAACGCTAAGCCTCCGAAGCGCAGCGGGTGCGCTCCCTCTGCGCTCCGGAGGCTTCGCATTGCTTTCACTGAAGCCTGGAGAGCAAGAGGTGTCGGTGCGCACCGACCCCTCTTGCTCTCCAGGCTTCAGGGACAGCCGCCTGAAGCCTTCAGAGCGCAGCGCGAGTTCCTGCTGCGTTCTGGAGGCTTCCGGTTCCTTTCGCTGAAGCCGGGAGAGTCTTGCTCTCCCAGCTTCAGCAAAAGGAACCTGAAGCCTGCGGAGCGCATCGGGAACTTGCGCTGCACTCCGAAGGCTTCAGGGATAGCCCCGCGCAGTCCCTCCGGCAGGGAGAGGCTGCACGCGGCTATGGCTGCTTTAGCCCCGCGCAGCCTCTCCCTGCTGGAGGGGTTGCGCACGGCTATGGCACAAGCCAAGACAGCGAGTAGGATGGCTCCCGCTTGCTGTCTTGGCTTGTGCCATAGCCGTGCGCAACCCCTCCGGCAGGGAGAGGTTGCACGCAGCCTGTACGCTGCTCTTTTGGGGCTGGAGGGGAAAAAAGATTTTTATTTATTTATTTCCCCCTCTAAAAACTAGGTGCGCCCTATGGTCCGGTGCGCCTTATGGAGCGAAAAATATGGTGTGTGTGTGTGTGTGTGTGTGGCTTATATGTCTTTATTATGTGTAAAGGAAACCACTGTGCGAGCCAATACTTTATTATCCCTTCGAAGCTGCCCTGGCTCTTTATAAATTTGTCCTTCTGGGCTGTGATGCTTTCTGGTTTAAAATTTTCGATTCTTTTTTTTCTTCCTTTTCACCTAGGCAGCCATAAGAACATAAGAAGAGCTTTTGGATCAGGCCAGTGGCCCGTCCAGTCCAGAATCCTCACAGTGGCCAACCAGATGCCCATCGTGGGAAACCCGCAATCAGGATTCGAACACAAGAGCCGCTCTCCCGCTCCTGCGGTTTCCCGCAACTGGTACCCAGAAGAATTGGTGCCTCCAACTGTGAAGGCCAGCAGCCATCGATAGCCCTCCCCACACCCTCCACAAATTTGTCTAAAGCCATTTAGGTCGGTGGCCATCGCTGTGGAGGGGAGTTCCACAGTCTAATCCTGCACTGTGTGAAGAAGGATTTTTTTCTTTCTGTCCTGAATCTTCCCGGCATTCAGCTTCCCTGGATTTCCACCCCCTGGGCAGCATGAATGTCTATGGCCAAGGGGACCGGGGGCAGCTGATGGAGAAGACTAGGGGAAACGGCACCTTTTCCCCTCTGAAAGCCATAAAGGATCTGTTGCTTTTTGAAAACCTCAAGACCCCTCCTGCCCGCCCCCACCGCCTCACCTGCAAGACGAAAGCGCCGCAGTCGCTGTCGTTGTTCTGCCTGGCGATGTTCTGGAAGGAACGAAAGGGAAATCGGGTCAGGGCGAGGAGGGGGAACAGCAGAACCAAATGGTTATCCCTCTGTCAGGGAGGTCTGCTTTGCAGTCCCGCTCTGGGTCACTGGCTCCCTCAAGCGCTTGGAAATCAAGAGAGACCTATCCAAAACCTGCCCCCGATTTCCCCATTTCTTTCCTTTTTAAAAAAAAAAAAAAATTATTCATTTTTCTTTTTCATTCATTACACACATCTCATCATAGCTGTCAACTTACAGATTGGAAAATAAGGACCAGCAGCCTCGAAAATAAGGGACCAGCAGCCTCGAAAATAAGGGATCAGCAGCCAAAATAAGGGATTTTCCAAGGGGCACAGGTATGTTCAACTTCTGAGCCCCTCCCAGCCAAAGGTAGAAAGCCCAGCCAGCAGCAAAATGAAGCCTCAAGCGGTGGTTCCCACAGCGCAGCAACCCGGCAAAGGGGATGCAGCAAGGAAAACCACCGTCACCTCTCTGCTGGGAAGCGCTGAGCAAAGGCGAGTCCCCAGGCAACGCGGCCGATTTGATTGGCACAAGGCATGCAAGCTCCACCCCCCAGTCGTTCTCAGACTCCTTATTGGGTGAGCAACGCAGCCAAGCAACACAGTTGGAGCCTCCCTCCTCCCTGGCCGGCAGGGAGGGAGGGAGAGGAGCTGCTTCCTTTGAAACCCGGGAAATTTAAGGGACGTCATCAATAAGGGACAGCAGCGGGACACGGCGCTGGGATAAGGGACTTTCCCACCAAATAAGGGACGGTTGACAGCTATGCATCTCATATTCGTAACATTTGCTATGCATTCCTTCCTCCCTCCCCTCCTGGGCTTCCCCCAACTTCCGCTTCTGGTTTGTTTCTCTTTTCAACCCCTTTGCTGCCTCGACATCCCACTACCTGTGGGGCTTTTTTTGGGGGGGTGTCTAACCCTGGCACTCACCCCCACAGCTCAAAACCCCCGGTGACTGTCGTCTTTTAGATGGGTGACTCGCACCGCATCGCCATTTCCCTTCGCAGACAAACCAGAAATCTTGCCGATTTCTCTTAAGAGCATTCTGCGTCGATGCAAACCCTGGTAACTCCATTCTTTGCGCTAATCAGCCGTTTTTGGCCCAGTTATTGCAGGTTGGGAAAGACTGAGGGCACAAGGAGAAGGGGACGACGGAGGACGAGATGGTGGGACAGTGTTCTCGAAGCTACCAGCATGAGTCTGACCAAACTGCGGGAGGCAGTGGAAGACAGGAGGGCCTGGTGTGCTCTGGTCCAGGAGGCCACGAAGAGGCGGACACGACTAAACGACTAAACAACAACAACATTGCAGGTTGGAGCGTGGGCATAGCCGCATTCTGCTCCCTCCGCTGAGCTAATGGGGCGGAGAGATACTACTCACCATCTGAAAAACCCCTTTCCACCCGTCTCTGAAGTCCGGACGGTTCTTCTTGTCTGCTTCCGCCTGCAGGTATCTGCAGATGTGCTGGGGGGGCAAGGAGAACAGGCAGTTTTTGAGTGTGAGCAAGTACAGTGGGAAGCGTGGTCCATTTCTCAGCCCCCTTCCTAAAAGGCAGGATAGCCAGACCACCCTCACCCCCTCCTCTCAAGCCCATTGTGTTTTTGCGCATGCTGGAAGCCGCCCAGAGTGGCTGCAGCAACCCAGTCAGATAGGCAGGGTACAAATAACAGAATTATTATTACTATTAAACCACTTGCAGCACTGCTACCCTGGAAGCCAAGGCAGCTGTCTGCCAGCTCCATCTGGTACGCAGGATGAGACCCTCCCTGCCCGCAGACTGTCTCGCCAGAGTGGGGCATGCTCTGGTTATCGCCCGCTTGGACTACCGCAATGTGCTCTACAGTGGTACCTCGGGTTACATACACTTCAGGTTACAGACTCCGCTAACCCAGAAATAGTACCTCGGGTTAAGAACTTTGCTTCAGGATGAGAACAGAAATCAGGTGGCGGTGGCGCGGCAGCAGTAGGAGGCCCCATTAGCTAAAGTGGTGCTTCAGGTTAAGAACAGTTTCAGGTTAAGAATGGACCTCCGGAACGAATTAGGTACGTAACCAGAAATACCACTGTACGTGGGGCTACCTTTGAAGGTGACCCGGAAACTGCAATTAATCCAGAATGTGGCAGCTAGACTGGGGACTGGGAGACCACATAACACTCAAAGACCTACATTGGCTCCCAGGACGTTTCCGAGCACAATTCAAAGTGTTGGTGCTGACCTTGAAAGCCCTAAACAGCCACAATGACTCCCAGGCTGCGCACCTGGTCCTTCAGGGGCACAGTTACCCCATTCAGGACCAGGGAGTCCTCCACACCCGCCCGCCTCCTGTCCCCCCAAAACAGTACTTCTGTCTTGTCAGGATTCAACCTCAATCTGAAAAGCTAAGAGGCTTGGGGTTTTCCCCACAGGCCTTGAAAGCCGTAGATGGTATATGAAGGAAATAACTGCAACAGGAACCTAAGAAGGGCCTCTGTAGCATGTGGGTCAGGCCAGAGACTGCCCGCTTGGTCCAACATCCTGTTTTCACAGGGGCCAAGCAGAAGGGTTGAAGGCCAGAAGCAGAACCTGGGTCCTAGGGCAACGCTCTGCCCCAGTGCGATTCCCACTGACTGCTTTTCAGAGGACTTCGCAGATAGTGGGGGTTCTGCGCAGCCATCGTGCTGAGCAGCCAGGGATCCCGCCCTTCAAGGAACTGCATGGCTGTGGGGGACGGTGGCCCCAGAGAATCCCTAAAGCATCCTTCATCACACATCTTGGGTCTTGGACGGAAGCTGTGGCGGCCCAGTTTCAAAGTGGTCCAAATGCACAGCGACTGTGGGAGCTATCAGAGGAGGAGGAAGGGAAGGGGCTCCCTGCTTATGGCCCGGCCACCAAGCCCTTTACCTTGGGGCACCGCCGGTTGAGGGTGCGCTGGGAGTCCAGGTACGTGATTTTCTTCTGCTTCACTTCCACGCAGATCAGAGACCAGTGAACCTCCAGGTGGATTGGAATGAGGAGGAGCTCCTTGTTGAAGATGTCCACCTGTTTGGTTCCCCCCCCAATTTTTTATTCATTTAATCATAATAATAATAATAATAATAATAATTTTATATCCCGCCCTCCCCAGCCGAAGCCAGGCTCAGAGTAGCTAACAACAGTAAAACAATACAGCATTCTAAAATCAATTTGTTATAAAATCAGTTTAAATCCAATTACACATATAAAAAACACAGACAGAAAAAACAAACAATACGAACAAATTCTTGTCATAGCCTTATTTTTCTAAACATTGTTAAGTTGGCTTCCCCAAGTCCCACCTATCTGATTTTCATTTTACTTCATCTTTAGCAGTTTACATGTATCATGATTTCTAACCGTCTTCTTTTTAAATCATACTTAAAATAACTTCACATTTTATCACTTACAAATAATACTATTTTAAAATACCCTATCTTCTACTTCTAAACCTACAGCCTATATCCACTTCCGAAGCTATTCTACGGTTTTAATATTTAAGATGTCCTCCTGTTAAGGGGCAGGCACACTGGGTCAGACTCAGCAGCCCCTTCCCAAAAAGTTCTCCTCTGCCTCCACCATCCCCCATGGAATCACAGGGCTGCAGAGGACCTCAAAGGGTCATCCAGTCCAACCCTCTGTGTTCCCTCCTCTTGGACGTTCGGCAATACAGGAAGTTGCCTCGTACGACCTCAGCTTTTCGGGGCCTCCTGTTCAGTGCTGCCAGCACGGACTGGCAGCAGGGGCTCTCCAGAGTCCCAGACTCCGGGTCTGTCTCAGTCCTACTCTGACGCACTCTTTGGGGATTGAAGATCCCTTTCTGAGAGCCAGACCACTGGTGCATAGGAAAACCGGAAGCTGCCTCGAACAGAATCAGACTGTTCGCCCTCCTAGCTGTCATGGACTGGTTGGCCGCAGAGAAATGGTGGAGGGAACTAGCTGGGGGACCCCCAAGCGAAGAAGGCTCAGAGCAGTGTTAGAAACTGAGCTATGAAAGCTAGGAGCTAAATCGCACCTTGAACCTAGGTTATATGGGCACAGCGACGGAATGTCTAGGTGCACTTTTTCTTTATAACAAGAATACAAAGCTGGAAACGAATGAACGGCAGCTGAAATATTATGTTTTTCATTGTCACACATGTGGTGGGCATGCAAGAAAATTAAAGAATTCTGGAATGTAATTTATGATGAGCTAAAAAAATTATTGAAGTATCCTTTATAAAAACAAAACAGCTGTGGGAAAGGTGGAAATTTCAGTCTCGGCAATTGATCTGTGGGGCAAGACCTACCAGGGGTGAGCGGCTGTGTTCATTAGGCCTGCCGCTCAGCCAAGTCCGTGCAGATTGTGTTCTTGCTAATGAGGAGTCAGCTTCAACTTGAACAGTGTTATTTGCTGCCGGCTCACTCCTGACACTAGCTCAGCAGCGGCTCTGCCGGATTTCAGCAAGGAGTCCCTCCCAGCCATACCTGAAGATGATGCCAGGAGTTGAACCCAGGACCTTCTGCTTGCAAGCCACTCTACCACCAATCTATGTTTTGTCAATTTTGGGTAGCCAACTCCCTTCATCTCCTGCCAGCTTGGCCCACCCAGACGCTTAGAATGTGGATGTATTTTCTATTCTCTTTTTAGTCTATTGCTGATTTAATCTTTTGAACATTTCAATGGTTGCTTTCACTCTTCTTACTGGTGATTTTATTGTTTCATTCTCTTCGGAAACCCCTCTGAGGCCTTCCACCCTCCCTAAATCCAGTGGTATATAATTTATTTGGTGTTTTTTTTTTCTAAAAATAAATAAATCGGACCCCCCCCCCTTTTCGCTCTGTGCTCCTACACCCTGCAAAGGGCACTAGAGCAGAGAATTCTTGGCAGCCACTCACGTTTTTGGTCCAGCGCTTGACTCCCTCATACCCCTTGGTTCGTAGCTTATCGTAGAAAAAACTGTTGAAGAAATGAACCTGGTGGAAGAGAAAACAAGTGGCTTTGGGTCCATGAAAGAGGCAACACGTGTGGGGATGGAGGGGAGGGAAGCGTCAAGGCAGGAAGCAAGTCAAAGCAGCGGGAAGAGGGTGGTGTCACCCCCAAGCTGGACCAACCTGCTAGATCCCAGTCATTGATAGTGTGTATACAAGCCCGTGCCAATCTGGCACTCTCGTGGCCCAGGGGCAGTAGCGCCAAGTAGCAGTTAGAAGGCTAGGGCTTGGGAGTCCAGGGTTCAAATTCCCACTCAGCCGTGAAGCTCACTGGGTCACCTTGGGCCAGTCGCTGCCTCTCACAGCCTAACGTATCCCGCAGTGTTCTTGCGGGAATTAAATGGAGGAGAACCATGTACAAGTGGTACCTCTGGTTACGTACTTACCGTATTTCTCGCTCCATAAGACACACTTTTTTCCTCCTAAAATCTAAGGGGAAATGTCTGTACGTCTTATGGAGTGACTGTGTGGTCCCTGGGGCTGGGGGAACCTTTCCGCTGCTCCCCGACCTGCTCTTTGGGGCTGGGGCTGGGGCAAAGCAGGGCTTTCCCCCATCGCCAGCGCCACAAGCTCAGGGAGCAGCGGGAAGGCTGCTCCTTTCGCTGAAGCCTTTACTTTCGCCTCTCCTTTTGCTGAAGCCTGGAGAGTCCTGCTCTCCTGGCTTCAGCAAAAGGAACCTGAAGCCTCCGGAGCGCAGCGGGAACACTGAAGGTGAAGGCAATGTGGTAGAGGGAGAGCTGTGCAGCACCCCTTCAGCAAAGCGGGAGGAGAAATGGAAGGGGCTCTGTTTCTCCTGCTGCTTCGCTGAAGGGGTGCTGCGCAGAGAGGGGGGGATTATTTTCTTGTTCTCCCCCTCTAAAACAAGGTGCGTACTATGGTCGGGTGCGTCCTATAGAGCAAAAAATACGGTAATTCGTTCCGGAGGTCCATTCTTAACCTGAAACTGTTCTTAACCTGAAGCACCACTTTTGCTAATGGGGCCTCCCGCTGCTGCCGCGCCGCCGGAGCACAATTTCTGTTCTCATCCTGAAACAAAGTTCTTAACTTGAAGCACTATTTCTGGGTTAGCGGAGTGTGTAACCTGAAGCGTATGTAACCCGAGGCACCACTGTACATCGCTTTGAGCTCCTTTGAGAAAAAGGTGGCGCAGGTAACGACTGATTTGCTTGAGGGTCACGTTCTGGAACCCCTCTCACTTCTGGGTTCAGTGCGATGTGCGTGCGAGCAGTCGTGCATGTATTGGACACGCCTAAGAAGGTTGCTGCCTGCATATAAATGTACCGTATTTCTTGCTCTATGAGACTCACTTTTTCCCTCCTAAAAAGTAAGGGGGAATGTGTGTGCGTCTTATGGAGCGAATGCAGGCTGCACAGCTATCCCAGAAGCCAGAACAGCAAGATGGATTACAGCTTTCACTGCGCAGAGCTCCCTTTAAAGAGCCGTGTGGAGCGTGTGTGCGGCTCTTGGGGGCCTTTCCCCGAGGAAAAGAGCTCCGCGTGCTCTTTAAAGAGTTTTTGATCTTGCATTTTCATGCATTTCAGGCTCTTGGGGGAGCCTTCATCCCGCTGCCCTGAAGAGGCTGTGTGCGGCTATCCCAGAAGCCAGATCCCTCTTGCTGTTCTGGCTTCTGAGATTCAGAATATTTTTTTTTCTTATTTTCCTCCTCCAAAAACTAGGTGTGTCTTGTGGTTTGGTGCGTCTTATAGAGCGAAAAATATGGTAGATACTGTAAATAATAATAAAGAGGTTTGCAAAGGCTGCGGCAGGTTGGCGCCCATTCCACGAGCACCACCAAGTGGTGATAAGGGAGAACGACAGCCGCTCGGGTCCATCGGCTCAAACCGTCTGCAACCTTTCCAGATCCAGCACCCTTTTTTCAGCGCAGGATGGCACCTTGTATAATCCCACAGGGCCGGCCTTTCTCCCCTCGCCTCTCTTAGTCTCTCCCTGTCGTTCTCCTCCTTTCCCATGGCAACAAAGAGGTGGGTGCTGCTGCTAGCGTGACTCTCCAGGGAGGTCAGGTCACCCTCACCTGCTGGAAGAATGAAGCTCCCTCTCTCTTGGTCCATGCCTAACTGAGATTCAGCAGAGGGGCTACTTCAGCAAGGAACAAGCTGCGATCTTCTCCTACAGGACGCAGCGACGGCCACCAGCTTGGATGGTTTTAATCGGACAAAATCGCAGGGGACGAGGCTATCATTTCATCACACTTTTTGTAATTTGGCTGTAAACTTCCCTGAGATCTATGGGTGAAGGGGCGGTTGTACAAATTTAATAAATAATAACCAGCCGCAATGGCTGTGTCCTGCCGGAGGCAGTAAACGCCCCTGAATAGCAGGTCCTGGGAATCGCAGGCAGGGAGAGCACCGCTGTTCCTGCATGTAAGGCTTCCCTTTCAGGCATCGTCTGGTTGGCCACTGTGAGAACAGATTGCTGGACTAGACAGGCCATGGGCCTGATCCAGTAGGGCTCTTCTTATGAACACATGGGGAAGGGCCTGTTCGCTCCCTCCACACTGTGAAGTGAAGGCCCAAGACAGGTGTTGATCATCATGTGAGCTGCCCACAGGTGGGCTGAAGCAAGCTGCTGCCAGTCCTGTGGAGCCTCCTTTTATTGAGACAAATATGCAAGCCAGGCAGATACATTTTGGGCTGTGACCTTTACACATCTTCCGTCCTGAGATTGTGGGGTGGTACAAGGTTATTTTGGCACCTGTTCCACAGCGTCATTTTCCCCTTGCACAGGATATGACGAAGGAGACAAAAGGTCTCAGGGACAAAGGTTACAGACAGGACACCGCTGACTGCTGAGACTGCAAAAGGTCAGACAGAGGGGACGATGTTCCGACAGCCGTGGCTTGTCTGAGGGGGGGTTTTCTCTGCACCCCAGGGTCACGCGTGCAGGCAGACTGTGACTGCCTGCTGGTGGGGCGTGTGCTCCCTCCGGACCTCACTCTCCACTCCGCGATATCCCTACACTGGGAATCGCAAGCAGGGAGAGCACCACTGTTCCTGCATGTAAGGCTTCCCTTTCAGGCATCACCTGGTTGGCCACTGTGAGAACAGGATGCTGGACTAGACAGGCCACGGGCCTGATCCGGTGGGGCTCTTCTTGTGAACACATGGCGAAGGGCCTGTTCGCTCCCTCTATGGGTCTCCACACTGTCTTTAACCCCCCCCCATAAGTGAATTTTTTTTTAAATTTATTATTATTATTATTATTATTATTATTATTATTATTATTATTAAAGTTATATGCCTCCCTTTGCTCAAAGATCACTGGGAGGTTAACAGCGATGCTCACCTTGTCTGGCACTGTGTCCATGACGAGGTCCCCGTACATGTTCATTACCTGCCCAGAAAAAAGGAGGCAAATAGGTTAGGGGTCAACAGACAAGATTTCTTTGTGGTCCGGAAAAAGGACTATATTCACACATGTGGTGGGAATGTAATCTGGTTAAGGAATATTGGCAAAAGATTATAAAGGTAATTTCTGGACTATTTCAAATAAACATAGAAGTTAATAGGGATTTGTTATTTTCGGGAATACTGGAAAATAACAAAGTAAAGAGTAATAAGCAAGAGTTGTAGAAGATTATGATTCTAGCTGGAATGGCATTTATTGCACTGGGATGGAAAGAAAAGGCCAAAGGGAATATGGAAAAATGGAATGATTATGTTTTTGAATACGTACAATCGGAAATATTCGCACAGATAGTGGTAGAGGATAGATGGGAAAATAAATGCCAAAGAATCACAAATAAATGGGCATTTTGCAGGAACTGGATAGAAAGAGGGGAAGCCAACCCCAACATACAAGCTCGAATGAACAGACTGTGTACATGGATAAAGATATGAAGAAGGAAGGCCTGACAGGGGGCGGGGAGGGCTGGAGTGCGGAGGGAGAGGAAAGGGGGGGCGGAGTAAACCAGACAATATTTCTTTAATCTCTTCCATCTCCTCTTCAAAGGAAATGGCAGGACCCCTTGCTAGTCTCCACCCTACAGATTTATTATGCCAGCTAGCATTCATACATCCATTCATAGCGATGTAAAAAAATCTGGAATTTGATTATTGAATTCTCGATACGGGTTTTGTTTCAGCGTTGATCACTTTTAACCTTTCACGTAGAACGTATCCGGCCTGGTTTTGGTGTTTCTGCGTTTTGTGGCTCTCCTGCCTCCCCTCCTACGCTGCGTTCCTTATTTCTCCTGATCTGACCTCAAGAGAGGCGCAAGCAACAAGGCCAGCCAGGATGTTTTGCTATTTCTGCTCTTGAGTGAACATTGGAGGGGATAATCCAGCATCTCTCCTTGAAGATCTTTGACAGGGAAGTAAGAAAAGGGACTGGACTGTCAACAGCCCCTACTGAAGGCCTGGTTGCCAAGGCGATGGGGGTTAAAGTGCGACAGTCGAGACCAAACGTTTTGGGGCACACCATATAAGCTGATAGAGGGGCGCAGGTGGCGCTGTGGGTTAAACCACTGGGCCTAGGACTTGCTGATCAGAAGGTCGGCAGTTCGAATCCCCGCGACAGGGTGAGCTCCCGTTGCTCGGTCCCTGCTCCTGCCAACCCAGCAGTTCGAAAGCACGTCAAAGTGCAAGTAGATAAATAGGTACCGCTCTGGCGGGAAGGTAAACGGCGTTTCCGTGCGCTGCTCTGGTTCGCCAGAAGCGGCTTAGTCCTGCTGGCCACATGACCCGGAAGCTGGACACCGGCTCCCTCGGCCAAGAAAGCGAGATGAGCGCTGCAACCCCAGAGTCGGCCACAACTGGACCTAACGGCCAGGGGTCCCTTTACCTTTATATAAGCTGATACCAGTGTGGAGTGAGACATTTCACATCCCATGATCGATGAGCTTCCTTGATGGAGAATGCTTTACGACTCTTTGTGTGTTGTGTAGAAGTACCCCGTATACGCTTTGTTACGAATTTGTTCGTAGAAGTCCTTTCTAATTGGGGGTTCACTGAACAACTGGTTGGGAGAGGGCTGCCGTATTTCCTGCATCAGAGTTCCTACAGATCAGGGCATGGGAAGGCAAACTAAGGCCCGGGACCTGGATCCGGCCCAAACGCCTTCTAAATCTGGTCTGGGAATCAGCCTGTTTTTACATGAGTAGAATGTGTCCTTTTATTTAAAAATGCATCTCTGGGTTATTTGTGGGGCATAGGAATTAGTTCATTTCCCCCCCCAAAAAAATATAGTCCGGCCCCCCACAAGGTCTGAGGGACAGTGGACCGGCCCCCTGCTGGAAAAGTTTGCTGACCCCCTGGATCAGGGCTTCTAGCAGCCATTTCAGAAGAAAAAAGCGCAGCCTACCTGGTCGTTGAGCCAGTTGGGCCCGTAGAGGGTCTGCAGGTCGTCCATGGTGACCACGTGGCGCTTATAAGTGACCCGGAAGGTCCGAACCATGGCATTGCCCGGCAGGCGCTGGTAGGACTGGATGAGTTGGTTGACCATGCCTTTCCTGCAAGGTGCGGAGAGACCCAGAGAGGGATCACCGTGAGAACAAAAATGCCATGGGGGACAGCTCTGAGAATTTGGGTATGCAGTGGTACCTTGGTTCTCAAACGCCTTGATACTCAAACGCCTTGGTTCCCAAACGCTGAAAACCTGGAAGTGTGTGTTCCGGTTTCTGAACGTTTCTCGGAAGCCGAACATCCAATGAGGCTGCCGGCTATTGTTTCGGGGTGCCTGCACCAATCAGAAGCCGCGCCTTGGTTTCTGAACATTTCGGAAGTCAAACAGACTTCCGGAACGGACCAAGTTTGGCGCTTTTGTTTTTGCTATTTATTTTGCTTTTTTGTTTTTGAGACTTTTCCGGCTAATTTGTTGTTGTGACTGTGTGGAAGCCAGTTCGGCTACTGATTGATTGATTGATTGTGTGACTGCGGAAACGGATAAAAGCCCCCCCATCCAAACAATGACTATTATCAGCGCAGGTAAGAAAAAAAATTAGTTTTAAATTTTTATCATCTACAATACTGCCTTACTCATTTTATAGTACAGTGGTCCCTCGGGTTAAATACTTAATTCGTTCTGGAGGTCCGTTCTTAACCTGAAACTGTTCTTAACATGAAGCACAACTTTAGCTAATGGGGCCTCCTGCTGCCGCCGGAGCACGATTTCTGTTCTCATCCTGAAGCAAAATTCTTAATCCGAGGTACTATTTCTGGGTTAGCGGAGTCTGTAACCTGAAAGTGTATGTAACCCGAGGTACCACTGTACTGAACGGATTAAGTTTGAGAACCAAGGTACCACTGTACGCAATATTTGTGCGCGCGCCCTAACCCTTGGAACCAAACGCCGGTAAGATGCAGTCATGTTGCAAACAAAGCAGAGTCTTAACCGAAGCCAATCCAGGAAGTCGGGTCTGTAAAATTACTAAGCCCTGGGCATCAGGTGCCCACATTAGCCCCAGGCGCTGAAGGAAACAACCCAGGGCTCCTGGTTGAGCCCCTCGCACTCAGCTTTAAAGCCACGTGGAGCCTCGATTTCTGGAGACTGGGTGCCCTCACCCAGCTCTCTCTGCCACTCCCCTGCCTGGTGTGATGGCCTGGGAATCTGATTCAGAGGCTGAACCTGAGGAATCCCAGCCTGCACAGGAGTCCCCGCCTCCAGGGCCGGCTGAGCTGGGGCAGGGGCTTGAGTCTGAAGGGCCTGCACCTGTGCCGGATCCTCAGGAGCAGACACCAGATGCATCCACTCTGGCTCCGGAGGTGATCTGAGGATCCACTGCCTGCAGGTGTGCCTCTCCCAGCCCTGTCAGGGGAAGGTGAAGCTGCCCCTGGGTCCAGTAACCCTCCAGCCTCTCCTGAGCTGCAGAGGCTCAGGGCAGAGAGGCGGAGGGAACTGGGTTCTCTCAGGAGGAGTGCTCACCTCCAGGCCAGGAGAGGCGGGTCACCAGTGGGCTGGGACCGCCCCTGGCTTCAGAGGGGATAAAGGCCAGTCAGCCCAGTCCCAGGTTGCGGGAGCAACGACGTTGGAAACCTGTTTCTGCCAGCACCCAGACCTGTTTTCCTGGAGTTCCCAACCACGGCCGGCTTCTTGCTTTGGACCCCGCTTCCCCCTTGGTGGACAGTCTCCAGACCCTCGACCCAGGACCGGACTTTGACCACACCTCACGGTAACCCCCCCGGGACCAGCACACCTGGAGACAGAGTGGAAGGGGAAGGACTCAAATTCCCCCAAGTGGGAAGAGAGGCCCTACCTCTGGGGCGTAGAGAACTCCTGCTGGAAGATGTCCTCTAGCTTCTCCACGACTTCGTCCACGCTGATGGGGATGAGGCTGCCGTACGTCTGCAGGAACTCGTCCAGGATGTCTGGCAGAAACGACAGGAGGAGAAACCTGAAGCCACGGGAGCCTGGAAGGCTTAAGGGAGCCAAGCCAGAGTTTATTGTGGGAGGGATGGACACTGCTTGGGCGCCCCTAAGAATAGCCTGGAGGTGCAGAAGCCAGTTTTCAATATTAAAAGGAAGTAGGCTCTCCGTCACCTTGCCAACAAAGGTCCGTATAGTTAAAGCTCTGGTTTTCCCAGTAGGGATGTATGGAAGTGAGAGCTGGACCATCAAGAAGGCTGATGGCCGAAGAACGGATGCTTTTGAATTCTGGTGCTGGAGGAGACTCTTGAGAGACCCATGGACTGCAAGAAGATCCAACCTCCCCATTCTGAAGGAAATCAGCCCTGAGTGCTCACTGGAAGGACAGATCCTGAAGCTGAGGCTCCAAGACTTTGGCCACCTCATGAGAAGAGAAGACTCCTTGGAAAAGACCCTGATGCTGGGAAAGATGGAGGGCACAAGGAGAAGGGGACGACGGAGGACGAGATGGTGGGACAGTGTTCTCGAAGCTACCAGCATGAGTTTGACCAAACTGCGGGAGGCAGTGGAAGACAGGAGGGCCTGGCGTGCTCTGGTCCAGGGGGCCACGAAGAGGCGGACACGACTAAACAACAACAACTACAACAACAGGGCTCTCTGTGGATGGAGACAGGGCTGTGTGTGTGTGTGTGTGTGTGTGTGTGTGTGCATGTCCCGCTGTGAGGTCATATCCAGCAGAATTAAAACTGAACCTTTTGAATTCCAAATCCCGACACCATATTCTATTATTGTAGATTTGTGGTTCAATTACTTTCTGTGTGCGTTGATCTTAAATTATCGTTGCTTATTTTTCTTATCAATAAATTTGCTTTATCTTTTTTTGTAAACCACTCTGAGGGCTGTTGAATGCACTCTGGGAATGGAGTTGAGAGATGACCTAACCTGGGGAGAGAACAGCAAAGACCTGGTGAAGAGAGCACAGCAGAGGTTATATTTTCTGAGAATCCTCCGGAAAAACAATCTCTCAAAGGACCTGGGGAAAAACAATGCTTTCCAGGGTTGTAAAGACTGCAGAGAGAATAATTGGGTGCACTCTTCCCACCTTGGATCAAATCTACGCTTCCAGGTGCCACAAGGAAGCTGCAGAGATAGCGCAGGATAGTGCGCACCCCGGAAATGATCTCTTTCAGCTTCTGCCTTCTGGAAGAAGGGCCAGGGTTATAAAGACTAGGACTAGCCGTCTGAGAAACAGTTTCTATCCAAATGCAATTCTGGTTCTAAACGCAGCATAAGGGGTCTCTATAGTATAGTGTATTTTAAAATGGGGTTTTAGAGGTTTTTAGGGGTTTTTGAATGTTTTATGTAGTTTTGTAGTAGTTTTATGTAGTTTTTCAATTTCATTGTCCTGCATGGGACAATGACAATAAAGATATCGTAATCGTTGCTGGCGGGCTGTTTTCTTTTTTACCATCCAGCAGTGTGTTTGTTGTGAAACCCCTGCTGAATCAGGCCAATGGTCCCTCCAGCCCAGCATCCTGTTCTCACAGCGGCCACTCAGATGCCCCAGTGGGAAACCTGTAAGCAGGATCCGACCCCAAGAGCAAGTCTCCCCTCTTGCGTTTTCCAGCAACTGGCCTTCGGAAGCATTGCTTCCTCCAGCTGTGGAGGCAGAGACACAGCCATTCTGGCTAGCAGCCATCGATAGCTCTCTCCTCCTCCATGAATTTGTCTAGACCTCTTAGAAATCCATCCACGTTGCTGGCCATCCCTGTCTCCTGGGGGAGAGGATTCCACTGTTGGACTGCGTCGCACGAAGGACTTCATTTTAGCTGTCCCGTTTTACATGCCATCAAATTAGAGCGGACATTGCAGTCCGCACAGGGAACAAAACTACAGATCCAGCCCTGGTCCGAGGCACAGATCCTCATGAAGCTTCAGGATTATTATTATTATTATTATTATTATTATTATTATTATTATTTAACCCGAGGAGAGCAGAACCACCAATAAACAACGGAAGACAGCTGTGGGCATGAGAGGTGACCTAGGAATTAGTTGTTTAGCGGGAGATCCCTTGAAAATAATTTCGAGCCCCTTGGAGCCGTGTTTTTGCATTATGCTGAAGCTAAACACAGGGACGCGGATGGAGCCTAGGACTTGCCGATCAGAAGGTCGGCGGTTCAAATCCCCGCAATGACGGGGTGAGCTCCCGTTGCTCGGTCCCTGCTCCTGCCAACCTAGCAGTTCGAAAGCACGTCAAAGTGCAAGTAGATAAATAGGTACCGCTCCGGCGGGAAGGTAAACGGCGTTTCCGTGCGCTGCTCTGGTTCGCCAGAAGCGGCTTAGTCCTGCTGGCCACATGACCCGGAAGCTGTACGCCGGCTCCCTCGGCCAATAAAGCGAGATGAGCGCAGCAACCCCAGAGTTGGCCACAACTGGACCTAATGGTCAGGGGTCCCTTTACCTTTTTTAAAGCTAAAAAGCCCTGAAGCTGTGATCTGTAGTGTTCCGCCAATGGAGATAGATTTGATCTGTGATTTGGATGGGAAGGAGATAAGCCCCTTAGGGTATGTGGGTGTAATTTTAAAAGCATCCATTTTAAAAGAAATTGTGTGTGTGTGTGTTCCCTTTTGCACTCTCCCCCCTCCCTGACTTCCATGCCTTCCTCATTTTCTGCCTCTCTTTCCATTCCTCCAGATTACTCCCCCTCTCCCCTCTCGGCCACTGAGATTCCTGTTCTTGGGTTCTCTTCCAAGCCTTGGAAAGCACGGTCTGCTGAAGGAGGAAGTGGGAGGAAGAGAAAGAGGGAGCGCGCTTTGGTCTTCCAGCTTCCTTCTGCAGTTCTACGTGCTTTTTTTGTGGGGGAGAGTTAATGCCTTCACCATATCATGATAAAGGAGGCAGTGAGCTGCTGGGGAAGGAGATCAGATGGGGCCAGGGGAAGTCCTAAATACACAATCCTGTTCTTTATATTACCGTATTTTTCGCTCTATAAGACGCACTTCCCCCTCCTAAAAAGTAAGGGGAAATGTGTGTGCATCTTATGGAGCGAATGCAGGCGGGAGGCTCTGCTCAGAGCTCCCTTTAAAGAGCCGTGTGGAGCGTGTGTGCGGCTCTTGGGGGCCTTTCCCCGAGGAAAAGAGCTCCGCGTGCTCTTTAAAGAGTTTTTGATCTTGCATTTTCATGCATTTCAGGCTCTTGGGGGAGCCTTCATCCCGCTGCCCTGAAGAGGCTGTGTGCGGCTATCCCAGAAGCCAGATCCCTCTTGCTGTTCTGGCTTCTGGGATTCAGAATTTCTTCTTTTCTTGTTTTCCTCCTCCAAAAACTAGGTGCGTCTTACGGTCTGGTGCGTCTTATAGAGCGAAAAATACGGTGGCGCCGGCCATTATATTTTTCTCCTTTTCGTTATAAATAAATGGTCCTCTTCAACCAGGCCTTGGGCTGATTAACATCTAATGCCCTTTTAAACGTGGGGTGAGGGGTTTCTTTTTGTTTGTGTTCTTAATTATGCATTTTGTGGTTTTTGATCTTGCATTTTCATGTTGCGAACCGCCCCAAGAACCACAAATGAAGGGTAGCATGCAAATACAATAATAACAGATAGAAAGAAAAATTGCAGGAGCAATTGCAACGTCAAACCCCGATGCAACGATTCAGAAGGGTGCTATTGTACTGTTGAGAGTGTATTAACTTGTGGTCTGTGTGTGTGGTTTGGGAGCTGCACGGTCAAGGGAAAAAACAATGTTGCCCAGGGTTGTAAAGTCTGTGGAGAGAATAATTGGGTGCACTCTTCCCACCTTGGATCAAATCTACGCTTCTAGGTGCCATAAGAAAGCGGCAGAGATAGCGCAGGATAGTGCGCACCCCGGAAATGATCTCTTTCAGCTTCTGCCTTCTGGAAGAAGGCCCAGGGTTATAAAGACTAGGACTAGCCGCCTGAGAAACAGTTTCTATCCAAATGCGATTTTGGTTTTAAACGCAGTGTAAGGTAGTCTCTACGGGAGTATATTGTATTTAATTATGGGGTATCAGAGTTTTTAGGAGGCTAACCAGGCTGGGATAGCAGGCTTGTTGGTTTCTGAATGTCTGATGCAGATTTTCAATTTTGTTGTTCTGTATGGGACAACGACAATAAAGATCATTGTATCGTATAGTAGCCGAGGGTAGCGAAGGCTGCTAAGAGGCCCAAGGAAACTAAGCAGACAGGACTCCCCCACGGCCCCCGGAGCCCCCAAGGCTGTTTCCCTCCTCCAGCTGGGCCTGAAGCCAGATCGAAGCAACCACCACCGTCCAAGACAGTCTAGGGACAATAGCCTTGAAGATCCCATGTGGGGGGGGGGAGAAGGAGGGGACTGTTTCATCTGCTTGCCCACCCACGCATTTCGGCCCCCTCTCCTTACTGTGGACACATGTGATGTGTTCTTCTCTCAGGGGGCTGTGCTGCGCTGCCTTCTCGCCGGGTCTCTCTTGGCTGCCTTCGGTGGCCAGGTCGCCTTCTAGCCTGATCCCGGAAGGATCCAGCGGCCTGTCTTTGTCCCGGGGCCCCTGGAACAGCTCCTCCGCCGCGTGGCCCCCGATGCTACAGACGTTGCTGATGAGAATGGTGGCGTCCGTGACTCCGGGGAGGGAGCAGAGGTCGCCGTCGGGAGTGAGGGAGGCAAAGCCGTTGGGGAGGGCGTCCATGGGGCCTGCAGCGCGCGAGAGAGAGGCGGGAGGGTTTCAGAGGCCTCGCAGGGACCCACATACGTTAATAGCAGCACCCCCCAAAACTACTACACATTTCGGAAAGCGGTTTCTTCACCCGTCTCGTGAGATATCGGTGCCAAGCTTGGAGCGACGAGGCGGGGGAGACTGTTCTCATCAGTGTTTGGACACTGCCCCAACCCATTTTGAACCAAGACGATTCCAAACAATTTTGACACCTCTGAGGTTATCATTGACCAAGATGGCGGGCTGGAACGTTCAGGGCTGCACTGATTTTCAACCAAATATGAAAATAAACTACCGTATTTTTCGCTCTATAAGACGCACCAGACCACAAGACGCACCTAGTTTTTGGAGGAAGAAAATAAGAAAAAAATATTCTGAATCTCAGAAGCCAGAACAGCAAGAGGGATCGCTGCGCAGTGAAAGCAGCAATCCCTCTTGCTGTTCTGGCTTCTGGGATAGCTGCGCAGCCTGCATTCGCTCCATAACACACACACACACACACACATTTCCCCTTACTTTTTAGGAGGGAAAAAGTGAGTCTTATAGAGCAAAATAGGGCTGTGCAGTGGTTTGGTAGGAAGAGGAGCTCTAACCTCAGGACTAGGGGTGGGAGGCCAGAAAAACCAACTACTGCCCCCATTTGTCCAGTGCTGAGGGTCAGGCGACCTCTCATCTATGGCCCCTGTGGTAATGGAATCTGTTTGATTCGGGGCCAGACCCTGGCCAGGTATTCTCCAGGTAAGTTCCATGCACAGCCCTAGAAACTAACAAACTACATTATCTATTTATAAATCTCAGGATCCCCGCCCCCCGAATTCCTGGGCAATGCTGGGCACTTTCTGATACTACAGTATATATTTTGTTCTTGTCTTTTCGCTATGCACTGGACGCCTCTTAAGATTTGATGAGCCTCCGCCTATCTTGGGAGACAACGGAGGAGGACTTCACCAAATTTCTCATGACTGTTCCTGAGATCAAAGACCAGGTTTTTTATCTGTGTTTGGATGCAACTGGACGCCATTTAGATGGCAGAGAGAAATTCGAAATGGAGTCTCCTTCTGGAAATTCCTGCAGCCAAGCTGGTGCCCAATGTCTGCTTTCCCTTTGGGAAAAGTGAGAGGGGGTCTTGTCGTCTGGGGAGCCCAGGACCTCCAGACACACAGCCTGGTCTTGTGCCCAGGCAGAGCGAACGTTGCAAAGCTGCACTGATTCTAACCACCAACTCTGAAACTGCATTGATTTCTTAGATCTCTTAAGCGACACCCGGTACAGTACCTGCTGCTTAAGAATATAGGGAAGAAGTTGCCTTATTACTCAGACAACTCATCCATCTAAGCTCAATAAGATTTACTCCCAGGGAAAGCAGCTCTCAAGAGCAGTGTTTCTCAGACTTGGGTATGGACTACGACTCCCATCATCCCTGACCGCTGGTCCTGCTAGCTAGGGATGATGGGAGTTGTAGTCCAACTAGTGATGTGAGGTGATAATATTCTCGAGAATGAGAATATTCTCTGCTAGAAAATTCTCCGGAGAATATTCTCCACAAACTACAAATTCTAATGTAAGAACCAGTTTTACAACCCAAATTTAAAAAACTAGTAAATAATAAGTCAAGCTGTAATAAAAATTTAGACCTTCTATGAGCCTACTGTAATAATAATTCAAGTTTAATGCTATAATATTGTCGTTTCAAATTTAGGCCTACAACCACAGTTTTAGAACTACTTAAGTATTTGCAGTAGGCCCACTGTACTATGTTTCCCGTGTAATGCTACAATTTTTGTGCTCTTTTATATAGCCGGTGCGGGGACGCGGGTGGCTCTGTGGGTAAAACCTCAGTGCCTAGGGCTTGCCGATCGCATGGTCGGCGATTCGAATCCCCGCGGCGGGGTGAGCTCCCGTCTTTCGGTCCCAGCTCCTGCCCACCTAGCAGTTCGAAAGCACGCTTAAGTGCAAGTAGATAAATAGGTACCGCTTTATAGCGGGAAGGTAAAGGGCGTTTCCGTGTGCTGCGCTGGTGCCGGCTCACCAGAGCAGCTTCATCACGCTGGCCACGTGAGCCGGAAGTATCTCCGGACAGCGCTGGCCCCCGGCCTCTTAAGTGAGATGGGCGCACAACCCTAGAGTCGGACACGACTGGCCCGTACGGGCAGGGGTACCTTTACCTTTATATAGCCGGTACGATTGATATTATGATGGTCGTTTCAAATTTAGGCCTATCAAAGAATGTGAATTCACTGCGTTGCCCCATTGAATAGAAGTGTCCGTACAGTTTTTGGTTGCCATCTGAACAAGTACGTTAACTAATTATATAATTTTCAATGCATTAAAAAGAATGTTCTCCTATTTTAAATGAAAATTCTCTAATACAGTGGTGCCCCGCAAGACGAATGCCTCGCTAAACGAAAAACCCGCAAGACGAAAGGGTTTTCCGATTTTTTAGCGGCTTCGCAAGACGAATTTCCCTATGGGCTTGCTTCGCAAGACGAAAGCCCACAGGGAAATCTCTGGGGACAGCGGGGAAGCGCAGCGCGCCTTCTCCTCTGTTCCCGGACCTGTCCTGAAGGCTTGCGGTGGGAGGAGGGTTTTTCCTCCCCACCGCCAACATTCAGAACAGCATTCTGAATGTTGGTGGTGGGGAGGAAAGCCCTCCTCCCACCGCAAGCCTTCAGGACAGGTCCGGGAACAGAGGGGAAGGTGCGCAGCGCTTCTCCTCTGTTCCCGACCTGTCTTGAAGACTTGCGGTGGGAGGAAGGTTTTCCTCCCCACCGCCAACATTCAGAAGGCTGTTCTGAAGGCTGACGGTGGGAAGAAAAGCCCTTCTCCCGCCGCCAGCCTTCAGAAGAGTTCCCCCAGGGCTGCCTAGGCTGCGGATAGCAGCCTGCTGCCCCGCGCGAGGGGCGCTCTTAAGCAGAGCGCCCCGCGCGAGGGGCAGACATTCGCAGCTTGGGGAGCCCTGCAGGACTTCCCCGCAGGGCTCTCCAAGCTGCGGATAGCAGCCTGCTGCCCCACACGAGGGGCGCTCTTAAGCAGAAGGCTGTTCTGAAGGCTGGCGGTGGGGAGAAAAGTCCTTCTCCCCCCGCCAGCCTTCAGAAGAGGTCCGGGGACAGACTGTCCCCGGACCTGGTCTGAAGGCGGTCTCCATAGGAACGCATTAATTGATTTTCAATGCATTCTTATGGGAAACCGTGCTTCGCAAGACGAAAAACTCGCAAGAAGAAAAAACTTGCGGAATGAATTAATTTCGTCTTGCGAGGCACCACTGTATTCTCATTAATCGAGAATATTCTGCAAAAGATTATTCTAGAGAATTTAACATCACTAAGTCCAACAACCGCGGGAGTTTGAGAAAATACTGCAACGCCTCGAAGGAGGCCATCTTCACAGCCTAGGACCCTCGTACCTACAGGATCGCCTCTCCCGGTACGCCCCACGGAGAGCCTCAAGGTCCATAAACAGCAACACCCTAGTGGTCCCGGGCCCTAAGGAAGTCAGATTAGCCTCAACCAGAGCCAAGGCCTTTTCAACTCTGGCCCCGGCCTGGTGGAACGCTCTGCCTCATGAGACCAGGGCCCTGCAGGATCTGATTTCTTTCCGCAGGGCCTGTAAGACAGAATTGTTCCGCCGTGCCTGTGGCTTGGAGCCAATTTGATTCCCTCCCCCTCTTTTTTTTTCTTTTTCCTTTTCTCCTCCTGTGATGAGGCTGCATTTTAATATTTTAATGTTTCAATATTTTAATGTTGTATTTTAATGTTGTATTCAAGTTGTATTCATTCAACTTGTTTTTATTATTGCTTGTTAGCTGCCCTGAGCCCGGCCTTGGCTGGGGAGGGCGGGGTAGAAATAATAATAATAATAATAATAATAATAATAATAATAATAATTATCATCATCATCATCATCATCTTTCCCAGCTCAACTTTGAGATGCTAGGGATTGAACCTGGAACCTTTGCCACGGAAAGGAAGTTCAGGTGCATTATCACTGAGCTTGTCATGACCACTCACCACTTGGTTTCTCCCTAAGGAAGAGGAGGGAAAACACCAGCCCTTCTCCATCAACCTGGCCGGGACAGAATGCCACCTGCCTCCCCTTCACCCCATCCACAGGCATCCTGTTGGTCTTCGTAACAACTGCGTAAACAGATGTGCATTGTCTCCTCTGCCATAGCATCTATAAACACCGCATTTTTCGCTCTATAAGACGCACTTTTCCCCTCCTAAAAAGTAAGGGGAAATGTGTGTGCGTCTTATGGAACGAATGCAGGGGGGGCAGGCAGCTATCCCAGAAGCCAGAACAGCGAGAGGGATCGCTGCGCAACGCCTCTTGTTCTGATGCCTTCACAGCGATGCAAGATGAAGGACGGAAGGGAGCCCTTAAGGAGCCCCTTCCGTCCCTCATCCTGCTTCGCTGGGAAGCCAGCAGACCAAGAGGCGCTGTGCAGCTCTCCCTCTTGCTCTGCTGGGTTCAGCAGAGCAGCGCAGCGCTTCTTCAGTGACACGGGAGGAGGTAAGGAAGGGACTCCGTAAGGGCTCCCTTCCTTTCCTCCTCCCGCTTCGATGAAGAGTGTTGCTTTGTCTCGCCCGCCTCCTCCGATCCCCCCAGCAGGGACAACACTGATAGGCGGCCAGCAGATCCAGCTTCCCCAAAGGTGGAAGATCCTCCCTCCTCTTCAACATTTGATTCAGTCATTTTGGACTCACCGCTGTCCATGGAGACGCAGGTTAATTCTGTGTCCAGGGCAGCTGTCTACCAACTCCATCTGGTGCACAGGATGAGACCCTCCCTGCCCACGGACTGTCTCGCCAGAGTGGTGCTCTGGTTATCTCCCGCTTGGACTACTGCAATGCGCTCTACGTGGGGCTACCTTTGAAGGTGACCCGGAAACTGCAACTAATCCAGAATGCGGCAGCTAGACTGGTGACTGAGAGTGGCCGCCGGGACCACATAACACCGGTCCTGAAAGACCTACATTAGCTCCCAGGACGTTTCCGAGCACAATTCAAAGTGTTGGTGCTGACTTTTAAAGTCCTAAACGGCCTTGGTCCTGTGTACCTGAAGGAGCATATCCACTCCATTGTTCAGCCTGGACGCTGAGATCCAACGCCGAGGGCCTTCTGGTGGTTCCCTCATTGCGAGAAGTGAGGTTACAGGGAACCAGACAGAGGGCCTTCTCGGTGGTGGCGCCCGCCCTGTGGAACGCCCTCCCATCAGATGTGAAGGAAATAAGCAGCTATCCTATCTTTAAAAGACATCTGAAGGCAGCCCTGTTCAGGGAAGTTTTAAATATTTAACGCTGTATTTTTTTTAACACTTGATTGGGAGCCGCCCAGAGTGGCTGGGGAAGCTCAGCCAGATGGGCGGTGTATAAATAATAAATTATTCCTATTCTTATATTTTTTATGGTCGGGTGCGTCTTATAGAGCGAAAAATACAGTATCTGGTGGAAACGGAGCAGAGGGGCAAGCGGCTTTCCCAGAGGCTCACCTAGTGAACAGCCGGGGCAGGATTTGAACTGGGCACCATCCAGCCTTCACTGTGATGCTAGCCCACCTCGTATACAAGCAAACACGGTGGAAAGGCACACCAGTTTAAGAAGGCACAGGCAGGTATTTAAAACTGCGGCAGGCCAGGTCCGCCAGGCTTCCCCTCCCCTCGACAGTCATACCCTGGTGGGAGAGAAGGGACAGGGAAGGGTCTTTTCATCGGCTTTGCCCAGCTCCATCAGGCACCTCCTGCCCCTGAACTGTGCCAGTGGGGCGTCTCGACCCCCATCGTTCTGCCCAGACGCTGAGGTCCAGCTCCGAGGGCCTTCTGGCGGTTCTCTCATTGCGAGAAACAAAGCTACAGGGAACCAGGCTGAGGGCCTTCTCGGTGGTGGCACCTGCCCTGTGGAACGCCCTCCCATCAAATGTCAAGGAAATAAACAACTACCCGACACTTAGAAGACATCTGAAGGCAGCCTTGTTCAGGGAAGTTTTCAATGTGTGACATTTTAATGTATTTTTAATCTTTGTTGGAAGCTGCCCAGAGTGGCTGGGGAGACCCAGCCAGAGGGGCGGGGTACAAATAATAAATTATTATTATTATTATTGGAAGAACTGTTTTTATTTTCCTCTTCCCTCCCTGCCCCTCTTTCCTTGTGTGCTGCGTAGTTGTGTGTTTTTGTTAAGAGCCTAAGCCTGCAGGTAGGGTCTCGTTCCGATTGTGCGTAAACTGCTCTGGGAGCCTTTTTTGGCTGAGGAGGAGGGTGCTGACGTGCCGAATAAATACACGAATAAACAAGAAACGCAGCACGCTACACATAATCCACACAGCGCAACTAGCTAGCCCCCACAAACACCAGGAGGGGTCGAAGGGCAGCGGTTAAACGTGAGCTTTACCTCCGTCTCCATCCAGGCTGTGCTCTGCCTCTCCGCCCTTTCTAGTCCTGGGGGAGGCGTGGGCCCCTCCGCCAGGGTACTTGAGCAGGCCGGCGGCTTCCTCCTCCAGCTCGGCGGCTCCGGGGTCTTTGTCGAAGCTGACCCTCTGCAGCTCCACGTACTGAGGGTAGGGCGAGGCGTCGTCCATCAGGGCCCCCAGCAAGCTGAGGCGAGAAGAGGCCGGAGGGGGCGAGGAGGACGACGACGCAGGGAACGCCCCGTCCAAGTCGTAGTCCAGGTGGGGCTCGGGAGGGCGGGGCTTGAAGCGGGCGGGGCGGGGCCTGCGCTTGGCCCCGCCCCGGCAGTCCTCCTCCCGCAGGGGGCAGCTTTTCTTGTATAGAGGGAGGTGGTCGTCGTCGGGCTGCGAGCCGGGCGAGAGGGACAGGGACGAACGTGCCCGCTTTGCCCCCGCTGCTCCCCCTCCCCGCCGGCGCCCCCTGGAGGCCATCTTGCCCCACAGCTTCCAATGGAAAGCCAGGGAGGAGCTCTTGGAGTAGAGGAGCATGCGGAAGGCCCGCAGGGCACGCCGGCGCTGGCGGCGGAAGCAGCGCGACCTCGGCGCCCCCAGGAGCTGCGGGCGCCTCCGGGAGCCGGACCCCGTGGCCACGTCGAAGGGCCAGGCCCGGCCCCCGCTCCGGGGGACCTTCGCCCTGCCGGCTTTGCTCTGGGCCGGGTGGGACTGGCCCACGCCGGCCACCTCCCAACCGGACATGCAGGGGAGGTCCCACCTCCCTTCTTCCTCCTCGCTGGCGGAGGACGAGGGGCTGAAGCCCAGGGGCTGCTTCTTCGCGTAGGCCAGGCGCCGGTTCCCCTCGAAGCAGCCGCCGTGCTTGCGCTCCGGCTCGCCCCACTCCTGGGAGGGGCGGCACAGCTTGTCCCGGTGCCCCGTGGGGTCGCGGAGGCTGGGGGACGGGCCCCCCCAATACTTCTCGTCTTGAAACATTTCCTTCATGGTGCCGACGTGGCTGCGGGGGGAGAGAGAGAGAAAGAAAGAAAGGGCTGCGTTACGGTCATGGGAGAAGAGTAGGAGGGGCTTCCGCACTGAGAAAACCAGAGGCGACAGGACGCATGGAGATACCAGTATACCTGAAGGAGCGTCTCTACCCCCATCGTTCAGCCCAGACACTGAGGTCCAGCACCGAGGGCTTTCTGGCGGTCCCCTCATTGTGAGAAGCAAAGCTAAAGGGAACCAGGCAGAGGGCCTTCTCGGTAGTGGCGCCCACCCTGTGGAACGCCCTCCCATCTGATGTCAAAGAGATAAACAACTACCTGACATTCAGAAGACATCTTAAGGCAGCCCTCTTCAGGGAAGTTTTTAATGTATGACATATTAGTGTATTTTTGGTACTTGTGGAAGCCGCCCAGAATGGCTTGGGAAACCCAGCCAGATGGGCGGGGTACAAATAATAAATTATTATTATTATGGAGATGGCTGCTTGTTTAGCATAGTGTGCATGTCTAGCATTGGGCACAGGCAGGAGACGTTGTACAGAATGCAGAAACACTTAGGTGGACGTAAGACCCAGTTCCTGCCTGGCCCTCCCAGCTTGCCTTCAAGCAACCTTTCCAAATATCTTTGCATCCATGAAGACCAGACAGTGCTTTAATGCGTTTAAGAAAAACCACAAACACCAAAGCACGTCGGAAGCTGGACTGCGTACCTCCAAGACTACACTTCCTACACAGGTGGTGGCTAAGTGGTTAAGGCAGTGGGCTGGGCTCTGCGAGCATGGGTTCAAATCCCATCCTTGGTGTACACTGGGAGTTACGTTTTGAGAGCCAGTGTGGTGCAGTGTCTCAAGACTAGGAGCTGGGAAGGACCAGGGTTCAAATTCCCACTCAGCCATGAAGCTCTCACAAGGCGACTTTGGGGGAGTGGCTGCCTCTCAGCCTAACCTACCTCACAAGGCTGTTGCAATGATCCAACAGGGATGGGGAGAACAATGTATGCTACCTTCAGCTACTTAGAGAAAAACTTTGTATATAAATGCAATAAATAATGAAAAGTTCAGATAACTCAATGCCCTTTTTCTTCCCTTTCAAAGCAAGGGAGAACGTTTGCCCCTGAAGATATTTGCACAAAGCTATCTGTAAAATGTGACTCCAGTTTGAGCCACCGTTTGGGAATTTGTTCCTCCATTTTTCTTCTTCTGCACACAGTTCCCAATACTGATTCCTGGCTCCCTTTAAACTAGTCTCGCATGTTTCATGCAGATTAGGGGAAAAGCTTTCCACACACCTGAGATGACCTGGCATTCCCCTGCCAACTGGAGTGCTTGCTCATTATACCTGGCTGGCTTCACTCAGTGTGGGTGTTACATCCCATGACAGAAAACTCCGCTGCCAAAGAGGGAGCTGAACAAGACGGTCCCTAAACCAGGGCTGGAAAGCTCAACTGAAATATCTGAAGGTGCAGGAGCTTGCAGCAAAATTAGGATGGGCTTCCCGGCTCAATGAACGCCAACCTCCCCCTGCCCCCCCCAGCCTCAGGCAAGGGGGCCGCTGCCACATTATTCACTTAGTTACAGGACAGATAAGAGAAAGGACTTCTTCACGTAGCACATACTTAAACTATGGCACTTGCTCCCGCAGGAGGCATTAACGGCCACAAACCTAGATGGCTTTTAAAGAGGACTGGACAAATTCATGGAGGAGGGTTATGGATGGCTAGTAGCCATGATGCCTCTGCCCTGTCTCCTTCTGAATACCAGCTGCTGGAAACCATCGAAGGAGAGTGTGCTCTGATGCTCAGGTCCTCCTTTTGGGTTTCCCACAGGCATCTGGTTAGCTGCTATGAGGATGCTGGACTAGATATGGTCCTCTGTGGCCTGATTTAGCAGGTGCTTCTTATGCCACGCAAAGCGGGTAGAAGAATGCAGGTTCAAGAGGACATCGTAGAAAACCGAGGGTTTGACACAAACCTGTTTGCCGAGTGAAGTGTAACTCGGAAAACTGAGGTTAGTGTCAAACCCTCAGTTATCTGCAAAAGCCAGTACGGTGGTTACATACGCTTCAGGTTACAGACTCCGCTAACCCAGAAATAGTGCTTCAGGTTAAGAACTTTGCTTCAGGATGAGAACAGAAATCGTGCTCTGGCGGCACGGCGGCAGCAGGAGGCCCCATTAGCTAAAGTGGTGCTTCAGGTTAAGAACAGTTTCAGGTTAAGTACGGACCTCCGGAACGAATTAAGTACTTAACCCGAGATACCACTGTATAGGAGAGTGTAACTCCATCTCTCTCTCTCTCCTATACTGGCTTTCAGTATGGGAATAAGGCTGGGAAGGCAAAGTGCAAAGGGGAGAGGAAACCAAATCGCACCGCCTTGTCATTTACTTTGACTGACAGTCCCTTACTTTGGCAGAGACATCCAGCCACCTGAGAGTCTTTTACCTGCAGATGCTTAAGACACCAAGTTTTCTGAATGCAAAGGACCTGCTGTCCCACTGTGGTCCCAACTGGAAGGTTGGAAAGTGCCCAACTCAGACCTTTGGGGGGGCTCCATCCAGCTCAGGAGCCTCTCCCAGCCTTACCAAGAGACGTTGCTGGGGATCAAACCTGGGACCTTCACACATGCACTACCCCCAAGCCAATTCCCTTTCCCTCCAGAGGTGTGCACTTTGGCTCAACAACACACAGGAACTCTCCAGAGTTTCCTAAGAACGAAAGAAACACCTGCTGGATCACCTAGCCCAGCACCCTGTTCTCACAGCGGCCGACCAGATAAGAAACCCGTAAGCAGGACGTAACTGCAGTGGCACCCTTTTCCCCTACAGCAGTTTCCAGAAACTGGCATTCAGAAGCATCGCTGGATGGAGCCGAAGCAGTAACCCTCCTGCCATCAACATAGTCCTTCTCCTCCCGGAGGCGTCTTCCTCCTCTTACCTAGAGACGCCGCTGGTGGCTGAACCCAGGACCTCCTGCATGGAACCACAGAACGGTAGACTTGGAAGGGACCCCCAGGGTCATCCAGCCCAACCCCCTGCAATGCGTGCAGAGCAGGTGCTCTAACCACTGCCCCGCCATGCCCTCTTCCCCTTCACTGAGCAGCAAGCAGATATATATATATATAGAGAGAGAGAGAGAGAGGGACCCCTGACCATTAGGTCCAGTCGTGGCCGACTCTGGGGTTGCAGTGCTCATCTCGCTTTACTGGCCGAGGGAGCCGGCGTCCAGCTTCCGGGTCATGTGGCCAGCAGGACTAAGCCGCTTCTGGCGAACCAGAGCAGCGCACGGAAACGCCGTTCACCTTCCTGCCAGAGCGGTACCTATTTATCTACTTGCACTGGTGTGCTTTCGAACTGCTAGGTTGGCAGGAGCAGGGACCAAGCAATGGGAGCTCACCCCGTCGCGGGGATTCGAACCGCCGACCTTCTGATCGGCAAGTCCTAGGCTCTGTGGTTTAACCCACAGCGCCACCCGCATCCCATACACACACACACACACACATATAATATATTTCTTCTCCAGACACAAACAGGCCGAGTTTCCCTACCACCCCCACCCAGTCCTGCCCCCTGACCTCCCTCAGCCCTTTAGGAAGGGGGCGAGTCTGGCAGGGACCTGCCTGCCTGCAAGGGAATCTAGGTGCACCTCTCACGGAGACCCCATGGGGTGGGGGGTGGGGAGGGGGCGTGGCTGGGCAGCGTTGGTGGGGGGGAGCCCAATACAAAGAGGGGGAGGGGAGGGGGCGTGGCCGGGGAGATAACCGGGCGGGTTAACCTGGGCGAGGTGTGGGGCGAGGGGGCCAGCCGCAGAGGACGACGGGAAAGGAGGGTTGGGGGGCGAGGAGAGGAGGGTCCCGCGGTGAGGGAGGCCGGGGAGGCCCAGGGACGGGACCCGGCCCCTCAGCGCGCGCGGGGGCGCCTCACCTTGTCCCGCAGCGGGGAGAGAGGCGCGGGACGCGGCAGAGGCCTCTCTCTCACGCCTCGCCTCCCAGCGCCGCCGCCGCCGCCGCCTCCTTCCCTCAGGAGCCGCCGCGGCTGCCGGCGCCGCCCAAAGGCGTCATCAGCCGGCGTCGGGGCGGGGCCACGCCGACGGAGGAGGGCGGGGCGGGGCAGCCCCTCGTCACCTCTCCTTGCCCAGCGACGTCACGACGCAAGCCTCAGCATCCGGGCATTTCTGCCTCAGTCCTGGCGTAACGGTTGCTTGACGGAGGGGTTGCGGAGTCCCAGCAGCGTCGCGTTCTTTGCACGTCGCCGCTGCCCTAACTCCTGAGGCGGCGGCCCCGTCGGGCGCTGTCCGACTACGACTCCCGTCATCGCTCGCGGCTTGCCGCTGAGGCCGACGGGAGCTGTAGTCCATCAGCGTCTGGAGAAACGGGGGGCCCTAAAAGAAAGAAAAAATATAAATATCAATGCGACAGGAGCGTAACAATCCCACATACGGAGACAATATCTAGTATTCCAGAAGCCGGCTTCCCTCAGCCCGCTGCCATCCAAGGGCTTTTCCGACTACAACTCCCGTCAGCCCCTGGGAACCAGCACACCTGCGCTGGCAGGGGCTGTCGGGAATTGTAGTCCAGAATCCTGTGGAAACTATTATTATTAATTACATTTGTATACCGTCTTTTAGCTGAGGACCTCAGGGTTAGGGTTCGCAGCATTAAAAAAGTTTGTTGGGGTGCTGGGTGGGGTGAACTACAGTTCCCAGAATTCTTTGGGGGGAAAGACTTGGAGACCCAGGGGTGGCCCCTGGCAATGTTGGTGCCAGAGAACTGGCCATTGTGTACGTGTTGCTGTTTAGTCCTTTAGTCGTGTCCACCTCTTCGTGACCCCCTGGACCAGAGCACGCCAGGCCCTCCTGTCTTCCACTGCCTCCCGCAGTTTGGTCAGACTCATGCTGGTAGCTTCGAGAACACTGTCCCACCATCTCGTCCTCCGTCGTCCCCTTCTCCTTCTGCCCTCCATCTTTCCCAACATCAGGGTCTTTTCCAGGGAGTCTTCTCTTCTCATGAGGTGGCCAAAGTCTTGGAGCCTCAGCTTCAGGATCTGTCCTTCCAGTGAGCACTCAGGGCTGATTTCCTTCAGAATGGAGAGGTTGGATCTTCTTGCAGTCCATGGGACTCTCCAGAGTCTCCTCCAGCACCAGAATTCAAAAGCATCCATTCTTTGGCGATCAGCCTTCTTTACGGTCCAGCTCTCACTTCCATACATCACTACAGGGAAAACCAGAGCTTTAACTATATGGACCTTTGTTGGCAAGGTGATGTCTCTGCTTTTTAAGATGCTGTCTAGGTTTGTCATTGCTTTTCTCCCAAGAAGCAGGCGTCTTTTAATTTCATGACTGCTGTCACCATCTGCAGTGATCATGGAGCCCAAGAAAGTAAAATCTCTCACTGCCTCCATTTCTTCCCCTTCTATTTGCCAGGAGGTGATGGGCCCAGTGGCCATGATCTTCGTTTTTTTGATGTTGAGCTTCAGACCATATTTTGCGCTCTCCTCTTTCACCCTCATTAAAAGGTTCTTTAATTAGAGGTGAATGCCATTGTGTACACTCACCTCTAATTCTAAGATGTCAAAACAAAATAAACTATCAAAATACACAGGGCGGGTGCACATACGTATGTTGTTTGTTTGTTTGTGTGTGTTTGTTTGTTCCTCTGCGCTCCCTCCCATCGCTGAGCCCTGGAGACGGAAGTTAATTGGGAGAGGGTGTGATAGGAATTTTGAGGTCTTAGATATATGTTCAGTGTTCATAAGTGTACCAACCAAGCACATACACAGATCAGCACAGGAGGACTGACCTGGGACCATTTTGATTCCCAAACTGAGCAAATGTTTTCTTGGCAAGGTCAAAGTGGGAAAACTCCCATTGTCTCTTTCCTCACAAATCCTGTCTTAAGGGCACATTTAAGATATGAATAGGGTGTGAGCCTGTGACCTGGCCCAGGAACTAAGTATTTATCACTACAAAAGAATGGCCGGGCTCCCCAGGCAATCCAATCAAGTAACCTGCCAGACAGGAGATAAACAAGGACAGGAGAAAAACATTCAAATTTCTGTTTGGACCGCCTTTTTTGTGATGTAGGTGTGATGTATCTCAGGGGTGGTCTTAGGTTACACCCCTTCTGTGATGTATGTATGATGTTTCTGGGGGTGGTCTTGATCTACAGGGTGGCAATTTCAAAAGTCTTAATAAGGCCTTGCACGCCATTATTCTAGGTTCCTCCTCCGTCCTCCTCCGTGTGAGGGGAGCACCCTGTTGCAACAGATCAATAAAGATCAAACTTACTAGCTGCTTTGCTTCTCAATGTTCTCTGGTTGGCCTCTATTATCTTCTCCTACCAATAGGGAACCTATGTAAGGACTCTATATGGGCTCTTGGATACCCCATAAGGGAAAAGGGCACTTTTTGTTTACAACAAGGGGCAGACATCCCATAGTCTGTGCTACCATTTACAGGTTTGCGCTGGACTGGAGCTTGCAAGCTTGAAATGAATGAGGTGGAGATAAGGTTGCTGGTTCAGGAGCATCCAGACCTGAGACCTAGGGGCAGCCCCCAGGGATGCCATGGGGCGGCCCACCCCAGTGTTTCTTCCCTCACCCTCATCTATGTAGATGTTTGCACCCAGCAGAGTTGTAGTGCTCTGGTCAGTGCTATGACTTCTGCGTCCTGGGATGAGGTTGGGTATTGCTTAAATCCCACCACTAAGCCCTGGAGACGGAGGTTAATTGGGAGAGGGGAGGAGGAATCCAAGGAGAGCAGACCCCCAAAAGGAGAAAATTGTAAGCTGTGAGGGAAGCAAAAGGATACAGACTGTGATCCTTACATCAAAGGCTTAATTAAAATTATAGTGACTCTTCGGTGTTGAGAATAACACACCCAGTGGCAGGCTGTTTGGCATTCTTCATGAAAACTGTTTCACCAGGTGCCTGCACCTGACCCACAATATGAGGGTCATTATAAAGCCTGCAGTTATTTGTTTCCTATATTTATATCCTGCCTGCCTTGTCCCAGGACAGCAAGCGACGAGTGATGAAACAAAAACATATTTAAAAAAACATTTCCAATACAGATTCAGACCGCGAGAGCCCGAAACTTGCTGCTTGCTTAGACTCCCATCTTCCCCAGTGTGTGAGAAACTGGCCTGTGTTTAAAACCTTACACCAAAGATAGATAGATAGATTTATTTATTGCGGCCATTGGCCCATATCGAAAACAATACATCAAAATTTATCCATAAACAATACAATTTAAACAGTTCCAAGTTAAAACACCCATATAAAACCAATTTTACTTCAGTTAAGTAAACACTATACACAATAAGCTCCCTCTATGTAAACCGCAATTCAAATCCATCAGATTTTGGGGGGTATGCGTCTTAGTTCTGGCACTTATTGATGGTTCTTAAGTTTAGCTAAGCTGTCAGAGTCATACAGTGATCCATTTCTCCTCTTTTGAAATAAAACATTAATCAGGTATCTAGCGACTGCAAGGGATCTACTTGTATCTTCGTCGTTTAATAAGTATATTATTTGGGCTTCCTGAGGTCTGTCAGCAATTCTCAATAAATATGGGGCCAGAAACTTGGACCGTGAAGCCGAATATAATGGACAACAGAAGATTATATGATATAACGATTCTATAGATCCACTTTTACAGTCACAGAGGAGTGAGATCTGTCCGTTGGAGAGTCTGTTACCCAACACGTTTGATGGGAAAACATTGAATCTAGCCTTTATAAAGGCATACCTGTGCGTCACCACAGATAAGGTAGTTAAATAAGATGGAAGTTTCGTTGGTGGTGTTAAGCCAAGGTTTATTGGCGAACAGGTGCCACCACCTGTCGCAATATTAAATTGTAAATCCATCTCCTCTAATTTGTGAGTTATAATTCTCTTGGCAGAAATTAAATCCAATTTTAATAGTTCAGATGGAGATAGTCCTAGGGACACAAGTTTCCCATGTATTATTTTTGCCCAGGGGCTAGGGAAGTCATCTCTCCAGAGACACTGTATCAAGTGGAGATTTGGAAGTTTATGCCATAATGCCAACCAGTAACAGAGGATGCATTTCCATAATGTGGTTTCTAGAGATGTAACATTTAGTTCCAGTCGTATAGCAGTATTGCTTACACACCTGGGTAATTTTAGCAACCTTCTTAGAAGCTGGTTTTGGATTACCTCCAAATGGGTTAGATTAACAAAGGGCTCCCATATTGGGATTGCATATGCTATTGTTGCAATCACCTTTGCCTTGAAAACTTTTAGCACTGATGGAATATGGAAAGCCCCATCTGAAAAGAAAAAACGCAGTAGCGCAAAGGAAAGGGCTTTAGCTCTGTTTAATACATATGCAAGATGGACCTTCCAGCCCATGTTGTGTTGGAGAAGGACTCCCAAGTACTGAAATTTAAAGACTTGGTCAATAGCTTTTCCGTCTATTCTCCAATTATAGGTTTTTCGACTCTTGGTGAAAATTAGGACTTTGGACTTACCATGGTTAATTGTAAGAAAATTTGATTTGCAGTAAACATCAAAAATTTTTAATGCCCTCCTAAGGCCGACTCTTGAGAAGGATAGGATCACTGCGTCGTCTGCGTAGAGTAGAAGGGGGCAACGATATTGGGCAAGACGGGGGGCGTTACACCAAAGCAAGGGGAGGAAGGAGTGACCTTTGGCCCTGATCCGTTCTGTTCGTGGAGATGAAAGCGAAAATCCTGGAAAGGGAAGCAACTTCCTTATTGCACAATGGTTTGTTGCACAAGGTCTGCCAATCAACCACGATGGCAAAACCTGAATTTACCAGCATAGGACTGAAAATAGCGTCAGTCACGGCCAAGTGGGTGACATGTGGCAGCTGGTCGCTTCGACTGCCTTACTTTTTCATAACTTGGGCGGAAGTCTTCGACGCTGCTCCCCTCCTCTTGCTCGTAAGCTGGTTTGCAGTTCTATTATTTTCGGAATAATGCTGACACCGTGAAGAGGAAGTGGTTAAGAAGGCTTAGGACAGCATCTTCTTATTTCTTGGAAGTTGTTTTTCAGGCCACGTTCGTACATTTAAAGTGCTTTGATTCCTCTCTAAGAGTCCTGGGAGCCGTGGTTGGTTTGTTGTTGAGTCATTTAGTTGTGTCCGACTCTTCGTGGACCAGAGCATGCCAGGCACTCCTGTCTTCCACTGCCTCCCGCAGTTTGGCCAAACTCATGCTGGTAGCTTCGAGAACACTGTCCCACCATCTTGTCCTCCGTCGTCCCCTTCTCCTTGTGCCCTCCGTCTTTCCCAACATCAGGGTCTTTTCCAGGGAGTCTTCCCTTCTCCTGAGGTGGCCAAAGTCTTGGAGCCTCAGCTTCAGGATCTGTCCTTCCAGTGAGCACTCAGGGCTGATTTCCTTCAGAATGGAGAGGTTGGATCTTGTCGCAGTCCATGGGACTCCCGTGGTTGGTTAGGAGGTCCCTATTCCACACACAGAGATACAATTCTCCTAGCGGTTACAAACTCAAGACCCCTCAATCTTTTTCACATGCATTGCTGGCAAGCCAAGTGCCCCCACTGTTGTAAATAGAAAAGTTCGGCATCACCCCCCAGTGCCGGATTTAAGTATAAGCTAAACAAGCTATAGCTTAGGCCCCCATTCTCTTGCCCCCCCCCAAAAAAAATAAGGGGAAAAAGCTGGATGCACATTTCCAAAATATAAGATAAAAAACAAACAAAACCTATATACAGCAGCAGTGTTTCGTGTTGTGTGGGCTCCTATGATGTAAGTCACGGGCCCCGCCTGCTAGCCTGCTCCCTAAAATATCACTGGTTTACTCCTTTCTATATATAGGGTGCCTACATTCTGCATGGACTGCTTGCATTTCATTTCAACAATTATTTTGATAAAATTCATATTTTGTTATGTGCAAATGGCTTTAGCTACCTATGAGGTCCATCAACTACCATAGAGCATATATTCAACCCAATAAACAGCGACAATTTGTTCTTGGCAAAGGACAGCTGGACATATAAAGGGCCCCGTTACCTTCAGTAGCTCAGGGCCTCATCAAAACTAAATCTGGCCCTGTGCCCCACCCCACAATCCTATATTTGTGCACCTGGTTATTTCTGCTTAAGTGCAGAACCTGACATTTGTCCCTATTGAAATTCATCTTGGTAGTTTTGGCCAGTGGTATTTTTCAAGAAAAAGAGGTGCATAAACGCCTCTCCTGTTCTCTTACAGTGGCTATGGCGTTCCCGCTGGGAAAAAAGCCCTGTTTTTGTCCCAGTCCTCCGATCTGTTGAGGCCACCCTGAATCTCAATTCTGTCTTCTGCGGCGTTAGCTACCCCTCCCAGTTTGGTGTGATCTGCAAATTGAATGAGCACCTGCTAAACTCTTTCATCCAAGGCATTTTATAATGTGATAGGAATTTTATGGTCTTAGATATATGGTAACGTTCATAAGCATACCAACCAAGCACATACATAGATCAGCACAGGAAGACCGACCTGGAACCATTTTTTATTCCCAAACTGACCAAATGTTTTCTCTGCAAGGTCAAAGTGGAAAAGCCTCCCCATTGTCTTTTTGTGCACAAATCCTTTCTTAAGGGTATGTCTGTGTATGAATAGGGTGAGCCTGTGACCTGGCTCAGGAACTAAGTATTTATCATAATAATAATAATAATAATAATAATAATAATAATTTATTATTTATACCCCGCCCATCTGGCTGGGCCTCCCCAGCCACTCTAGGCGGCTTCCATAGAAACCAAAAATACAGTAAAATATCACACGTTAAAAACTTCCCTGAACAGGGCTGCCTTAAGATGTCTTCTGAATGTCAGGTAGTTGTTTATCGCTTTGACATCTGCTGGAAGGGCGTTCCACAGGGCGGGCGCCACTACCGAGAAGGCCCTCTGCCTGGTTCCCTGTAGCTTTGCTTCTCGCAATGAGGGAACCGCCAGAAGGCCCTCGGCGCTGGACCTCAGCGTCCGGGCAGAATGATGGGGGTGGAGATGCTCCTTCAGGTATACTGGACCGAGGCCATTTAGGGCTTTAAAGGTCAGCACCAACACTTTGAATTGTGCTCGGAAACGTACTGGGAGCCAATGTAGGTCTTTCAAGACCGGTGTTATATGGTCTCGGCGGCCGCCCCCAGTCACCAGTCTAGCTGCCGCATTCTGGATTAGTTGTAGTTTCTGAGTCACCTTCAAAGGTAGCCCCACGTAGAGTGCATTGCAGTAGTCCAAGCGGGAGATAACCAGAGCATGCGCCACTCTGGTGAGACAGTCCGCAGGCAGATAGGGTCTCAGCCTACGTACCAGATGGAGCTGGTAAACAGCTGCCCTGGACACAGAACTGACCTGCGCCTCCATGGACAGCGGTGAGTCGAAAATGACTCCCAGGCTGCGCACCCGGTCCTTCAGGGGCACAGTTGCCCCATTCAGGACCAGGGAATCCTCCACACCTGCCCACCTCCTGTCCCCCCAAAACAGTACTTCTGTCTGGTCAGGATTTAGCCTCAATCTGTTAGCCGCCATCCATCCTCCAACCGCCTCCAGACACTCACACAGGACCTTCACCGCCCTCACTGGTTCTGATTTAAAAGAGAGGTAGAGCTGGGTATCATCCGCATACATTACAAAAGACTGGCCAGGCTACCCAGGAATCCAATCTAGTAACCTGCCAGACAGGAGATAAACAAGGACAGGAGGTAAACAAAGCACTCAGATTTATGTTGTAGACCGCCTTTTCTGTGATGTAGGTATGATATCTGGGGGGTGGTCTTAGGTTACACCCCTTCTGTGATGTATGTATGATGTTTCTGGGGGTGGTCTTGGACTCCAGGGCAGGGAATTTAAAATGTCTATATAAGGACGGGCACACCTTTGTTCGGGGTCCTCCTCCGTCCTCCTGCGTGTGAGGGGAGCACCCTGTTGCAACAGATCAATAAAGATCAGGCTTACTAGCTGCTTTGCTTCTCAATATTCTCTGGTTGGCCTCTGTTATCTTCTCCTACCAATAGGGAACCTATGTAAGGACTCTATATGGTCTCTTGGATACCCCATAAGGGAAAAGGGCAATTTTTGTTTACAACAGTTCCCGCTGGGAAAAGCGCCCTGGTTTTGTCCCTCCGATCTGCTGAGGCCACCCTGAATCTCAATTCTGTCTTCTGTGGCGTTAGCTACCCCTCCCAGTTTGGTGTGATCTGCAGATTGAATGAGCATCTGCTAAATTCTTTCATCCAAGGAATTTTATAAAGACCTTGAACACTGAGCGCAGGACAGAGCCATGAACCTCTCCCAAATCCTAGAAATGAGCAGAGACTGCAAAAGGGTGCTGCGTACGTGTGTTTCTTTAAAGTGCTTTATTTGGTAACTGTTTGCATGGAAGATGCTTAAAAACGTTCGATGTCGTGGTGAGCTGCAGAACATGGATGGCCAGTGCGTCTGAAGGGCAGGTACATGGCCGCAAGGATGACCAAGAAGGTGGCTTCGGTGACGACCACAATCATGGCAATGAACTGGAAGGTGGGGCTCCACCCTGGAGCGAGAGAGGGGGCAAGGAATGAGGCGCGTTGGAGACAGAAGCTGTGCCACAGCGTTAACACATCGGCTTATGAGACTACCCGCTACTAGCAGATGGGGCTGCCAGGTCAGGTACACCCCAAAGTTCACTTGGGAAGACAGGTGAATTAATGCTAGTCTACTACTAGAAAAGGATGCGGGTGGCGCTGTGGGTTAAACCACAGAGCCTAGGACTTGCCGATCAGAAGGTCGGCGGTTTGAATCCCCGCAATGACGGGGTGAGCTCCCGTTGCTCGGTCCCTGCTCCTGCCAACCTAGCAGTTCGAAAGCACGTCAAAGTGCAAGTAGATAAATAGGTACCGCTCCGGTGGGAAGGTAAACGGCGTTTCCGTGTGCTGCTCTGGTTCGCCAGAAGAGGCTTAGTCATGCTGGCCACATGACCTGGAAGCTGTATGCCGGCTCCCTCGGCCAATAAAGCGAGATGAGCACCGCAACCCAGAGTCGGCCACGACTGGACCTAATGGTCAGGGGTCCCTTTATCTTTACCTTACTACAGTGGTACCTCAGGTTACAGACGCTTCAGGTTACATACGCTTCAGGTTACAGACTCCACTAACCCAGAAATACTACCTCGGGTTAAGAACTTTGCTTCAGGATGAGAACAGAAATCGTGCTCTTTTGGCACGGCAGCAGCAGGAGGCCCCATTAGCTAAAGTGGTGCTTCAGGTTAAGAACAGTTTCAGGTTAAGAACGGACCTCCGGAATGAATTAAGTTCTTAACCCAAGGTACCACTGTACTGGAAAAAAGCAAAGATCCCCAGTGTCAAAGCAATGATCCTTCAACATCAACTTCACTGGACTGGTCATGTTGTGCGGATGCCTGATGATCGCCTTCCAAAGCAACTACTCTTTTCTGAACTTAAAAATGGAAAGCGTAATGCTGGTTGTCAACAAAAGAGGTTTAAAGACTGTCTCAAGGCAAATCTTTAAAAATGTAGTATAAACACCGAGA
Organism: Podarcis filfolensis; assembly: GCF_964270895.1. Taxonomy (NCBI): domain Eukaryota; kingdom Metazoa; phylum Chordata; class Lepidosauria; order Squamata; family Lacertidae; genus Podarcis; species Podarcis filfolensis. Next base: position 2,544,456 of record NC_139615.1, read on the forward strand.
ATTGGGAAACACTGGCCTGCGAGCGCTCCAGTTGGAGAACAGCCTTTACCAAAGGTGTCATGGGCTTTGAAGACACTTGAACTCAGGACGCAAGGGAGAAACGTGCTAAGAGGAAGGCACGCTTGGCAAATCCACATCATGATCAACTCTCACCCAGCAACCAATGTCCCCACTGTGGAAGGACGTGTGGATCCAGAATTGGCCTCCACAGTCACTTACGGACTCACTGTTAAAACCTTGTTTATGGAAGACCATCTTACTCGGCTACGACTCACTGCTGAAGAAGAATATCCCAAACTCCAAGACTACGAGGTCCAGAGTCACATTTGCACAAGCCCCTTGCCTCACCTTTTCCGGGGGCAGCTGTCGATGCAGTGGCAGTGAGTTCCCCAGTCCTGGAGGTGGTACGGTTCTCCGCCCTGGTGATGGCACCTTTGATGGTCATGGTTACAACCTCAGCCTTCCGTTCCAGCGCTTTCCTCGCCTCTGCGGGGGCAGAAAGGGGCAGGTCAGTCCAAAGAGCTGTGCCATCTCTCGCCACAAAGAGAGCTCTGGGGCAGAACTCGAACCCAGATCCAGAGGGCATGACCCGAAGCAATGGATTCGAACTGGTGTGACAGTGTCAGAATAGGATCTAGGAGAGAAGGGGGTTCAAATCCCCATGCAACCAGAAAGCTTAGCAGGCGTGAATTTGGGCCGGTTGCTCACTCTCAAGACAGAAGGATTCTAACAAGCGGTGGAGGGAACCCCAAAGGCCATCCAGTCTGACCCCCCATTGCATTTATGCAGGAATCTCAGCTATAAATAATTCCTGACAGATGATCACCCGACCTCTCTTTGAACAGCTTTATATATTTATTTCCTGTCATTTTCTACACCATCGGGTGCATAAAATTATCAAGCGGCAAAATTAACCACCATGACCTTTGAAAATATAAAACGACAGGAGGCTAAAAACAGATTTAAACTTGCACTATGTATCTGTAGAAGAACCAATAGAGTCAATCCCAAAAGCATTACAAGAGATTTAAAAAAAATGGCAAGGTAGCAGGTCTTCAGATCAAATAAAGATAAAACCAAACTCTTGGTTAAAAATATGAATGATGAGAGTAAAAATAAATTACAAGATGTATCTGGTTAAAAGATGGAAAGAAAGGTTGAGTATAATTTAATATAATATTAATTTGTAAAAGATAATTACCGTATTTTTCGCACCATAGGGCGCACTTTTTCCCTCCTAAAAAGCAAGGGGAAATGTGTGTGCGTCCTCTGGAGTGAATGCAGGGGGGAGGGCAGGCGGGAAAAGCCCCCAAGAGCTGCACACAAGCTCTGTGCACTCTTGCGGGCTTTTCCACAGGAGGGAGAAGGGACTGACTGGTCGCATCAGTCCCTTCTCCCACCTCCCAGAAAAGCCAGGAGAAGCCGCGATCTCTTTAAAGGGGTTGTGCGGCTTCTGCGGGCTTTTGCGAGAGGTGAGGGAATCCCCCCCACCTCCCAGGAAAGCCAGGAAAGCCCTGCGCAGCGTCTCCCGGCAAGGAGAGGCTGCACGGGGCTAAAGGGGAAGCCAAAACAGCGAGCGGGATCCATCCTGTTCACTGCCTTGGCTCGTGCCATAGCCGCGCGCGACCCCTCCGGCAGGGAGAGGTTGTGCGCAGCCTGTACGCTGTTCTTTGGAGCTTGGGGGGGGAGATTTTTTTTCCCTTAATTTCCCCCCCCTAAAAACTGGGTGCGCCCTATGGTCCGGTGCGCCCTATGGTGCGAAAAATACGGTATTTAAAAACTTGGGAAGATAATAAAATAAATTTGCAAATTTGGAATAGAATGAATCTTTCACTATTAGGTAGGGTGTTGACTATAAAGATGAATGTACAGATTGCTAAATATCGTTTTTAGCAGGTGTCAGAGTATAGCAATGGTGATGCCTGATGGGTAGGCAAACTAAGGCCCGGATCCGGCCCAATCGCCTTCTCAATCCGGCCTGTGGACGGTCCAGGAATCAGTGTGTTTTTACACGAGCAGAATGTGTCCTTTTATTTAAAATGCATCTCAAGGTGCGAGGGACAGTGAACCGGCCCCCTGCTGAAAAAGTTTCCTGCCACACTGACCCCTGCAGTAGACACTCGGGTTACGTTACTCTCGAGTAACATAAACTTTGGGTTGCAAAAGCGGCTAACCCGGAAGTATTTTTCTGGATTTCGCCGCTTGTGTGTGCACAGAAGCAGCGCATCTGGATACAGATTTTTTCAGGGTGCGCACGGACCCCAGGAACGAATTAAATTCATATCCAGAGGACCCACTGTATGTCGGAAGCTGCGCAGAGTGGCTGGGGCAGGGGTGGGCAACCTAAGGCCCAGGGGCTGGATCCGGCCCAATCGCCTTCTAAATCCGGCCCGCGGACGGTCCGGGAATCAGCGTGTTTTTACATGAGTCGAATGTGTCCTTTTATTTACAATGCATCTCTGGGTTATTTGTGGGGCATAGAAATTCATTCCCCCCCCAAAAAAAATATAGTCTGGCCCCCCACATGGTCTGAGGGACAGTGGACCAGCCCCTTCTGAAAAAGTTTGCTGATACCTGGGCTGGGGCAACCCAGCCACATGGGTAGGGTATAACCAATAAAATTATTATTAATATGGAATAGGACCAGAGTTTTTTTCCAGTTCTGGCACCTCTCAAATAGGCACCATGGCCATTATAAGAGAACAAGGACGGCGTTCATGGTGAGTTCTGGCACCTCTTTTTCAAGAAATATAGCACTGAGTAAGATGTCCCTATTTTCATCAGAGAAATGTCGGAGGGTATATGCAAGTACTGGATCAGGACTCAGAAGTGGTTGCGGCCTGACTCAAGGTTGTCCAGTATTACAGTCGTAGTAAAGGTAAAGGGGCCCCTGACCATTAGGTCCAGTCGTGGCCGACTCTGGGGTTGCGGCGCTCATCTCGCTTTATTGGCCGAGGGATCCGGCGTACAGCTTCTGGGTCATGTGGCCAGCAGGACTAAGCCGCTTCTGGCGAACCAGAGCAGCGCAAGGAAACACCGTTTACCTTCCCGCCGGAGCGGTACCTATTTATCTACTTGCACTTTGACGTGCTTTCGAACTGCTAGGTTGGCAGGAGCAGGGACCGAGCAACGGGAGCTCACCCCGTCGCGGGGATTCGAACCGCCGACCTTCTGATCGGCAAGCCCTAGGCTCTGTGGTTTAACCCACAGCGCCACCCGCATCCCGTAATACCTTGGGATAAATACGCTTCAATATAAGTATTTTTGGGTTGCGCTCCATGGCGACCCGGAAGTAACGGAGCGCTTTACTTCCAGGTTTCGCCGCTCGCGCAGACGGTCAAAATCATGTCACGCGGAAGTGGCGAAACGCGACCCACCCAGTCACGTCTTATGTTCTGTTCAGGATGCGAACAGGGCTCCGGATCCCGTTCGCATCCCGAGGTGCTATGTGGTAGAAAAACCTCGGCTATGGGTCCCCCAAAATGCCAGCCTGGGGTCAAAGGCTGCATTCATGAACTCAGATCCCTTCTCCCAAATCCCTGAAATGAGCGGAGACTGCAAAAGGGTGCTGCGTACGTGTGTTTCTTTAAAGTGCTTTATTTGGTAACAGTTTGCATGGAAGATGCTTAAAAATGTTGGATGTCGTTGTGCTCTGAAACACATGGACGGCCGTAGTGTCTGGGGGACAGGCGAATGGCCAAGAGGATGAGCAGAACAGTGGCTTCTACGATGAGTACCACCATGGCACAGAACTGGAAATCGGGCATCCACCCTGGAGCGAGAGAGGGGGCAAGGAATGAGGCGCGTTGGAGACAGAAGCTGTGCCACAGCGTTAACACATCAGCTTATGAGACTAGCCGCTACTAGTAGATGGGGCTGCCAGGTCAGGTACATCTCAAAGTTCACTTGGGAAGACAGGCGAACTAATACTAGTCTGCTACTGGGGACGCGGGTGGCGCTGTGGGTTAAACCACAGAGCCTAGGACTTGCTGATCCAAAGGTCGGCAGTTCGAATCCCTACGACGGGGTGAGCTTCCGTTGCTCGGTCCCTGCTCCTGCCAACCTAGCAGTTCGAAAGCATGCCAGTGCAAGTAGATGAATAGGTACCCCTCCGGCGGGTGCTGGCCACATGACCCGGAAGCTGTATGCCGGCTCCCTCGGCCAGTAAAGTGAGATGAGCACCGCAACCCAGAGTCGGCCACGACTGGACCTAATGGTCAGGGGTCAACTTTACTGCTGGAAAAAAGCAAAGATCCCCAATGTCAAAGCAGTGATTCTTCAACATCAACTTCGCTGGACTGGTCATGTTGTGCGGATGCCAGATTATCGTGTCTCTCAAAACAACTACTCTTTTCTGAACTTAGAAATGGAAAGTGTAATGCTGGTGGTCAACAAAAGAGGTTTAAAGACGGTCTCAAGGCAAATCTAAAATGTAGTATAAAAACACTGGCCTGCGAGCGCTCCAGTTGGAGAACAGCCTTTACCAAAGGCGTTGAGGGCTTTGAAGACACTCGAACTCAGGACGCAAGGGAGAAACGTGCTAGGAGGAAGGCATGCTTGGTGAATCCACACCGTGATTGACTTCCATTCGGAAACCAATGTCCCCACTGTGGAACGATGTGTGAATCTAGAACTGGCCTCCACAGTCACTTACAGACTCACTGTTTAAACCTTGTTTATGGACGACCATCTTACTCGGGTACGAGTGATCACCAGAGAAGAAGAATATCCCAAGCTCTGAGACTACAAGGTCCAGACTCAAGCCCCTTGCCTCACCTGTTTTGGGAGCAGCTGTCGATGCAGTGGTAGTGAGTTCCCCAGTCCTGGAAGTGGTATGGTTCTCTGCCCTGGAGATGGCACCTTCAAGGGTCATGGTGACAACTTCAGCCTTCAGTTCCAGTGCTTTCCTCGCCTCTGAGGGGAGAAAGGGCAGGTCAGTTCAAGGAGCTGTGCCATCTCTCGCCACAAAGAGAGCTCTGGGGTAGAACTCGAACCCAGATCCAGAGGTAATGAATGTTGCGTGATTGGTCAACGGCACAAGACACATCATATGGGGACTTCCGGCGAGGCAAAATGGCGGGCGCCACAGCGGTGATCAGCTCCTGACGCCAGCCAGAGCCAACTGCGCTACCAGGCTGGCTCTGGGCTGCCGAGACAGCCACTGGCGCTGCCAAGGGGGAATTGGGGACGCATGGAGTGTCAACTGGGGGAACCGCTGACCACCCAAATTGAGCTGGAAGCGAGAGAGCGCCCGGCCACCCAGCCGACTGCCCAGTGGTGCTCTGGGGCCAGGAAAAACCCAGAGCCAACGCAGGGAGGAAGAGGAGAGGAGGAGAAGGAAGAGAGAGAAAGAGGAAGGAGAAAAAAGAGGGGAGCCCCGACATTGCCACGCCATTGCCACCGTTGAAGAGGGGAGGTAGGAGGGCACCGGGAAGGCAAGGACAATGGCCGAGCCCAGGCCCGATCCGAGCCTACTCCACGGCGGTTAGCGCTCCAAGAGGGCAGATTGGGGCCCAGAGGAAGGCCGTGTGACAGAGGAGACCACAGAAGAGAAGATATTACTTCTTGTTTAAATAAAATAAAGGTAAAGGGACCCCTGACCATTAGGTCCAGTCGTGGCCGACTCTGGGGTTGCGGCGCTCATCTCGCTTTATTGGCCGAGGGAGCCGGCGTACAGCTTCCGGGTCATGTGGCCAGCATGACTAAGCCGCTTCTGGCGAACCAGAGCAGCGCACGGAAACACTGTTCACCTTCCCACCGGAGCGGTACCTATTTATCTACTTGCACTTTGATGTGCTTTCGAACTGCTAGGTTGGCAGGAGCAGGGACCGAGCAACGGGAGCTCACCCCGTCGTGGGGATTCGAACCGCCAACCTTCTGATCAGCAAGTCCTAGGCTCTGTGGTTTAACCCACAGCGCCACCCGCGTCCCCTCTTGTTTAAGTAACTTTTTTAAAATTACTTTTTTTCTCTTATAAAAAAAAAGTGTCCCCGGATTCTTTGGGAAAAAATCTGGTAACCTTACTTTAAGCAGAACTTGGATGGCCAGGGATGCTTTGGTTGTCCAACCCACCTGAGTGTTCCTTGATAACTGGGAATCTCTCCCCTACCTTTGGAATGCAACACCCCAATCCAGTTAAAAGGAAGGAGCAGAGAATTAGGAGCTGTTAACAGTGGAACTGGCTCCCTTGGGAGGTGATGGTCTCTCCTTCCTTGGAGGTTTTTAAGAAGAGGTTGGACGGCCATCAGTCATGGATGCTTTAGCTGAGATTCCTGCATCACAGCGGGTTGGACTGGATGACCTCTGGGTCTCTCCCAAACCTACAATCCTACGCTCTGCAGAACTCGATCAAGTGGAGCAGAGCTTTTGCATCGTGCCACCCAGGAGATAGGCACGACCTTCTCCTGCTCTCAAATGCTACATACAAGCACGTATCAATTAAGGCAATTCTGGGGAAACTCCGTACCTGGCCTTGCTGCTTCGACTAGGTCCGGAAACCCAGATCCTTCTTCCGCCTCACTGATGAAGATGGGGCCTCTCCGCAGGTACACTGCAAAGAATTAGAAAGCATTGGCTGCCACGCTGGATCTGCTCAAGGAAAGTCGGCCAAGAATCATAAATAATAATAATTAATTATTTATACCCCGCCCATCTGGCTGGGTTTCCCCAGCCACTCTGGGCAGCTTCCAACAGAATATTAAAATACAATAGTCTATTAAACCTTAAAAGCTTCCCTAAACAGGGCTGCCTTCAGATGTCTTCTAAAAGTCAGATAGTTGTTTATTTCCTTGACATCTGAAGGGAGGGCGCCACCACCAAGAAGGCCCTGTGCCTGGTTCCCTGTAACCTCACTTCTCGCAGGGAGAGAACCGCCAGAAGGCCCTCAGTGCTGGCTCCCAGTGGGGTACAGGATCAGGTTTAAGGTGCTGGTTTTGACCTTTAAAGCCCTATACGGCCTAGGACCCTCGTACCTACAGGACCGCCTCTCCTGGTATGTCCCACGGAGGAACTTACGGTCTGCAAGTAATAACATCTTGGAGGTCCCAGGCCATAGGGAGGTTAGGCTGGCCTCAACCAGAGCCAGGGCCTTTTCGGCCGTGGCCCCGATCTGGTGGAAGGCTCTGCCACAAGAGACTAGGGCCCTGCGGGACTTGACATCTTTCCGCAGGGCTGCAAGACGGAGCTGTTCCACCAGGCCTTTGGTCAGGGCGCAGCCTGACTCCCTCCTTTGGCAATCCTCACAGAACTCTAGCCCAATGGTTGCCATCAATTTGATTTGAATTAACTATATAATGAAATGATTTTAGAATGTTGTACTATTTTATTGTTGTTAGCCGCCCCGGCTTTGGCTGGGGAGGGTGGGATATAAATAAAATTTTTTATTATTATTATTAGTGCCCCGGGCACTGGCAAACCACGCTATGCCACTGAGCCAGGGCATAGCCCCCCAGAGCCCCCTCTGCCATGAATTTGGGAACCACTGACCTAGACTTCCCCCCCCCCCGATCCACAAAGTTTGGGCCATGCTCTTTCACCATTCCTCTTTCTGCAACGCTGCCTGGCTCTTTTTAATGCTATTTCCGTATACCGCTTTAGGGAGTTAAATAAAACCCGGCAGTCTAGCTTCTAAATCGAATTGCTCTCCCTTCTCAGGGCAATGTGTTTTTTTCACAGCTTGTGCTATCAACACCATCGCCCGGCACGTACCATCCAAAGGCGGCTCAGGATTATCCTCCTGCTCTTCCGAGATGTTGGCCGACCTTCCCGGGCCTTTGAAGGGCAGAGAGGTTCTCATTACATCCACCTTGGATTCCATCGCTGGCATGAAGGCTGCCAAAAAACAGAAAAAGGAGATGTGTTTCGTCTAGAGTAGCGGCTCGTAAGAACTTTTAAAAAAGAGATCTGCAGGATCAGGCCAGGAGCCCAACTTTCTTTTTTGCCTTTTGCTTAAACATTAACAAGTTTCGTCTAGCATCCTGCACTCACAGTGGCCGACCGGATGGTCCAGTTGAGCAGGACTTGAACCCAAGACCCCTCTCTTCTCCTGTGGTTCTCAGAAGCATCGCTGCCTCTGAACGTGGAGGCAGAGCCGAGCCATTGTGGCTAGGAGCCATCGATAGCCCTTTCGTCCATGAATTAGCCTCAACCTCTTTTAATAGTAATAAACAACAACAACAACAACAATTTATTATTTATACCCTGCCCATCTGGCTGGGCTTCCCCAGCCACTCTGGGCGGCTTCCAACAAAATATTAGAATACACTAATCCACCAAACATTAAAAGCTTCCCTAAACAGGGCTGCCTTCAGATGTCTTCTAAAAGTCTGGTAGTTGTTTTTCTCTTTAACATCCGGTGGGAGGGCGTTCCACAGGGCCACTACCGAGAAGGCCCTATGTTTAAAGGCATCTATGTCAGCAATTGGTGCTGGAGGAGACTCTTGAGAGTCCCATGGACTGCAAGAAGATCAAACCTCTCCATTCTGAAGGAAATCAGCCCTGAGTGCTCACTGGAAGGACAGATCCTGAAGCTGAGGCTCCAAGACTTTGGCCACCTCCTGAGAAGAGAAGACTCCCTGGAAAAGACCCTGGTGTTGGGAAAGATGGAGGGCACAAGGAGAAGGGGACGACGGAGGACGAGATGGTGGGACAGTGTTCTCGAAGCTACCAGCATGAGTTTGACCAAACTGCGGGAGGCAGTGGAAGACAGGAGTGCCTGGCGTGCTCTGGTCTTGGGGGTCACAAAGAGGCGGACACGACTAAACAACTAAACAACAACAACAACAAGAAGTCAGCAATTATCATTGCCTCCAGTGGGAGGGAGTTCCACAGTCTAGCTATGAGCAGAGGGGACTTTCATCTGTCCTGAATATGCCAACATTCAGCCTTCATTGCATGTCCCCAAGTTATCGTGCTCAGCGGGAAAGAGAGTAAAACTCGTCTGTATCTCCTTTCTCCATGCAAGGCATAATTTTATGAACCATGATTCCCAAAGCTTTTTTTTGGCCACAGCCCTGTTGGTTCCATAAACTCACCCGCAGTTCCCCCTTCTGTGCCCGTTAAAAAAAGTATTATTCAGAATAGCAGTTTGCAGAACCCACTAAGGAAGACAATATTGCAACACAATAAAACCCAGCAAGGAATATTGCACGGAAATTATTCTTACACACCCTTACTCACATACGGTTGAAGCAGATTCAGAGCATGAAGTATTTATGTATTGCTACTTGCCACACATGGACAAACCTTCACTTAATTTATAAGAAAATCAATAGCTGTTACCAAAAGCAGGCTGCCTTGTGGCAACCCAGAATCCTAAATATTACAAATGTGATCGAAGGAAACAGCTTTGAAAGTGGCAAGAACAGTAAAACTTTAAATACAATGCAAGGAAGGAGTTTCATTCAGGCGCTAGCCTGGTCCATCGGAAAGGTTTGTAATTTAAAAGACAAAACTCTAGCGTTTCCCTGCAAATTTATCTGAAATATTCACTTTGTTTTTGCTGACCCCTGCATGTACTGCAGTCACACAATCAATCAATAGCTGAACTGGGTTCCACAGTCACAAAAACAGCCACAAAAAACGCAAAATAAATAGCAAAAACAGACAGATCTCAGCGTAACACTCAAAACGGAGCATGTTTGGCTTCCGAAAAAAGTTCGCAAACCGGAACACTTACTTCCGGGATTGCAGTGTTTGGGTCCCAAGTTGTTTGAGCACCAAGGCATTTGAGAACCAAGGGACCACTGTACTTCAAAGTCAATGCGGCTTGCCAAAAGGACAGAGCGATAAAATTATCGGTAAAAACCATGAGAAACAAAATCGTGGATGTTTCGGCATCTGCGGTACTTGGGGGTCGATTCCAAAAGATCCCACCTGAGAAACGCCTTTGCCCCTGTGGAGATGGTAGCACCGAAAACAGTGGCTCACGTCCTCCTGTCTTGGACTCTCTCTAAAAAAACAACACCCTGAGGAACGAGATCATCACCCCACTCGTACTAACCATCCCATGGCGCTCAGCCACTGCCACAATGTCATTTCTTCTATCAGATCAAAATGAGCAGATAACAGCAAAGGTTGCTAGGTTCATAGCAGGGGCAGTCAGAATAAGGGCCACTAACTGACTGCTGATTCAGGACTTTAAATTGTGCTTTTACAGCAAATTTCCTTTTCTGCGTATACTGTGATGTTTTATTGTTCCTATGGTCATTGGCTAATGCGAATAAAGTTTTATCTCTCTCTCGCTCTCAAAACAGAGGCGTAACACTCAAAATGGAGCATGTTCGACCTCCGAAAAACATTCACAAACCGGAACGCTTCCTTCTGGGTTTGCAGCGTTTGGGTTCCAAGTTGTTTGAGAACCAAGGTACCACTGTAATTCTAAGGAGCCTTTTGTGTCCACTCTTTGCTTCAGAGTGCGTTTCCCCCCAGTTGCCTGGGTTCTCTGAAATTACTGTATTTTTCGCTCTATAAGACTCACTTTTTCCCTCCTAAAAAGTAAGGGGAAATGTGTGTGCGTCTTATGGAGCGAATGCAGGCTGCGCAGCTATCCCAGAAGCCAGAACAGCAAGAGGGATTGCTGCTTTCGCTGCGCAGCGATCCCTCTTGCTGTTCTGGCTTCTGAGATTCAGAATATTTTTTTCCCTTGTTTTCCTCCTCCAAAAACTAGGTGTGTCTTGTGGTCTGGTGCGTCTTACAGAGTGAAATATACGGTATGTTGCATCACGGGGCAGAGGGAGAGAGACTATGATTTTGCGGCAACTTCCTCCTCTGCGCAGAACTGCAATAAAAAGTCTTTTTGCAAATGTAAATAAACGGGGGCAAATCCCAGGGTGTGGAGCTGTCAGCTGCGATGCGCCGACTTCTCAGAGAGTGCACGCGATCTGTCACGGAGGCAGCCAGCAGCGGCCTGACCCCTTAGACCAGGGTGAGCAAGTTACCCATCCATCTGTCGGTGGGGGAAGAGATGGAAAGCAGAGGCTTGCAAAGAAAGCTAGCAATACAAGCTTGATCTGACAGTGGCACACTGGTCCCATCACCTCTTGGCAAACAGAAGGGGAAGAAATGGAGGCAGTGAGAGATTTTACTTTCTTGGTCTCCATGATCAGCGCAGATGGTGACAGCAGTCATGAAATAAAAAACGCCTGCTCCTTGGGAGAAAAGCGATGGCAAACCTAGACAGCATCTTAAAAAGTAGAGACATCACCTTGCCAACAAAGGTCCGTATAGTTAAAGCTCTGGTTTTCCCAGTAGTGATGTATGGAAGTGAGAGCTGGACCGTAAAAAAGGCTGATCGCCGAAGAATGGATGCTTTTGAATTCTGGTGCTGGAGGAGACTCTTGAGAGTCCCATGGACTGCGAGAAGATCAAACCTCTCCATTCTGAAGGAAATCAGCCCTGAGTGCTCACTGGAAGGACAGATCCTGAAGCTGAGGCTCCAAGACTTTGGCCACCTCATGAGAGGAGAAGACTCCCTGGAAAAGACCCTGATGTTGGGAAAGATGGAGGGCGCAAGGAGAAGGGGACGACGGAGGACGAGATGGTGGGACAGTGTTCTCGAAGCTACCAGCATGAGTTTGACCGAACTGCGGGAGGCAGTGGAAGACAGGAGTGCCTGGCGTGCTCTGGTCCAGGGGGTCACGAAGAGGCGGACATGACTAAACGACTAAACAACAACAACAAAGCCAGATGCAGTCTCATTTGAAAATAAAATTTTATGCGTGAGAAAAAAAATGCCACGTTTATAATTATTATCGGTCATTTCCCCAGCGCAGACGCTGCTCAGTGCAGACATGTTGACGTTATTGGACTTGCTTAATTTAGGTTTGTTAATTTCAATGCCGGTCTGTCCTTCAAAAAAAATACAACCCTGTGATTATATGGATTAGTTGCCCCCCAGAATCACTTCACCGGGTCACCTACAACCGTAAAGCAATAATATATTGATAGAATAATAATAATCAGTGCTTTTTTCCTAAAAAATTAAAATGTTTAGGGGTACTCTCATTTCGACTCAAAACCACCATTTTATAGTTCAAAACGGGAAGAATAATCATAAGTAAATGGACAAAACTACAGTGGTACCTCGGGTTAAGTACTTAATTCGTTCTGGAGGTCTGTTCTTAACCTGAAACTGTTCTTAACCTGAAGCTCCACTTTAGGTAATGGGGCCTCCTGCTGCCGCTGCACAATTTCTGTTCTCATCCTGAAGCAAAGTTCTTAACCCGAGGTACTATTTCTGGGTTAGCGGAGTCTGTAACCTGAAGTGTCTGTAACCCGAGGTACCACTGTACAAAGATTCGCAAAATGTTTAGGGGTGTGCGTACCCCTGTGTACCCCCAGGAAAAAGCACTGATATTAATAATAATAATAATAATAATATAACTAATATAGCTAACATAAGAGCACAGTTAGAAGAGCATGAGACACTGAATCTCAAAGTTGTGGGTTCTAGCCCCACGGTGGGCAAAAGATTCCTGCATTGCAGAGGGTTGGACTAGATGACCCTTGGGCCCTTTCCAATTCCCTCTTCAACATACGCATTTTTATGCACGATTTACCCCAGCACATGCATTTCTTTTGTACCCACTACTCAGGCTGGAGAAGCACATTGCCATAATTCAGAGGGTGTGGACCGCCTCTCCTGGTACGCCCCATGGAGAGGTCCACAAATGACAATACCTTAGAGGTCCCAAGTGACAAGGTGGTTAGATTGGTCTCAACTAGGACCAGGGCCTTTTCAGTACTGGCCCCGACGTGGTGGAACGCTCTGTCCCAAGAGACTAACATTTTAATATTTTGTTGAAAGCCACCCAGAGTGGCTGGGGAAGCCCAGCCAGATGGGTGGGGAATGAATGAATGAATGAATGAATGAATAAATAATAATAATAATAATAATAATAATAATAATAATAATAATAATAATTACTAGGGCCCTGCGGGACTTGACATCTTTCCGCAGGGCCTGCAAGACGGAGCTGTTCCGCCTGGCCTTCGGTTTGGACTCAGTCTGACCCTTATGTTTCCCTCCCCTTATGGTCTTGCTCTATCGGCTACTTTTAAAATGAGGCTGCATTTTAAATTGCCCCCCCCCCATTATGTTTTTATTGTAGTTTTACCGGTTTTAGCTGCCCTGAGCCCGGCTCTGACCAGGGAGGGTGGGGTATAAATAAAATTTATTATTGGAAATGTAAAGAAACTGAAGGTACATTCTTTCACCTTTGGTGGACGTGCCCAAGAATCAAGGCTTTCTGGGAGATGATATATAATGAAATGAAAAAGGTATTTAAATATACCTTCCTGAAGAAACCAGAGGCCTTCCTTCTGGGCATTGTCGGCCAATTGGTGCCAAAGAAGGACAGAACTTTTTTTATGTACGCTACAACAGCAGCAAGAATACTTATTGCAAAGTATTGGAAGACACAAGATTTACCCACTTTGGAAGAATGGCAGACGAAGGTGATGGACTATATGGGATTGGCAGAAATGACTGGCAGAATCCGAGACCAGGGAGAAGAGTTGGTGGAAGAAGATTGGAAGAAATTTAAAGATTATCTACAGAAATATTGTAAAATTAACGAATGTTAGAATGATGTTGGATAGAAATTAAGTGGTTTCCAGCTGTAATGCTTTAAGGGAATATGAAAAAAGGGTTATAAATAGGTAAAAACACAATGGCAAGGATTTGCTGAACCAACAATTTGAGGTGGAATACAAAAAAGGGAGGTATGAGGAGGTCTGGGAAACAAGCTAAAGGAAAATAAGCAGTGGAAAATTTGTGTGTTTTTAATTATTTTTATTTTGTATTTTTGTTATTTTTTTCATTTTATTGTAATACCTTAAAAAATCTTAATAAATATCTTATAAAAAATAAATAAAATTTATTATTATTATTATTTCAGAGGGGGCTGCGTTTCGGCCATCGCCTTGTTTCGGATCGGGCAAATTGAGTCCGTTCGTCTTCCAGGGTGACCTGAATTGAACCTCTCTCCCCCTCCCTAGTGATATTTGGAAATACCATTTAAATCCTGCTTCTGGCAGTACTGGCTCTGCAACACTAGAGGGAGCTGTGAGGCTTCCCAAATTACCCTTGGAGATAATTGCATCTTCTGCAATTTCCTGGGAGCAGAATGAAAATTGGAAGCCCTGCTGCGCCGGATCAGATAGTGCTGGCTTTTCTTTTTCCCTTGCCTTCAAAATATAAAGGCATCCCTGAGTTGACATATACAGCGGTACCTTGGTTCTCGAACTTAATCCGTTCAAGAAGTCCGTTCCAAAACCAAAGCATGTTCCAAAACCAAGGCACGCTTTCCCATAGAAAGCAACGCAAAATGGATTAATCCGTTCCAGACTTTTGAAAACAACCCCTAAAACAGCAGTTTGACATGAGTTTTACTATTTAACGAGACCATTGATCCATAAAATGAAAGCAATAAACCTGTACTGCAGTTACACAATCAGTCGGTAGCTGAACTGGGTTCAGCACAGTCACAAAAACAAAACAAAAAAAGCAGCAATATCAAAAACACAAAATAAATTGCAAAAACAGACAGACCTCAGCGTAACACTCAAAATGCAAGTTTGGCACTCAAACTGGAAGCATAACACTCAAAATGGAGCACTTTCGGCTTCCGAAAAAAGTTCACAAACTGGAAGACTTATTTCCGGGTTTGCAGTGTGAAATATACTCGAGCCACATCGAGAGTGGATTTCATGCTCTTTATTCAGCTCATAGTGGTGAGGAGGAATGGAAGTTCCCCCGAAATGTCTGCTTTATATACATTATTTACACAATGGGCCCCACGTGATTGGCCAATTCCGGGATTCTCCTGTAGGCCAATCAGGTTGTGGATTCACTTCCACCTGGAGTTGGATTGGGTGGCTCCTGTGGACCAATCAGACTGCTGCATTCTGAATCCTATTGTTCTAGGACCAATCAGACCGCTGCATTCTGAATCCTATTGTTCTAGGACCAATCAGACCGCTGCATTCTGAATCCTATTGTTCTAGGACCAATCAGACTGCTGCATTTTGGATCCTATTCAACTCAGTACATAACACATTGTTTGGGTTCCAAGTTGTTTGAGAACCAAGGTACCACTGTACAAGTTTTTCGCTGCGCCTCTCCTTCAGAGGTAGGGCAGAGAAAAGATATTTTTTTCTTTTTTTGCTATGGCAACAGCCTCTCTATTGAACGGCTTCCCTATAGAGACCCACCTGGTACCCACATTGCAATCTAACTAAGCTAACCAGAGCTATTCCAGTTTTCCGGACGTTTTGGGTTTCTCCATTGCCCCCTGATCTAGCCACACACTGAAAGAACGAAAAGGCGGTCTGGATATTTTTGACGAGAATCGCTGAGCCATTCGGCTGGTCCAGGATCCTGCCCTTCGCATGGGGCTACCTAGGCACCCCCAAGGGAATGCTGCAAATGGGATGCAGTTTGCAACACCCCTCTCCTTGCTTGAAATTCCCAAAAACCGATCCTCAGAGGGCACGCCACCTCTGGAAGCAAAACACACCCTTCACAACCAGCCATAGCTGTCAAATTACAGATTTGAAAATAAGGGACCAGCAGCCTCAAAAATAAGGGACCAGCAGCCAAAATAAGGGATTTTCAGGGCACAGGTATGTTCAGCTTCTGAGCCAAAGGCAGAAAGCCCAGCCAGCAGCCAAATGAAGCCTCAAGCGGCGGTCCCCACAGCGCAGCAACCCGGCAAAGGGGATGCAGCAAGGAAAACCACCGTCACCTCTCCGCTGGGAAGCGCTGAGCAAAGGCGAGTCCCCAGGCAACGCGGCCGATTTGATTGGCACAAGGCATGCAAGCTCCACCCCCCAGTCGTTCTCAGACTCCTTATTGGGTGAGCAACGCAGCCAAGCAACACAGTTGGAGCCTCCCTCCTCCCTGGCAGGGAGGGAGGGAGAGGAGCTGCTTCCTTTGAAACCCGGGAAATTTAAGGGACATCATCAATAACGGACAGCAGCGGGACACGGCGCTGGGATAAGGGACTTTCCTGCCAAGTAAGGGACAGTTGACAGCTATGCAACCAGCAGCCATCCAAACCTCACCCTCCTTGCCTGAAAAAAAACCATCCGCCGCTAATCTTGTGGCGGTGAGTTCCGGGGGTCAAATTATGTGCTGCGTCTCTTTTTGTCCTGAAAACCAGAATTCTGCTTCCTTGGATGACCGCCCCCCCCCCCCCGTGCGTCTTATGAGGCAGCGCCACAAACTTCCTGCTTTTTACACACCGCAATTTTTTCGTTAAAATGCTCCAAAAGCAGTTTTGGCCGAAGCAAACTCAGATTTTAAAGTCAGCAGAAAAAGGCATTTCCAGGGAAACGGCCGAGGGTGGAAACCAAACCCTAAAAAACTACCGAGGAAGCATCTTCCAGTTCCTTTCTTGGAAAGTTAGGAAGAGAAACTAGAAAAGGAGAAGAAGATCTGTTTTGCGAGTCCCATTTACCTTCCACTGCTGTCTTCTGAGCGCTGGCCGGGTCTGCGGGGAAGTTTGCAGAGTTCTCCGGTGAGTCGAAAACAAAGAGGGGTCCCAGCGTCAGGTGGGCCTGGGGTGCGGTCAACTCGGCTGTGGTCAGGAGGAAGCCAGAAAGCGGGTGAGTTACAAACGCCCAATGGCCCGTCCGGTCGAGGGTTTTGTTCCCACAGTGGCCAACCAGAGGCCCATTATAGGTAAATCTTCAGGATTCGAACTCAAGATCCCTCTCTCCCCTCCTGCAGCTTCCAGAAACTGGGATTCAGAGACAGAGCGTAGGCGTCCTGGCTAGTGGCCATCGATCGCTCTCTCGCTCCTCCATGAATTTTGCCCAACCCTCTTATCATTATTATTATTATTTAAGAGACATCTGAAGGCAGCCCTGTTTAGGGAAGTTTTCAAATATTTAATGCTGTATTGTTTTGAACATTCGATTGGGAGCCGCCCAGAGTGGCTGGGGAAACCCAGCCAGATGGGCGGGGTATAAATAATAAATTTATTTATTTATTATTATTATTATTATTATTATTATTATTATTATTATTATTATTTTAAAGCCTTCCTTATTGTATTTTAAAGCCTTTCTTGTTGTAATTATCTTTATGGCTTCAATAGCTTTCCCATCTTTACATCTTGTTTTCATTCTATCCACGTTTCGTTGTTTTCAAAAGACTGTTGCCTGCTATATTTTTTTAGCTAGCCTCAGTGCTTTTTTCCGGGGGGGGACGGACGCATACCCCTGAACATTTTGTGAATCTAAATTTGGCCTCATTGAGGGGCAGTATTTAAATATGAGCGGCAAAATGAAAGTACCCCCCTAAACATTTTTTAAGGAAAAAAAGCACTGGCTGTTCTTATCTGTTACCTGTCAGGGGGGGAAAGGCAAGGTTTAAATAAATACGTAATAATCATAGTAACAGTAATATTATTATAGATTTGTAGCCATCATTGCATCTGGTGGCAGGGAGTTCCACAGCTTAACTTTGAGCTGCGTGAACGACGGAACCTTCCAACATTCAGATTCATTGAATTTCCACCATTTCTCATATTGTGAAAGAAAAAAAAACACACTCTATCCCATGTATTATAAGATCCCCTCATTCTGCCTCTCACTTGCCTTTCCTCAACTAAAAAGCCCCCAAAGTTGTGTGGGGAGCTCCAGCTTCAACTACAGTGCTGCCCAACACAGAATCATCAAACTGTAGGGTCAGACTCCAGAGGTCCTGTGTGAGTGTCTGGAGGCGGTTGGAGGATGGATGGCGACCAACAGATTGAGGTTGAATCCTGACAAGACTGAAGTACTGTTTTTGGGGGACAGGGGGCGGGCGGGTGTGGAGGACTCCCTGGTCCTGAATGGGGCAACTGTGCCCCTGAAGGACCAGATGCGCAGCCTGGGAGTCATTTTGGACTCACAGCTGTCCATGGAGGCGCAGGTCAGTTCTGTGTCCAGGGCAGCCGTCTACCAGCTCCATCTGGTGCGCAGGATGAGACCCTCCCTGCCCATTGTCTCACCAGAGTGGTGCGTGTTCTGGTTATCTCCCGCTTGGACTACTGCCATGCGCTCTACGTGGGGCTACCTTTGAAGGTGACCCGGAAACTGCAATTAATCCAGAATGCGGCAGCTAGACTGGTGACTGGGGGCGGCCGCTGAGACCACATAACACCGGTCTTGAAAGACCTCCATTGGCTCCCAGGACGTTTCTGAGCACAAGTTAAAGTGTCGGTGCTGACCTTGAAAGCCCTAAACGGCCTCAAAGGCCCAGTAGACCTGAAGGAGCATCTCCACCCCCATCGTCCAGCCTGGACACTGAGGTCCAGCTCCGAGGGCCTTTTGGTGGTTCCCTTCCTGCAAGAAGTGAGGTTGCAGGGAACCAGGCAGAGGGCCTTCTCGGTGGTGGCGCCCGCCCTGTGGAACGCCCTCCCTTCAGATGCCTTTTAGAAGACATCTGAAGGCAGCCCTGTTTGGGGAAGCTTTTAATATCCGATGTTTTATCATGTTTGTAATATTCTGTTGGGAGCTGCCCAAAGTGGCTTGGGAAAACCCAGCCAGATGGGCAGGGTATAAATATTAATAAATAATAAATTATTATTATTAGTAGTAGTATCATCCCACTCAACCCCCAGCAATGCATATCGGGAGGACGCCAAAGGGGCAGGGTTGGAGGAGACGACCTCCGAGCCTTCAGAAAACCCATTCACCTGGTAGACTTCTTTGCCAGCTCATCTCCACGGCTCGGGGTCCGGCAAGGAAGCTGGGGGCCTGTTCCGCCGGCACCCGGTCGCAATTCCTCGCCTCGCAGCAGCTGCAGATGCTTCGAGGTCCCTCGACAGGAAGCCAGCTTTGGGGAGAAACGGAGAGCATGAAAGAAATTTGAAATATACTCAGAGTCGCAAAGTGATTTCATGCTCTTTATTCAGCTCATAGTGGTGAGGAGGAATGAATGAATGAAAGTCCCCTCAAAGTATCTGCTTTATATACATTATTTACACAATGGGCTGCATATGATTGGCTAATTCCGGAATTCTACTGTAAGCCAATCAAGTTGTGGATTCACTTCTATCTGGAGCATGATTGGGTGGTTCTTGCCAACCAATCATACTGCTGCATTGTTCTAGGACCAATCAGACTGCTGCATTCTGAATCCTATTGTTCTAGGACCAATCAGACTGCTGCCTTTTGGATCCTATTGTTCTAGGACCAATCAGACTGCTGCAGTTTGGATCCTATTCAACTCAGTACATAAAATTTAAAACACTTAATTGATGCAACAAAAAACAGCATAAAATACAGTATAAAACGTGAGTAACAATAAATTCAGAATTCAAAAATCAATTTCAGGGGGGAATCCAATAAACATGAGATGATCACCAGGGCTAGCTGGCTGAATTAGTCCTATTTGGGCCAGCGAGGAGACCAGGGGAGAATTAGCTGTGGGATCCCATAAAAATCTTTATAAAAAGGGAAGGAAGGGGAATAAAAGATCAGGTTAAGTTCAAATTAAAGGCCAGGCGGAATAGCTCTGTCTTACAGGCCCTGCGGAAGGAGGTTAAATCCTGCAGGGCCCTGGTCTCCTGGGACAGAGCATTCCACCAGGTCGGAGCCACCACTGAGAAGGCCCTGGCCCTGGGGGAGGATAATCTGACTTCCTTAGGGCCCGGGACCTCTAAACTGTGATTATTCATGGACCTTAAGGTCTTCTGCAGGGCAGACCAGGAGAGGCGGACCTGTAAACAGTGAAAAGGGCTTCAGGAAGGGGGGGGGGAAATGTGTTGTGCGTCTCACAAGCGACTCACGTGCTGCTGGCAACGTCAAAGGAGCAAGCCTTGTTCCGGACATCTGGCGTTTGGTCAGCTCGCGTTACCTTTAGGTGGCAAATCACGTACAGCTGGAGGGGAGAAGGCAGGAGGTTAAAAAGGGCTTTTTGGGCAAACAGCAAGGGGACAGTGGCGACAGGTGTCAATCAACTGGTTGCACCTTATTAATTGCGTGAATATTCTGCCTTTTTCTCCAAAGAGCTCAACGAGACCGGCATGGTTCCCGCTTTCCACAACAACCCTGCGAGGCGAGCAAGGCTAACCGGCTCCCAGTGAGCTTCTTGGCTGTGTGGGAATTCGAACCAAGGCCCTAGTTCTCATTTGATCCCCACCCAAAAACACTGTGGGATAGAGGTGGGGCTGAGATGCAGTGACCGCCCCCCAGGGTCACATTCTGCGAGCTTCCTGGCCGAGTTGGCACAGGGATTCGAACCCTGCTCTTTCCCACGTCCTAGTCCGGCACTCTAACCATTGAACCACACTGCCTCTCTAATTTTAGGGCTTGCATAGGGCACGGGACTCACACAATCGCTGCCCATCAGGAGAGGCGGCAAACCCACCTTGACCCAATCGGACCTCCATTTACCCTACAACTGTTTGATTTCTTTAGTTTAGACCATTTATATAGCATGTAAGTCAGTGGGTCCCCAACCCAGCTTCACTTGGTTCCATAAAACCATCCCCGATAAAAAGACACACCACTCAGAATGGCAGTCTGCATGATCCGCTAAGGGAGAAAATAAAATTCAAGCCGCTCAGAATTGCAAAAGAGAATAATAATAATAATAATAATAATAATAATAATTTTTATTTATACCCCACCGTCTCCAGCCAAGGCCGGGCTCAGAGCGGCTTACAAGCAATAATAAAAACAAGTTGAATGATTACATCTTAAAAACAAAATTAAAATACAACATTAAAATATTAAAATGTAGCCTCATCGCAGGAGGAGAAGGAAAAGAAAAAAGAAAAAGAGGGAGGGAATCAAATTGGCTCCAAGCCAAAGGCCAGGCGGAACAACTCTGTCTTACAGGCCCTGCGGAAAGAAATCAGATCCTGCAGGGCCCTGGTCTCATGAGGCAGAGCGTTCCACCGGGCTGGAGCCAGTGTTGAAAAGGCCCTGGCTCTGGTTGAAGCCAATCTAACTTCCTTAGGCCCCAGGACCTCTAGGGTGTTGCTATTTATGGACCTTGAGGCTCTCCGTGGGGCATACCGGGAGAGGTGGTCCCCTAGGTACCAGGGTCCTAGGCCGTGAAGGGCTTTAAAGGTCAAAACCAGCACCTTAAATCTGACCCTGTACTCCACTGGGAGCCAGTGCAGTTTGAAAAGCACTGGGTGAATATGCTCCCATGGCAGAGACCCCATGAGGAACCTCGCTGCAGCATTCTGCACCTGCTGGAGTTTCTGGGACAGCTTCAAGGGCAGCCCTGCATAGAGCTAATTACAGTAGTCAAGCCTGGAGGTGACCGTCGCATGGATCACTGTGGCCAGATCGGGGCGGGAAAGGTAAGGGACCAACTGCTTGATGCAGCGAAGGTGGAAAAATGTCGCCTTGGCCGTTGCTGTAACTTGCGCCTCTATGGAAAGGGAGTTGATGAACTACGCAGAATTGGCGAAAATGACAGATTAAGAGAAAAGGACCACAGTGGCTTTGAAAAAGAATGGGAACCATTTATATTATACTTGCAGAAACAAAGAAAGTCGATAGACTTGGTGGCAGGATTTAAATAAACATTCACATTATCAGCACGACAAAATGTTTAGGAGATAGAGAAATAATATGGTGCGTTTACTTCTACGTCTTTAGGTTTGATGTTATGTTATTAATAACGTTTTTCCGAAGTGGAAGTTGGGAGAAGCCTAGGTAGGAAGGAATATATAGTAAACGTTAAGGATTTGAGATGTATGTAATGAATGAAAAAGAAAAACGAATAAATTCGTGGAAGGGAATTTGGGTCGACTTTAGGAAAAGGTTTTAAGAATGAGTACTGATGTATAAATATGGATGTTTATAAGTTAAAATTGGTTTTTTCTTTAAAATGAGCTAAATATAAAAAGGTTAAAAATTGGGGATAAGAACTTGTTGAACTAACAATTTGAATTGGAATATAAGAAGGGGAGGTGTGGGGAAGTCAGGGAAATATGTCATTGAAAATACGGATTGTAAACTTTATGTGTTTTTTTTTATTTTTTTATTTTTTATTTTTTTCTTTTTTTTACTAAGATGGAAAATTTTAATAAACATTTATTAAAAAAAGAAAAGAAAAACAAATAAAATTTTTAAGAATTGCAAAAACCCAGTTGAAGCTATTTCTGACCTGTGCAAGTAACACAGCTGCCTCCAGGGGGCAGTGCAGCCCATTTCGAAAAACCCGCCTAGGCCATCCTGTCGCCCTCCGGGCGCCTTGAACTATAACTCCCATCAGCGCCAGGTGGACGAAAGCTCTAGGGACTTCGCTCCCACAGACCCGTGGGCCCAGACAAGGCCTCCCACACCGCCAAACCCCACCAGCTCACCATATTCCTGGAGTCCCCGGCAAACCGGAAGGCGTCCACCGTGAAACGTAGCGTCTCCTCGGAGACTCTGGGTGCGAGGAACGTAGACGAGACGCCCTCTTGCCTCCCGTCCACCAGACACCTGCGCCAAAGGGAGAAAGCGTCACCGACTTTGGGGACTGGAGGGTGGTGGAAAATTGACTGTTTCCCCCAGATTTCATTCATTTATTAAATTTATTAAATTTGCTGACCACCCTTCGGGTGAAAAGGAAAGGAAATTCTTACGGCGGATTTCTGTTTCCAGAGACTCCTCGAGGTCAGCCTTTATGCTAGATTTCCCACCTACCTTTTCCCTTGGATAATAAATAATAATAATAATAATAATAATAATAATAATAATTTATTATTTATACCCCGCCATCTGCCTGAGTTTCCCCAGCCACTCTGGGTGGCTCCCAATCGAGTGTTAAAAACAATACAGCGCTGAGGATACAGGATTGAGATTTTCTCGGGTTTTTCCCTGCGATTTAACTGGGTTTTTTCCTTTTCCAAAGGAAAAGCTGCTCTTTCGTGCTAAATCAGAGCAAACGTCAATCCAGAATTGGCTGTTTGTGCCGATTGAGCGCTAAAGAGTGGATTTTTCCAAAGCGGCAGGACAAGAGGAGGCTGGATAAGCCCTCTGTGATTCTTTAGGCGTGTTAGGAAGTGCTGATGGGAGGTTTTAAGTCCCGACATATCCGGATATGCCGTCAGGAATCGAACCCAGAACCTTCTCTGCACACAAAACAAACGCTCTATCCCCCAAGTCACAGACCTTAGCGGGGAAGAGGCTTTTCTGCTCAAGGCCTTTAGATTG
This sequence comes from Podarcis filfolensis, assembly GCF_964270895.1. Classification (NCBI taxonomy): domain Eukaryota; kingdom Metazoa; phylum Chordata; class Lepidosauria; order Squamata; family Lacertidae; genus Podarcis; species Podarcis filfolensis. The sequence continues at coordinate 2,567,610 of NC_139615.1, forward strand.
CTGGGCAAAAGATTACTAGCCAGACAGAAGGCATATTCCTATGTTTCCAAGCAAGGGAGCTGGAAGGCACCCTGAGGTCATCCAGCCCAACCCGCCGCAATGCAGGAATCCCAGCAGAAGCAAAGCCTCAGAGGCTACTAGAAATAACGATTTTGCTCTGAGCGCCGCTGAAACAGGGATTCCTGGCTTTGGGCAGCCTGTCTCCCCCCCATTCAGGGAGCACTTTAATCATCCGTTTCCCACGTGGTCTTTGGAACTCCCTGCCAATGGATATTAGACAGGCACCTCCCTTGTACAGCTAGATGCACCCTCAAATCTCTTTTCTGCTTCGGCAAGCCAGCACCCGGACAATGAAGGTGACTTGGCCTGTATTTTGTTGATTTTATTGCATCTTATCAGCTTAAAAATCCAGTTTCTTTAGTTTTTTGGCTGCTTTTAAATGAATAGGGTAATGCCGTTATATGTGAACTGCTCAGAGAATTGTTGTTGAGAATGGGAATACAAGAAGGGGAGGTGTGAGGAAGTCAAAGAAACAAGCAAATGAGTTTTAAGTTATGAAAAATAATTGTTTTTAATTTTTCTTATTTTTTCTGTATGTTTACTTATTTTTTTATTTTTTTATTATGTGTTTTTGTATATTTGTCTTTGTAAAATCTTAATAAATATTTCTTAAAAAAAAAAAGAGAATTGTTGTTGTTACCATATTGGCACAAATATAAACCGCACCCACAAATAAGCCGCAAAAAAGAGAATAACCGAATATAACCCGCTCCCGAAATCGCTGCAGTTGGTAGAATTGTAACTCCGAGCCAATTTAAGCCTTCGGTCTCGCAAGCCCAGAAAAGTTACCGTCAGCTAAAATCAAAAATGCTATTCAATTGCTACAATTCCACAGGTACTCAAGCTTGCAAATTGGCAATGAAACCATTCTTCTGTTCCGTTTTACCGTACGTCTGTTCCGGCAGCGATATCGTAAAAAACCATTTTTTGTTAGGTCGCGAATTCAAGCCCTGCTTTAATAACTTTTCAGGGTCGGATTTTTTTGGGGGGGGGGGGAGAGAAAGCGCGGCTTATATCCGGGCCAATACGGTATTCAGGATAGAAGCCAGACTGGGGATAGCTCACCTGATAGAGCGCAAAATGGGTTGCGGGTTCGAATCCAACGATTCTACGATAAAACTTACGAAATAAAATAGTCATGCAAGTTATTTCCTTACCCGTTGGAGTCGACAATGGCATATGTAGACCCCAGTGTGGCTTCCGGGCTGGCGACACAGCTGTCCACAAAGAGCCTTAGGGGAAGGTGGTTCTCCGCCTCGACTTGGGCTTGCAGGTGCAGGATCTCACCCAGCTGGAAGCGAGAAGATAGCCGCTCTCCGCTCCAGTCATCTTGGCGGCGCGAGAGGATGAATGCGTTAATCATTTTTTATTTTTTTAATTGCAAGCACAGCAGAAGAGAAAAGGAAACAAACTTTTCCTGCTGACAGTGTGGTTCACTGCAGTGGCCTGTGGAACAGCCTGCCACTTGAGAATGGGCAGGGAGGGTCCCTTACTGAGCTGAAGGCCAGATTTCGGCTGGATGAGGCCCTGAGCTACCGAAGATAATGAGGCCCTTTCTATGTCCAGCTGTCCTTTGTCAACAACAAGTTGTCGCTTTTTTGTTGTTGAATATATGCTTTGTGGTAATTTATGGACCTAAAAAGAAAAGTTAAGAAATTTGACCACAATTGGAATATGGCTTTTGAATAATGATACTGGAAAACTGCTACATTTAGTTACAAGGAAATTCAGATGGGAGGGACTAGAGGAAGTCAAGTAATATGTTTATGAGGTTGGAAGTGTAACTAATTAATTAATTTGTATTGTTTATGTGTTTGATGTTATATCTTTTAAAGCTATTTGCTTTATTTCTTTTTCTCCTTTTTTTGTTTTATTTGTTTTAGAGTATGTGTTATAGTTGTATGAAAATCAATAAACATTATTGGAAATAATTGATGGACCTCATAGGTATCAAGAGCTATTAGCCAGAATGGCCAAGCAGAAATTCTATTTTCAGAGACAGCGAACCGCAGCAACATCTGTGGGCTTTGGGGGTTATTTGGCTGTCCCCTGTCGGAGGCAGGAGACTTGGGCTAACGCACAACTTTGCATCTTTTAAGCCCTGGTGCGCGGCAGCCCTGGATCCTAACCAGACCTGTTGGGGGGTTTGAGCTAGGCCCTTTCTGCACCCCGAATCCACCCTCTTCCTTACCGTTCATGAGCCGCAACGAGAATCCAAGCCTCGCTTCGGCCGACACGGTGGATCTGAAGGGAGCCCAGGTGGGCTGGATGGCCAGGCTGGAGACATTGCCTTTCCTGGAAACGGGAAGAGAAGCAGCTGAGAACTCATTCCAAAGACCGTGGGGCACCTAGATGCCATCCAGACTGACCCGCCACCCTCAGGAGCGAGAAACCGCTTCCTGCTCCGCCCATTACTCCTCGCTGCTCTCAGACATCTAGGGGGTTGGCAGGGCAGAAGGTAGGGATCCTCTACAGTGGGAGGAGCCACAGCCAATAATGGGAGGAGCTAAAGGCCTCCACCCACAGACATTTAAAGTGGTATCATACCACTTTAAACAATCAAGGCTACCCCCAAAGAATCCTGGGAGCTGTAGTTTGCTAAGGGTGCCAAGAGATGTTAGGAAAAAGAACTGCCCCCTCTCTCAGAACTACAATTCCCAGAGTGCTTTAACTATCAAGACCTCTTGCCCAGGGTACTTTGGGAATGGTAGCCAACATGGCGCCCATTGGATGTGGCTGAACTACAACTCCCATCATGCAGCAGACAACTCCCAAGAGCATAATAATAATAATAATAATAATAATAATAATAATAATAATAATTTATTATTTATACCCCGCCCATCTGGCTGAGTTTCCCCAGCCACTCTGGGCGGCTTCCCACAGAATATTAAAATAAAATAATCTATTAAACATTAAAAGCTTCCCTAAATGGGGCTGCCTTCAGATGTCTTCTAAAAGTCTGGTAGTTATTTTTCTCTTTGACACCTGGTGGGAGGGCGTTCCACAGGGCGGGGGCCACCACCGAGAAGGCCCTCTGCCTGGTTCCCTGTAACTTGGCTTCTCGCAGGGAGGGAACCGCCAGAAGGCCCTCGGAGCTGGACCTCAGTGTCCAGGCTGAACGATGGAGGTGGAGACGCTCCTTCAGGTCTACTGGGCCTTTGAGGCCGTTTAGGGCTTTCAAGGTCAGCACCAACACTTTGAATTGTGCTCTGAAATGTACTGGGAGCCAATGAAGGTCTTTCAAGACCGGTGTTATGTGGTCTCCCAGTCCGCAGTCTAGTTGCCACATTCTGGATTAATTGCAGTTTCCGGGTCACCTTCAAAGGCAGCCCCACATAGAGCGCATGGCAGTAGTCCAAGCAGGAGATAACCAGAGCATGCACCACTCTGGAGAGACAGTCTGTGGGCAGGGAGGGTCTCATCCTGCGTACCAGATGGAGCTGGTAGACAGCTGCCCTGGACACAGAACTGACCTGCGCCTCCATGGACAGCGGTGAGTCCAAAATGACTCCCAGGCTGCGCACCTGGTCCTTCAGGGACACAGTTGCCCCATTCAGGACCAGGGAGTCCCTCACACCCGCCCTCCCCCTGTACTTCTGTCTTGTCAGGATTCAACCTCAATCTGTAATACAGTAAAACATCAGACATTAAAAACCTCCCTAAACAGGGCTGCCTTCAGGTGTCTTCTTTCTTTTTCCTTTTTTTTCCTTTTTCCTTTTTATTGATTTTAATTCATTTTGTAACATCGTACATTAAAACAAACAAAAGAGACATACATAACACATTCACACAAAAAAGAATACATAAAAAAAAGTAAAAGAGAGAAATAATAATAAAAAGGACAAAAGAAAACTACATTAACTACATAACACACAACACTGACTGACTTCCCTTCATCTCGGTTTCGGAATGTGTTGTAAGATTTTTCTATCTGCAGTTTCTTTTCCTCAAAAAAATCTTTACATCACAAGTGTTATATCGCACCTACTGTAATTTTTAGATTTTTTACCTCTGTTTCCATGTATGCCATAAATTTATTCCAATCTTTATTAAACTTTATGTCTTTTTGATTTCTTATTTTCTGTGTCATTTTTGCCAATTCTAAATAATCAAATAGTTTGGATTGCCACTCATTTATGGCTGGGATTTTTGGTGTCTTCCAATTCTGCGCTATTAGAGTTCTGGCAGCCACTGTCGCGTACTGAAAAAGTGTTTGATCTTCCTTTTTTATTTCCTCTCCAATTATCCCCAGCAAAAAGGCTTCGGTTTTTTTTATAAAGGTATATTTAAGGATTTTTTTAAGTTCGTTGTAAATAGATTCCCAGAATTTTCTGATAGGCTCACACAACCACCACATATGATAAAAATTGCCCTCCTTGATCTTACACTTCCAACATGATTTATCACCAGGTGTCTTCTAAAAGTCAGATAGTTGTCTATTTCCCTGACATCTGGTGGAAGGGAGTTCCACAGGGCGGGCGCCACCACTGAGAAGGCCCTCTGCCTGGTTCAGGCCTTATGCACTGGCAGAGGCTGATGAAAGCCGTAGCCCAAAATAGAGAGACGAAGGACAGCAAATTGTGGAAGAGTTTCACCTGTTGGATTTCTGCCTGATCTACCACTCTTTTAAAGGTACAGGAGCAATTGTCCAGGCCCTCTCCTACCCATGAAGCGGCGCTATGTTAGCTGGATTGATGGGGGTTCGTTTGGATGACCCCCGGAGGGCCCACCGCACCCTACAATTCTGCGACTCTACGAACAGAAGCCAAGGGCTTGCAAAGGTGAAAAAAGCCTTGCTTCACCCCACACCCAACCAGCAGCCTTCCTCACCTGGGGTAGTGGCACTCAATGGGTATCTCTGCAGCGTTGGTCCTGGTGATTATGGGATTGGAGGAAGGCGACGGCTTGTGGAAGAGACTGGTTCGGTAGATCAGCGTTTCTGGAGTCATCTAGAAGCAAAGGGAGATGGGTTGACTTTCAGAGCTTTTCCTAGGACTTACTGCAGGATCCGTCTGTTACGGTAAAAATCTGGGTGCGAGGCTGCTCTGCCACCCAGCTCGTCGGACTAAGTTCGCGGGTCCCTGCGGAGGAAAATGAGCTCAGCCGGAGACAGGAGCAAGATGCAGAAGATCCAAGTTTATTGCGCAACAGGTTCAAGGCGAGATTGAACCCCGAGGAAGGGGTGACATGAACTTTTGAAACTTCCCTCCATGTCCCAGGATACAGTGCAAAACACATCCCAGTTACATCACGAATACATTAAGAAGAGGTTGGGTTACACAGGATTAACATATGGAGGAGGGAGGGGGGAATATGCAGAGCTGGAGATATGCGCAGATAAGCACATCTTGATGAGAAGACAATGGTCCATGTACTGGCATTTCCTGGAGGAAAGGCTTGGCAGAGTGATTTGACAGGATTAGGGTCTTGACACCTTGCTTGAGGGATTATGGAGGACAGGGGAGGTGTGATGGAGTCCTAGAGAAATTGAGCAAATTGGCATGTTGATTTTCTATGAATTTTATAGATTTTAGTCCCTTTTGACATTGACAATTGGAAATAAATTGATATATTGTAGCGAAGAAGAAGGTGAAGAAGACATGCCCCCCCCTTCCGTATCACGTCCATCCCAAACTTTTAGTTTTCCCGGAAACAAGGCAAGTTAGCTCCTTGCCGGAAGTTTTTGGCAAAGGATCGGGCCCCACGGAGAAGCCCCCATCCCCTGGGATGGTTTCCTGGCCAGCCCCACTGAAAGCTACAGAGCTCAGGAAGATAATAAATAAATAAATAATAATAAAATAATAATAATAATAATAATAATAATAATAATAATAATAATAATAATTTATTCCCCAGGCACTTTGGGCGGCTTCCAACAGAATATTAAAATATAATAATAATAATAATAATAATAATAATAATAATAATAATAATAAAGTCTGAGATGAAAGCACCTTGCTTGTTTACCTGGCCGAACCCCCAAAATCTCCTAAAACCGAGGAAGACATAGACCGACAACCCCTACGTCTCCCAAACAGTTCCCTTATGGGTTACTCGGAGCGTAAAAGGCAGCCCGCCCTGTCCAGGGTCTCTGGCAGATCTCAGAATGGCACGCCAGTCCCTCCCAGCAGCTTCCAGTGCAGAGATATTAATAATAATAATTTTATTTATACCCCGCCCTCCCCAGCCAAGACAGGGCTCAGGGCGGCTAACACCAGATATAAAACAATGGATTGAAACACCACTTAAAAAACAAGATTAAAATACAACATTAAAATTCAGGGTTGACCTGCGGAACTCCCTGCCACAGGAGGCAGCGGCGGTGACCGCCGACTGAAATGGCGAGGGCTGGGCAAATTCATGGAGGAGCAGAGGGCTGTTTGTGGCTGTTATGGACCTGATCCTGCAGGCTCTGTTTTTTGGCGGGGACAGGGAGGAGAAGGCTATTTGTGGAGGGTTAAGGCTATCATCGAGTGGCTATCCCACCAGCTGGAGGCAGCAATGAAAGTGGCTGGGAAATGCAGGAGGGGAGCGTTGGGTCTTGGGTTCGAATGCTGCCTGCGTCTGGTTGGCCGCTGTGGGGACAGGAAGCTGGGCTAGCTGGTGGCCTGATTCTGCAAGGCCTCCTCTTGCATTCCTATAAACCAGGGGTCAGCAAACTTTTTCAGCAGGGGGCCGGTCCACTGTCCCTCAGAGCTTGTGGGGGGCCGGACTATATTTTGGGGGGGAAATATGAACGAATTCCTATGCCCCACAAATAACCCAGAGATGCACTTTAAATAAAAGCACACATTTTACTCATGTAAAAACACACTGATTCCCAGACCGTCCGCAGGCCGGATTGAGAAGGTGATTGGGCCGGATCCGGCCCCCGGGCCTTAGTTTGCCTATCCATGCTATAAACAAGGCGTGTCCAAAGTCCGTTTTGGAGGCCTAATCTGGCCCCTGTAGCAGTTAATTTCCCGGGGTAAAATCCTAAAGAAACCTCAACTACTTCAATTCTTTAAAAAGCCATACACCTTTGGGGTAAAATCTTGAATAAAGCCCAACAACTTCAATCCCCCCAAAAGTCAACAACTTTGCTCGGCCCCCACGGCCCTTCACTTCATCAAACCTAGCCCTCTTTGGAAAAAGTTTGGACACTACTGCGTACAAACGTTTAGGCAAAAAACTCCCAAAGTTGACAAACACACAATTCCTTGTTTTTAGTAAACTCCCATCAATTAAGGAATCATTGAATTTAGCCCTTGCAAGACAGATTACGCTAGTAGGATTGCAATAAGTTTTGTGAGGTCACAATGCAGTTAAGTGTGATTTAATAAGGTGAAGATTTATGTTTGCTTAAAAAACTTTTTGGAAAATTAATACAAAATTTTCAAAAAAAGAGAAGTTTTGTGAGGTGGAGTATTCAAAATATTACAAGAAAGACTAGGAAAAGAGTTATTAATTAAGGATAATTGATTTGATAAGGTGAAGATTTATGTTTTTTTAAAAATCTTTTTGGAAAATTTAAAAATTTCAAAAAGAAAGAAAGAAAGAAGTTTTGTGAGGTGGAGTATTCGAAATATTACAAGAAAGACTAGGAAAAGAGTTATTAATTAAGGATAATTGATTTGATAAGGTGAAGATTTATGTTTGTTTAAAAAACTTTTTGGAAAATTTAAAAAATTCAACAAAAAAAGAAGTTTTGTGAGGTTTAGTATTTGAAATATTACAAGACAGACTAGGAAAAGAGTCATTAATTAAGGATAATTAAATGCAATAAAAAAATTAAACCTCCGGCTCCTTTCCATGGGGCTGGCCTGGGAGACCCACCCTCCCAGGGGGTTCTGCACCATGTTGCCCAACACCCCCAGCACCCCATTTTTAAGCTGCACCCCTGAAGCTGGACCCACCCCCCTCACAAAAACCCCACAAAAACCCTTCCATCCCAAAGAACCCAAAGCACCTGGACTGCGATGCCACACTGATGGAGACCCGCCTCAAAGAGGACCACGTCAGTGGTGCCAGCTGCGAAGGACACCGGGGCGCACGAGGCTGCCCCCAAAGTCAGGTCGGCAGGGGCCACCAGCCTGCCCACCCCAAAGAGATCTCGGTGCACGGCCACCACCAGGCGATGGGGCTCGCAGGAAACCTTCACGGCGTGGGGCGTAGCAGGAGCGGCCCTGGAAAAAGCAGAGGAAGGGGGCAAGGGGACATGATCCGAGGTCTCTGGCTCCCACCAGGCAGGATTCTGGGGGTCAGCAAAAGCCCCCTGGCAGAAAAAAACGCCCCACAGCAAAAACAGCCCCATCTCAAACTCCTGCCCCATAGCTGCAACCCCGGTGCGCAATGAAGCTGAGAGCCAAGTGATTGTCCTTTTATACTGCTTTCTGACTCCGCCCACAGTCACATGACTCAAGCAATTAAGACCCGCCTTGTCCCGCCCTCATTCCCCCGGGGTCCTAAAACCCGCAGGGTTTTTTTATATAATAATAATAATTTATTATTTATACCCCGCCTATCTGGCTGGGTTTCCCCAGCCACTCTGGGCGGCTTCCAACACAATATTAAAATACAGTAATGCATCAAACATTAAAAGCTTCCCTAAACAGGGCTGCCTTAAATGTCTTCTGAATGTCAGGTAATTGTTTTTCTCTTTGACATCTGGTGGGAGGGAGTTCCACAGGGCGGGCGCCACCACGAAGAAGGCCCTCTGCCTGGTTCCCTGTAGCTGCACTTCTCGCAATGAGGGAACAGCAAGAAGGCCCTCGGCGCTGGACCTCAGTGTCCGGGCTGAACGATGGGGGTGGAGATGCTCCTTCAGGTCTACTGGGCCTTTGAGGCCATTTAGGGCTTTCAAGGTCAGCACCAACACTTTGAATTGTGCTCGGAAACGTCCTGGGAGCCAATGTAGGTCTTTCAGGACCAGTGTTACGTGGTCTCAGCGGCCGCTCCCAGTCCCCAGTCTGGCTGCCGCATTCTGAATTAATTGCAGTTTCTGGGTCACCTTCAAAGGTTGCCCCACGCAGAGCGCGTTGCAGTAGTCCAAGCAGGAGATAACTAGAGCATGCGCCACTCTGGCCAGTCTGCGGGCAGATAGGGTCTCATCCTGCGTACCAGATGGAGCTGGTAGACAGCTGCCCTGGACACAGAACTGACCTGCGCCTCCATGGACAGTGGTGAGTCCAAAATGACTCCCAGGCTGCACACCTGGTCCTTCAGGGGCACAGTTGCCCCACTCAGGACCAGGGAGTCCTCCACACCTGCCCCCCTCCTGTACTACTGTCTTGTCAGGATTCAACCTCAATCTGTTAGCCGCCATCCATCCTCCAACCGCCTCCAGACACTCACACAGGACCTCGCAACGCCCCACGGTCTGTGCCCAGGACCCAGCTGTCAACTTTTCCCTCTTCTTGCAAGGAATCCTATTCGGAATAAGGGAATTTCCCTTTTAAAAAAGGGAAGCGTTGACAGCTATGGCTCAGAATCACCTGCTGCTTTTGGAAATTGATTTCATTTTTTTTTAAAAAAACATTATATTAGCTGAATATAAGAACAAGATATACCATCCAATACAAGCAATCAAATACAGTTTCCCCCTACTCCCCCCCAAAAAACAGCCTCAACTACGTCCAGGTAATTGCATTAGTAATATAATCAAATGAAAAATTATTTCTATAGCTGCTGGTTTAAAAAATATCATTCCACGTGTAAATTTATTTCATTTACAGCCTATCTTCCTTCCGTCTGTCATAGAATTGTAGAGTTTGAAGGGATTCCAAGGCTCATTTGGTCCCCTGTGACTCGGGAATCTTCATTATTTTTAATTTTTATTAGGTTTTACACACCTTCCATCTTGTCCATCTCCTCCTTAAATTGTGCTGCCCAGAACTGGACAGAGAACTAGGTCATTTGGAGTATTTAAAAGGCAGGTTCCGCTATATGCTCTAATCCACTGAAGAAGCCACCTCCCATTAATTATTATTATTATTATTATTATTATTATTAGGTTTTACCATTTAGTATTCAACACATTTGACACATAAAAGAAGAAAAATTAAAAAGCAAAATTCCCCCTGTGACTTCCCTCAACTTCCCCTTCCACTTCTTTAAATATATGCTATTTCTGCTTCATTTTATCTTACTTTCTGTAATTTATTTTTTTGCAAAATGCTTTTATATCCTTACCATTTTTATACCAGATTTTCTTTCAAATCACATCTTACACTTAATTAATTTCCATTTCATTGTTTCATAACCACACACTTATTTTCTTAATCGTAAGCGTTTATTCAAATCCTACTAGTGAGTCCAATTTTTTACAATGTTTCTGTAAATACAACCAGGTCTTTTTCAAACTCTCTATTGCCATTGTCTCTTAAGTCTTCCTGTAAGTTTTGCCATTCCTGCGTATTCCGTAAGTTTGTCTTGCCATTCTTCCTTCGTCTGTATCTTATCGCCCTGGGCTGAATGAATCCCTAGCTGGAATTAAGATTGCCGGAAGAAATATAAACAACCTCAGATATGCAGATGACACAACCTTGATGGCAGAAAGTGAGGAGGAATTAAAGAACCTTTTAATGAGTGTGAAAGAGGAGAGCGCAAAATATGGTCTGAAGCTCAACATCAAAAAATGAAGATCATGGCCACTGGGCCCATCACCTCCTGGCAAATAGAAGGGGAAGAAATGGAGGCAGTGAGAGATTTTACTTTCTTGAGCTCCATGATCACTGCAGATGGTGACAGCAGCCACGAAATTAAAAGACGCCTGCTTCTTGGGAGGAAAGCAAAGACAAACTTAAACAGCATCTTAAAAAGCAGAGACATCACCTTGCCAACAAAGGTCCGTATAGTAAAAGCTTTAGTTTTCCCAGTAGAGATGTATGGAAGTGAGAGTTGGACCATAAAGAAGGCTGATCGCCAAAGAATTGATGCTTTTGAATTCTGGTGCTGGAGGAGACTCTTGAGAGTCCCCTGGACTGAAAGAAGATCCAGCCTCTCCATTCTGAAGGAAATCAGCCCTGAGTGCTCACTGGAAGGACAGATCCTGAAGCTGAGGCCCCAAGACTTTGGCCACCTCATGAGAAGAGAAGACTCCCTGGAAAAGACCCTGATGTTGGGAAAGATGGAGGGCACAAGGAGAAGGGGAGGACGGAGGACGAGATGGTGGGGCAGTGTTCTCGAAGCGACCAGCATGAGTTTGACCAAACTGCGGGAGGCAGTGGAAGACAGGAGGGCCTGGCGTGCTCTGGTCCAGGGGGTCACAAAGAGGCGGACACGACTAAACGACTCAACAACAACAACATCCTATAATTCCTAGCAAAAAAGCTATGCAGGAATTTTTTGCCCAACAAGGAACTTGAACTCGTGACCTTGAGATTAAGAATCTCCTACTCTACCAATCAAGCTATTCTCACTTTTTTCACCTCTCAGCTAAAAAAATCATTGATTTAACCCCTATGTGGTGGTCAGGTTTAAGGCCCTCTGCAAGGAATTATTTCTTGGGGATTTTTCTAAACTTTAAGCAAAGAATATTTTTGCATTTTTAAAGTGGGCATGGTTCTGTTGCTGGTTCTATTCAGGTTTACTCTGTCCAACTGAGTTGAAATGGATATGCAACCCAATCCTAGGGAGGTTTACTCAGAAGTAAGCTCAAAGAGATTGTAGCCCGTAACACCAGTAAAGTTGGCCAAAATGTTGGAAATGTAAAGAAAAAGAAAGTACCTTTTACCGCATGGGGTGGGGATTGTAAGAAAGTAAAATGCTTCTGGGAAATGATATATATCATGAGATGAAGGAAATGTTGAAATATACATTTGCAAAAAAAAAAAAGAAGCATTTTTACTTTGCATTGTAGGTACAGAAATGAATAGACAAAAATCTGTTTTTATACGCAGTTATAGCAGCGAGAGTATTACTAGCCCAATGTTTGAAACAGGAAGAATTACCAACAAAGGAGGAATGGAAAATAAAACTGATGGAGTATGCAGAACTGGCAAAATTGACTGGGAGAATTCAAAACCAGAAAGACCAGGACTACCTAAAGGATTGGAAGAAATATATGACTTATTTGAAAGACAATTGCATTAATGTAACCTCGCTTGTAGGTTTACAAGAAGTTTTGTAAGGGGGGCTGTATAAATTATTGTAAAACGATTTCGGAAGGAAATAATTTGGAAATGAAGTTGAAAAGCATTAATTATAATAACAAAACGCAAGAATAGATAGCAGATTTGAAAATCACTTGACAGAATTGATGGAAGCCTCAGGCTATAATAGCCAAAATGAAGGTGATGTGATGTGAAGTTTTGTTTGGAAAACATATGCAAAAATTAATAAAAATGATTTATTTAAAAAAGAGAGAGAGATCGCAGTCCGTGTCTCGTTTGCAAGGAGATGAAATGCTATTGGCTATTTATCGCACATTATTCATTCGTATTTGTTTGCAGAGAGAGTTATAAAATATTGCACTGGTTAATAGTCACCCCAAACTTTCCAATATACTATCAGTTTCCTTTATTGCAGGATGTCTGACACATTTTGGAGCTCCTGGAAACAGAAGGAATCCACTTTAACTTTGCAGCCTGAAATGGCCAGGATGTGATTGATTGGGGGGGAAACCTACCTGGAGTTTCACCTGAGAGTCACAGGTGTGGCCAATGATCAGGATAATGATACTTTTCAGGTCCTTCCAGAGAGGTAAACTTTTAAACAGATCCTTCAGATCATCTATTTCACAAGTTTTATACACTGGGGGATGGTAATAAAAATTTAAAAAAATCAAAGCGGTTTGCCATTGAATCAATTAATTGATGGAAATTACAAATTTGTGGAATATAAGGCTTTGCAAGTAAAGTACGGATTAACCAGTGAAACACAACGGCAATATATCCAATCGAAACATATTTGCAAAGGTGGTTTGGCCCTGACGCGGTAGCAACGTTGGAAACACCCATGCTGCTACAAGATTTAATCCTGGAAGTCAATCAATGAAATTTTATTTTTGAGATATTTGTAGAATTGTAAATCTGTAGAGTGTGAAATTATGGGATATAGTGATGGTTGTGTTGTGTTTTACCTTCCCTGAGAAGAGAAACTGACCATTAAATCAGTCGGGGAGGGGAAATGGGGGTGTTTGTGCGCCCCGTATCAACTTTCGGCATCCTGAACAAACTACAGTTCCCAGAATTCTTGGCGGCGGGGGGGGGGGATGCGTTGACCACAGGGGTCTGCTTTTAAGGTATGATATGGATGTGACAAGGCTGTATATTGTCTCCCTGGTTATTTAACTTATATGCAGAATTCATCATGCGAAAGGCTGGGCTGGATGAATCCCAAGCCGGAATTAAGATTGCCGGAAGAAATATCAACAACCTCAGATATGCAGATGACACAACCTTGATGGCAGAAAGTGAGGAGGAATTAAAGAACCTTTTAATGAGGGTGAAAGAGGAGAGCGCAAAATATGGTCTGAAGCTCAACGTCAAAAAAACGAAGATCGTGGCCACTGGGCCCATCACCTCCTGGCAAATAGAAGGGGAAGAAATGGAGGCAGTGAGAGATTTTACTTTTTTGGGCTCCATGATAACTGCAGATGGTGACAGCAGTCACGAAATTAAAAGACGCCTGCTCCTTGGGAGAATGGCGATGGCAAACCTAGACAGCATCTTAAAAAGCAGAGACATCACCTTGCCAACAAAGGTCCGCATAGTTAAAGCTCTGGTTTTCCCAGTAGTGATGTATAGAAGTGAGAGCTGGACCATCAAGAAGGCTGATCGCCGAAGAATTGATGCTTTTGAATTCTGGTGCTGGAGGAGACTCTTGAGAGTCCCATGGACTGCAAGAAGATCCAACCTCTCCATTCTGAAGGAAATCAGCCCTGAGTGCTCACTGGAAGGACAGATCCAGAAGCTGAGGCTCCAAGACTTTGGCCACCTCATGAGAAGAGAAGACTCCCTGGAAAAGACCCTGATGTTGGGAAAGATGGAGGGCACAAGGAGAAGGGGAGGACGGAGGAGGAGATGGTGGGACAGTGTTCTGGAAGCTACCAGCATGAGTTTGACCAAACTGCGGGAGGCAGTGGAAGACAGGAGGGCCTGGCGTCCAGGGGGTCACGAAGAGGCGGACACCACTAAACGACTAAACGACAACAACAAACCTACAAGGCAAACACATACATAAGTATGTAAACCATGTGTCTGAAATAGTATGGGACAGCAATCCTGAAGCCACTTGGACTCTCCCAAATTGACCTCAAATGTTTCCCTGCAAGGAGGAGGAAATGGGGAAAAGCCTTTCCATTGCCTTTTGCTTACCTGACGAAATTAATGGACTATGCAGAATTGGACAAAAAAGGATTTGAAACCTGCGGGACCAGAGATTCACAGAAGATTGGAAGAAATATACGAACTATTTGAAGAGCAACTGTAACCAACAAATTACGCTAGTAGGACTACAAAAGGTTTTGTAAGGAGAAATATACCAAGAGTTACAAAGTAGAAAAAGATAGAGATATTGGTTCTGAGTTTGAAATGTAAGAGGGAAAATAAGAAATGCATACTGAGAGATTAGATTGGAAAATTTTCAGACAGGACTGATGGAAGTCAAAAAAAGTTGAATAAGATGTAAAAGTATGTTTAATTACTGTTGGAAATGATACGTTAAAAAACTAATAAAAATTTATATATATATAAAAAAGACCTTAATTATTTTTTTTACACCAACCATCTGAAAATCCCCCCCCCCCCACTTTCTGTGGGGTGGTAGCATTTTGGAAAGGCTGCTTTGGGGAGAAATAATATTGACAGAGCAAAGGTCATTGAGCCATGCGGTGATTGGGAACAGGATGAGGACCTGAACTTTTTTAATTTGGAAAAAGGAGGGAGGAGGTAAAGGGGGGCAGCCAGGCTACCCCAGATGCCCCAAAACCTTGCCCCCATCCCTCTTCCGTGGCAGCTCGCCCCGTGGCAATCCTGCTCCCTGCCCACTTTTGGCTGTGGGATTTGGTTGGCGCCGATTGGGAAATCGGTTCGTTGGCAGGTCGTGACTTTGTCCAAACTTTGCCCAGGTCGACGTTTTTGACGGGGAGAAGAGGAAGCTACGATTTTCGGAAGCGCCCGTGGCCCCCCAACTAGAGAGCGACCCGGTGAAAGGACCCCCTCCGTGCCAGGGAGATGACAACTTCTTTTCCCAAGCAAGTAGACATCTGAAGGCAGCCCTGTTTAGGGAAGCTTTTAATGTTTAATAATTTTCATGTTTTAATCTTGTGTTTTAATATTGTTTTCTAAGCTGTATTTCAATCAATTGTTTTTATATTTGGTGTTAGCCGCCCTGAGCCTGGTCTTGGCTGGGGAGGGCGGGATATAAATAAAATGTATTATTTATTATTTTTATGAAGATTACCCGCTCTGGGATCCCACAGCTAATTCTCCCCTGGTCTCTTCGCTGGCCCAAAGAGGCCTAATTTAGCCAGCTAGCCCTGGTGATCATCTAATGTTTACTGGATGGATTTCCCCCCTAAATTGATTTTTGAATTCTGAATTTATTGTTATTCACGTTTCATATTGTATTTTATACTGTTTTCCGTTGCATCAATTGTTTTAAATTTGTTGCTAGCTGCCCTGAGCCCGGGAAGGGCGGGGTATAAATAAAAAACTATCTTTATATATTATTATAAAAATGAATATGGGCAGAAAGTACACCGGGATAGAAAAGGTAAGCCCAAAGAAAGGGAAAGCGAGGGAGTAGTCCAAGGGTTGCAGAGTTGGAAGGGAACCCCAGCGGTCATCCAGCCCAACCCGCTGCAATGCAGGAAAACCCAACTCCCCGTTCATCTTTGCAGCTTTCAGGTCCCACCAGATATCCCACCTCGCTCCACCTCCATCGACATGGACCCTCCTCCTGAACCCAGCGTGGCCAAAGAGTACGAAGATCTCCAAAGCCTGGATGTACCAGGAGAAAGAGGGCAGCACTTTGGGAGAGGTACGCAGTAGGGATGGAGCGGGGCCGGCCTATCGGACTGGGTGTGGGGAGGGCCGGATTTAGGTTTGACGCGGCCCTCAGCTACTGAAGATAATGGGGCCCTTTCTATGTCCAGCTGTCCTTTGTCAAAAACAAATTGCCGCTGTTTTTCTGTGTGGAATATACCGTATTTTTCGCTCTATAGGACGCACCGGACCTTAGGACGCACCTTGTTTTAGAGGGGGAGAACAAGATAAAAAAAATTCTCCCCCTCTCTGCCCAGCGCCCCTTCAGCGAAGCGGTAGGAGGTGCTGCACAGAGAGGGGGAGAATATTTTTTTCTTGTTCTCCCCCTCTAAAACAAGGTGCTGTTCAAGGTGCGTTCAGTCGCCTTCAGGCGGCTACCTTGGAAGCCTGTAGGAGAGCGAGAGGGGTAGATGTGCACGACCCCTCTCACTCTCCAGGCTTCAGTGAAGGCAACCCAAAGCCTCAAGAGCGTGGCGGGAGTATCCACTGCGCTCCGGAGGCTTTAGGTTCCTTTCAACCTGCTCTTTGGGCCTGGCGTGGGGAAGCCCACCACCAGCCCCAAAGAGCAGGTCGGGGAGCAGCGGAAAGGCGCGCAGCCTTCCCGCTGCTCTGCGAGCTTCTTGGGGCTGCCGGGAAAGCCCGGGTCCCCCCCCCCCAGCCCCATAGAGCAAAGAAGCCAAGACAGTGAGCAGGATGCATCCCGCTCACTGTCTTGGCTTCTGCCATAGCCGCGCGCAACCTCTCCAGCCAGGAGAGGCTGTGCGCAGCTATGGCTTCTTTAGCCCCGCGCAACCTCTCCAGCAGGGAGAGGAGGGAGAAGGGACTGACTGGCCGCGTCAGTCCCTTCTCCCTCCTAAGGAAAAGCCCGCAAGAGCCGCACAGAGCTTGTGTGCGGCTTTTGGGGCTTTCCCTGCCTGCCTCCCCCCTGCATTCGCTCCATAAGACACATTTCCCCATACTTTTTAGGAGGTGAAGAGTGCGTGTTATGGAGTGAAAAATACGGTATGCTATATGGTCATTGATGGATCTTATAGGTATCTCAAGCCATTTGCACATCATAGTCATACTTTGGGTTACAGCCACTTCAGGTTGCATTTTTTCGGGTTGCGGACTGCCGAAACCCGGAAGTACTGGAACAGGTTACTTCCGGGTTTCGGTGGCCGCGCATGCGCAGAAGTGCTAAATCGCAACATGCGCAGACGCGGGTTGCGAACGCTGCAGGTTGCGAACGTGCATCCCGCACGGATCGCGTTCGCAGCCTGAGCATCCACTGTATGTATTTTATCAAAGTGATTGTTGAACTGAAATACAATTATATTAGTAGTGAAATATTGATTAAGCTGTAACTGAAAATGATTTTTAATTCGTAACAAACATAATCATGCAAACACATTGGCATCAGGCAATAATAACGAAGGTCATAGAATTGTGGATTTAGAAGGGTCCCCCGGAGGTCATCCAGCCCAACCCCTTGGAATGCGGGAATCTCAACTGAAACTTAATTCTCTGTCCAGTTCTGGGCACCTCCGTTTAAGAAGGAGATGGACAAGCTGGAAGATGTGCAGAGGAGGGTGACCAAGATGACCAAGGGCAGGCGCCCCCAAAATTGGCCCTCCAGCTGTTTTGGGACTACAGTTCCCATCATTCCTGACCACTGGTCCTGTTAGCTAGGGATGATGGGAGTTGTAGTCCCAAAACAGCTGGAGGGCTGAGTTTGGGGATGCCTGACCAAGGGTTTGGGCATGGGTAGGCAAACTAAGGCCCGGGGGCCAGATCCGGCCCAATTGCCTTCTAAATCCGGCCGGTGGACGGTCCAGGAACCAGTGTGTTTTTACATAAGTGGAATGTGTGCTTTTATTTAAAATGCATCTCTGGGTTATTTGTGGGGCTTGCCTGGTGTTTTCACATGAGTAGAATGTGTCCTTTTATTTAAAATGCATCTCTGGGTTATTTGTGGGGCATAGGAATTCGTTCATATTTATTTTTTTCCCAAAATATAGTCCGGCCCCCCACAAGGTCTGAGGGACGGTGGACCGGCCCCCTGCTGGAAAAGTTTGCTGACCCCTGGTTTGGAGCCTGATGGGGAACGGTCGAGGGAGCTGGGGATGTTTAGCCTGGGGTAGAGGAGACTGAGAGTAGACCCACGAGCCACCCCTCTTTTTCTCCCCACAGCGCTGCCTCCATTCCAGTCGCCCTGGCGCCGGATCTGCCCCACCAACCGCCTTGTCTTGGTCCTGATGGGATTTTGCTTCGTTCTGACTCTCTCGGTGGCTCTGCTGGGCGTCCAGAGTGAGTGATGGGCGTCACAGCATTGGGGGAAAGGAATCGGGGGATTGGGTGTGCAGAATACGGCTTCCCCAACCTGGTGCCCTCAGCCTCCAGATACCTGGGACTACACCCCGCTAGGGCATGCTGAATTTTTCTTTTCCTTTCTTTTTCCCAATTTTTAAAATCAATTTCCCCAAATTTTTAGACAAACAAACAAACAAACATAAATCTTAACTGTACTTAATCCAATCTTAGTAACATTGTTAAGCGACTTCCTCAAATCCCCCTGGCTGAGTTTCAATATATATCATTATAACAGTTTTCCAATACCAATTTTCTCATGAATTTAACTTAATCACTTAACATCTTTCTTTCTTTTCATTTTAACTTTAAACATATTATTCTCTAACGTCACATATTTTAAATCCTAAGCCGCTCTGGTATTTTCAAGTTTTTCCAATTAAGTTATCTTAGCATATTTAACTAATAGTCTTTGAATTTTGTCCATTCTTCCTGATATTCCTCCTCCTTCTGGTCGCGGACTCTTCTAGTCAGGTCGGCTAGCTCCGAAAAATCCATCATCTTCATCTGCCATTCCTCCACTGTTGGGACTGTGTTTTCCAATTCTTAGCTAACAAAATTCTAGCTGCAGTTGTGGCATACAAAAACAATCTAACATTTTTCTTGGGCAGTTCCAGACCTGTGATTCCAAGAAGAAAGGCCTCTGGTTTCTTAATAAATGTATATTTCAACATTTCTTTCAATTCAGTATAAATCTTCTCCCAGAAGTCTTTCACCTTGGGGCAGGTCCACCACATGTTATAAAAGGTACCCTCTTTTTCTTTACATTTCAAACAAAGATTATCACTATTATGATATATCTTTGCTAATTTTTCATGGGTTAAGTACCATTTATATATCATTTTCATAATATTTTCCTTTAGCACTGTACATGCAGTGATCTTGAAGGGCATGCTGAATTTTTCAACAGCTCTTCCTGTCAGAAAGTTCTTCCTGGCGTTTGGTCAGAACCTCCTTTCTCGTTGTTCGGGTCTATTGGGTCCTCGCTGCCAGAGCGGAGAAAACAGGCTGGCTCCACCTTCCATCCGGCAGCAGGGCATGTTGAATTTTTCAACTTAGGGGGTCCTTAAAAGTTGGGAAATGGCTTGGGAATTCCATTCGTGGCCGACTCTGGGGTTGCGGCGCTCATCTCGCTTTCCTGGCCGAGGGAGCCGGCGTACAGCTTCCGGGTCATGTGGCCAGAATGACTAAGCCGCTTCTGGCGAACCAGAGCAGCGCACGGAAACGCCGTTTACCTTCCTGCCGGAGCGGTACCTATTTATCTACTTGCACTTTGACGGGCTTTCGAACTGCTAGGTTGGCAGGAGAAGGGACTGAGCAATGGGAGCTCACCCCGTAATCGCAGGGATTCAAACCGCCAACCTTCTGATCGGCAAGCCCTAGGCTCTGTGGTTTAACCCACAGCGCCACCCGCATCCCTTTTGAGGTCTTAGATATACAGTGGTACCTCAGGTTACATACGCTTCAGGTTACATACGCTTCAGGGTACAGACTCCGCTAACCCAGAAATATTACCTTGGGTTAAGAACTTTGCTTCAGGATAAGAACAGAAATCATGCTCCGGCAGCTTCCGGGTCATGTGGCCAGCGGGACTAAGCCGCTTCTGGCAAACCAGAGCAGCGCATGGAAACGCTGTTGACCTTCCTGCCAGAGTGGTACCATTTTATCTACTTGCACTTTAACGTGCTTTCGAACTGCTAGGTTGGCAGGAGCAGGGGCCGAGCAACAGGAGCTCACCCTGTCATTGCGAGGATTCGAACCGCCAACCTTCTGATCGGCAAGTCGTAGACTCTGTGGTTTAACCCACAGCGCCACCCGCATCCCTTTTGAGGTCTTAGATATACAGTGGTACCTCAGGTTACATACGCTTCAGGTTACATACGCTTCAGGGTACAGACTCCGCTAACCCAGAAATATTACCTTGGGTTAAGAACTTTGCTTCAGGATAAGAACAGAAATCATGCTCCGGCAGCTTCCGGGTCATGTGGCCAGCGGGACTAAGCCGCTTCTGGCAAACCAGAGCAGCGCATGGAAACGCTGTTGACCTTCCTGCCAGAGTGGTACCATTTTATCTACTTGCACTTTAACGTGCTTTCGAACTGCTAGGTTGGCAGGAGCAGGGACCGAGCAACAGGAGCTCACCCTGTCATTGCGAGGATTCGAACCGCCAACCTTCTGATCGGCAAGTCGTAGACTCTGTGGTTTAACCCACAGCGCCACCTGCGTCCCTTTTTTTTGAGAAATTAGATGCAGAATGTATCTCTGCCGGATTTTGTTCTGGGTTTTTTGGGGGGAAACCCAGCTTCCTCACTGATTAAAAAGTTCCTCCTGAACCTTTGCCCGGCTTCCTCCCATCGCTTCCAATTGCTCTGACCTTAAAGTGCTCCAACCTGGAGGAAGGGATTTCGAAGCTATGAAACTGCCAAAATGGAAAAAAATTCATTACAGAGCTCGCCTGGGAGGCCGCCTTCTTGCTCCCACTGCGCCAATTAATTAACTTAGCTTTGCCAAGACGGTGGTTTTATCATCGCTGTTCCAAGGGACCCAAAACAGCTTATCTTGCACACATCGTCCCTCTTAATTGAATTGCCGCCACCTGCATTTTTTTTTCTTTTCCAGTATTAAAATTTTCAAAGTCTTGGGAGGTTGGGAGGGCAGGGCATTTAAAAAAATAAAAATAAAATAAAGAAATGCATCTCCAGGGAAGAAGGATTCCCTCTAGCCCCTTTAATCTAGGTCACTGATAATATATACATCAAAAAAGATCATGGCCACTGGGCCCATCACCGCCTGGCAAATAGAAGGGGCGCCAAACAATAAAGCAATAAATCTATCGGAAGAATATCTGAGGTTGTTTATATTTCTTCCGGCAATCTTAAATCCAGCCCAGCCTTTCGCATGAAGTCTAATTCTAATTCTATGATTCTGCAATTCTTATGTTTGTAAACCGGGGTGAGGGGAGTGTGTCAAGCAGGAGACGAGCATGTGCCAAGCATCCGTGCCAAGAAAGAAGGGGTGAGCGTGTGTGAAAGGGAAGGAGCTGAGTTCAAATTTTGCTCTTCACCTGCTTCCCACCAGGGGCTCGTTTCAGCGGAGATCAAGGGGCGGCGAAGGAGGCTCTCAAGAGTCTGAACCTGACGGTGAAAGCGGGGCTCAGCAGCATCCAAGAGAAGAGTAAGTGAAGGGATGGGAGGAGCAGGAGGAGGTGCTGATGCCCAGTGGTTAGAGCAGACTGCACCAGAGACATTGGGCATCCTTTTATTGGTCTGCTGCCTTCCTCCAACCAAAGCCCTTTTGTCCTGCACGTCAGCCACCAAAAAGCTCTCCCAGAGCAGCTTGCAAAGGTGGTCTCTGTGCTTCAGTGTCTGAGCTGAAAGACGCGACACACAAGGAAAGAGGATTAGGGAGGGAGGAGGAAAGAAGAAGCGCAAACATGAACTAGTTTTTCACATTGCCGCCGTGTTTCCGATTCCAGGGAACGGCACCAGAACGAAACTGGCCGCGCTGGAGAAAACGATGAACGACCAGGTTTCAATAATGGAGAAAGGTGGGTGGCCCCATGAATGAGCATGCAATACGTGGTGTGGGTGCGAGTCCCCCCCTCCCCATCTCCTTTTTTAAAAAAATCATTTTTATTAATTTTCCAATAAAAAACATCCAATTAATATATCCAATCATAATCCAATTAAAATAAAAAACAAAAATAAAAAAGACCAAATTATAATCCAAATTATAATTATTGATTTTTCGGCGCTCCCCATAGTCTGGACCTCTGAAGCATATCTCCACCTCTCAGTCCTGCCTCTCCTTGTTTTAATTTTTAATTTTAATGCTTTAAAATTCTCCGTCCCCAGTGCCACGATTCTCAGTCACGTCAGACATCATATATCCTTTCGTCCATCGAATACAGCTTTATTTGTGTGTATATATATATTTCCAATGGCTCCTTTGCACCTTGCTGCTTCCAACAGGACGCTTTGTAATCTTGGTTGGCCAGGGGCGGCAGGAAATCACACCAGAGCTCAGACCTTAGGCCTGGCAAACGGACACTTTGCAAGACCTGAGCTGCGCTGCTGGGAAAAGCAAAGCGTCCTTTGTTGAACCTGAGTCGCTGTGATGGCCTGGTATTCGGGCTCAGAGGTTGAACCTGAGGAATCCCAGCCTGCACAGGAGTTCCCGTCTCCAGAACCAGCTGAGCCGGGGCTGGGGCATGAGCCTGAAGGGTCCTCACCTGTGCTGGATCCTCAGGTGTAAGCACCAGCTGAGTCTGCTCTGGCTCCTGAAGTGATGGAGGACCCATTGCCTGCAGGTGCTCCACTCACAGCCCCATCAGGGGAAGCTGAGGTTGCCTCTGGGTCCGGTAACCCTCCAGCCTCTCCTGAGCTGCAGAGGCTCAGGGCAGAGAGGCAGAGGGAACTAAGTTCTCTCAGGAGGAGTGCTCGCCTCCAGGCCAGGAGAGGCGAGTCACCTGAGGATCGGGGCCGCCCTATGCCTTGGGGCAGATAAAAGCCAGTCAGCCCCAGTCCCAGGTTGTGGGAGCAACGTTGATGGTAGCCTATTCCTGCCGGCACCCTGTCCTGCTCTTCTGCCAGAGTTCCAGACCCCACCCGACTCCCTGCCTTGGACCCTGCTTCAGCTTTGATGGACAGCATCCATACCGCACCATCAACCTCGGACTGGACTCAGACCTCACCTCTTGGTTAGCCCCCGGGACCAGCACAGTCGCTCTGGCCTCGGATCTCGCCGAGAGACCTGCGGCTCCGCTGTGCTAGCTTGGGAGTTTGGTGGGGTCAGGGCTGTCTTACCCATAGGCGCTAGGGGTGCGGGGTACCCGGGCGCCGGGCTCTCAGGGGCACCAGCCCAAAAGTCCGGGGCTGAGATTTGGAGTCTGGGCATTGGGAAGAGTCAACAGTTGCTGTCGAGCCGAGCCCGTCAAAGCACTGCAGCTCCTGCGCACCTGGGATTAGCGCCCAGCGCATGCTGCTCACATGAGCTTTGCTCAGTTGCCGCTGTGATAAGAATTTTAAGGTTTTAGATATGTAATAAAGGTAAAGGGACCCCTGACCATTAGGTCCAGTCGCGGACGACTCTGGGGTTGCGGCGCTCATCTCACTTTATTGGCCGAGGGAGCCGGCGTACAGCTTCCGGGTCATGTGGCCAGCATGACTAAGCTGCTTCTGGCGAACCAGAGCAGCGCACGGAAACGCCGTTCACCTTCCCGCCGGAGCAGTACCTATTGATCTACGTGCACTTTGACGTGCTTTCGAACTGCTAGGTTGGCAGGAGCAGGGACCAAGCAACGGGAGCTCACCCCGTCGCGGGGATTCAAACCACCGACCTTCTGATCAGCGAGTCCTAGGCTCAGTGGTTTAACCCACAGCACCACCCACATCCCCATAGATATGTAATACATGTTCATAAATGTACCAAGCAAACACGCACATAAATATATAAAGCACATGTCTGAAAACCCCACAGAAAAAAAAGTCCTGAACAAATTGACCTCAATTATTTCTCTGCAAGGTCAAAGTGGGAAACCTCCCCATTGTCTTTTCCTTCACAAATCCTGTCTTAAGGGCACATTTAAGATATGAATAGGGTGTGAGCCTGTGACCTGGCTGAGGAACTAAGCATTTATCATTACAAAAGACTGGCCAGGCTCCCCAGGCGATCCAATCAAGTGACCATTAAACAGGTAACGTGGCAGATAAACAAGTCACTCAGATTTCTGCTGTAGACCGCCTTTTCTGTGATGTAGGTGTGACGTATCTGGGGGGTGGTCTTAGGTTACACCCCTTCTGGGATATATGTATGATGTATGGAGGGCTGGTCTTGAGCTCCAGGGCAGGGAATTAAAATGTCCATATTGTTCTGGGTTCCTCCTCCCTCCTGCATGTGGGGAGTGAGGACCCTGTTGCAACAGATCAATAAAGATCAGGCTTACTAGCTGCTTTGCTTCTCAATAGTCTCTGGTTGGCCTCTGTTATTTTCTCCTACCAATAGGGAACCTACGTAAGGACTCTATATGGGCTCTTGGGTACCCCATAAGGGGAAAAGGGCAAATTTTTGTTTACAAGCACCGCACCCCGGCACTGCATATGCTTAAGACTCCCCTGGGTAGGATGCTGGTTGCCTCAACGTGCTCAGGATTTGGCCAGGAAGAAAGTGTGCAGCCTCGCTCCCTTTGCAATACGCTCCTTTATCCTCTGTCTTTTCTTCCAGTCAAGAAACAAGTCGAAGGCCAGTTGGACACCTTAAAGCAAGACTCAAGAGCTTTCCGCTGTGAGCTAGTGGAAATGAGAAGCAACGGTAAGGGATCGCACATTTATTTCATCTCCTTTAAAGAAAAGGACACATTCTACTCATGTAAAAACATGCTGGTTCCTGGACTGTCCGTGGGCCGGATTGAGAAGGCGATTGGGCCGGATATGGCCCCCGGGCCTTAGTTTGCCTACCCATGCCCAAACCCTTGGTCAGGCATCCCCAAACTCAGCCCTCCAGCTGTTTTGGGACTACAACTCCCATCATCCCTAGCTAACAGGACCAGTGGTCAGGGATGATGGGAATTGTAGTCCCAAAACAGCTGGAGGGCCAATTTTGGGGGCGCCTGCCCTTGGTCATCTTGGTCACCCTCCTCTGCACATCTTCCAGCTTGTCCATCTCCTTCTTAAACGGAGGAGCCCAGAACTGGACAGAGAATTAAGTTTCAGTTGAGATTCCCGCATTCCAAGGGGTTGGGCTGGATGACCTCTGGGGTACCCTTCTAAATCCACAACTCCATTTATTTCATCTCCTTTAGATAAAAGGACACATTCTACTCATGTAAAAACACGCTGATTCCTGGACCGTCCGTGGGCCGGATTGAGAAGGCGATTGGGCCGGATCCTGCCCCCGGGCCTTAGTTTGCCTACCCATGCTATACAGGCTCTTGGCTACCCCATAAGGGGAAAAGGAGCAGTTTTTTCTTATAACAGTGCCGAAAACATTTCCCCCCTCCCACAGAGGTGGGGGTTTATGGGTGCAGTTCTTGCAAACAGGTAACCACTCCTCAAACCTTTCCTCTCCCCTCCACCGTCTGCTATAGGGAGCAAAACCGGGTGCTGCCCGAAAGGCTGGAAGAATTTTGAGGAGAGCTGCTATTGGATGTCTCGGGACACGGCTTCTTGGAACCAGGCCAAACTGGACTGCGAGAAGAAAGAGGCTCACTTGGTGATCATCAACTCGCCGAAAGAGAAAGTAGGTGGTGGGGGGTGGGTTTTGGAGGCCTCTCCCAGGGTGGGGTGGTGGTGGCAAAGGGAGTCAGACCCTTTGGTGTGCCTGGGGATGTGCAGTTGTCAGAGCTGCCCAAGGTCCCAGCTCACAAAGGACCAACGCTGCTTCGTTGTTAAGTACAAAAGTCTTTATTGAAGTTCAGTTTCACTTCCAGAGCCGCAGCGCGCAGCCCCACGTCTCAAGTGTCAGACCGCTGATGCTCCGTCTGAGTCTCCTCCCCCCAGACACCAGTTTAAGACCCTCGCCTTGCTCCACCTTTTCCACTGCTCTTTCCTCCTCTGGGTCCGCCTGCCCGCTGGGGTCTCGCCCTTTCTAGCCTCTTTTGACGCTGATTCCCCTGAGCCTTCTCCCTCCCTCCGGCGGGCTTTAGGAGCTGGTTCCCCATCCGGGTCTCCTGCTGTCCCCTGCGCCTGCACATTTGAACTTGGCGCGCGCGCCCAGCCAGCAGCTTTCCTCCTGACCGTTTCACTGCTGCTGTCACTGCTTCCCCCTTCAGGGGGGGGCTAGCTGCAACTGACCTCCCCTCCATTCCCCCACTCTCCGATGGAGGCGTGGTCAGCCCTGACTCACTCTCTCTCCCCGCTGGAGGAGACGCTGGTCCTGACACATGTGACTCTTCCCCCCCACTACGCTCTGGTGGGGAAACTGGTCCCGATCCTCCACTGCTGCTTTGGGGTTCCCCTCTGGCTCCTTGTTTCTGGTGCGTCCCCCCTGGGACCCCCCTTGCCCTGACCATCGGCGCCCCCTTCTGGGAATCTTCTGATTCGCTGGAGAAGCTCATGGAATCTCTCGGGCCACTGTCATACTCCCCTACGCTGCCCTCGGATTCTTCCCCTTCGCTCTCCAATTCCTCTCTCCCCAGTGCTCCTGCTCCTGATTCCCTGACAGCAGTCCTTGAGATGGGCACGACGGCACTTTTTCCTCTTTGCCATTGGGCCCGCTCTCCCTTAGATAAATTCCCCCCACCTCACCGAACAACCCTTTACCCAAAGGTTTCTTTTCCTATTGTAATAAACAAAAATCTGGCCTTATTCCCTTATGGGGGACACAAGAGTCCTTATAGAGTCCTTTGCAGGTTCTCCATCGGCCGGAGAAAAGAACAGAGGCCAACCAGAGAATATTGAGAAGCAAAGCACCTAGTAAGCCTGATCTTTATTGATCTGTTGCAACAGGCTGCTCCCCTCACACGCAGGAAAGGAGGAGGACCCCGAACAAAGGTGTGCCTGCCCTTATATAGACATTTTAAATTGCCCGCCCTGTAGCCCAAAACATCATACCTACATCACAGAAGGAGGCGGTCTACAGCGGAAATCCTGTCTGCCAGGATACCTGATAATGGTCCCTGATTGCTTTACGTGGGCAGCCTGGCTATTCTTTTGTGATGGTTAATGCTTTAATCCCTGAATCCAGGCCACAGGCTCACCCTATTCAGACAAAAATAAGCCCTTAACACAGGTAAGCAAAAGACAATGGAGTCGTCTGGTCCTAATGGTCAGGGGTACCTTTATCTTTATCTTTTATTCTCCTATGATGTAAGTCGTGGGCCCTGCCTGCTGGCCTGCTCCCTAAAATATCACAGGTTTTCTCCTTTCTATATATAGGGTTCCTACATTCTGCATGTTTAAATGGCTTGAGATACCTATGAGGTCCATAAATGACCATATGGCATATATTCAACACAAAATACAGCAACAATTTGTTGTTGGCAAAGGACAGCTGGACATATAAAGGGCCCCATTACCTTCAGTGGCTTAGGGCCTCCTGAAACCTATCATATTTTTTGCTCTATAAGACTCACTTTTTCCCTCCTAAAAAGTAAGGGGAAATGTGTGTGTGTCTTATGGAGCGAATGCAGGCTGCACAGCTATCCCAGAAGCCAGAACAGCAAGAGGGATTGCTGCTTCCACTGCGCAGCGATCCCTCTTGCTGTTCCGGCTTCTGAAATTCAGAATATTTTTTTCCTCTTGTTTTCCTCCTCCAAAAACTAGGTGTGTCTTATGGTCTGGTGCGTCTTATAGAGCGAAATATACGGTAAATCCAGCCCTGTTCTTGCTACTAAAGAGTTAACTCCGACTTTGAATGGTGTGATTTATTGCCTGCTTGCTCTTTGACACGCAGCGACATTTCTCTCTCCCCCCCTTCCCTTCAGAGATTCGTGAATCAGCACCGGAGGTCCAGTGACATTTGGATCGGCCTGACGGACGTCACGGGAGTCTGGAAGTGGGTGGATGGGACTTCGTACATGCTCCAGCAAGAGTGAGTTCGGTGCCCCACACACAGACGCGGCTGTTCCCCACTCCAACCCACTCTCTGCAGTGCTGTCATCGCAGCTAAAGAAATCCCCCAACAGAGGGTTTTGCGTCCCAAAAGCAAGGAAGGATTGGATTCTGATGAATAAAATACACACAAGGCTTGACCAGCAAGACTCTGGGAGAAAATGCCAATACTACTACTACTACTAATAATAATAATAATCTGTCCTCCGTCGTCCCCTTCTCCTTGGGCCCTCCATCTTTCCCAACATCAGGGTCTTTTCTAGGAGGTCTTCTCTTCTCATGAGGTGGCCAAAGTCTTGGAGCCTCAGCTTCAGGATCTGTCCTTCCAGTGAGCACTCAGGGCTGATTTCCTTCCGAATGGAGAGGTTTGATCTTCTTGCAGTCCATGGGACTCTCAAGAGTCTCCTCCAGCACCAGAATTCAAAAGCATCCATTCTTCGGCGATCAGCCTTCTTTATGGTCCAGCTCTCACTTCCATACATCACTACTGGGAAAACCATAGCTTTAACTATACAGGACAGATAGTTAACTCTTTATTGCCCGGTAATAATAATAATAATAATAATAATAATAATAATAATAATAATTTATTACTTATACCCCGCCCATCTGGCTGGGCCTCCTCAGCCACTCTGGTCGGCTTCCAACAAAATATTAAAATACAGTAATGCATCAAACATTAAAAGCTTCCCTAAACAGGGCTGCCTTCAGATGTCTTCTAAAAGTTTTGTAGTTGTTTTTCGCTTTGACACCTGGTGGGAGGGCGTTCCACAGATCAGGCGCCACCACCGAGAAGGCCCTCTGCCTGGTTCCCTGTAACTTGGCTTCTCGCAGGGAGGGAACCCCCAGAAGGCACTCAGAGCTGGACCTCAGTGTCTGGCTGGACGATGGGGGTGGAGACGCTCCTTCGGGTCTACTGGGCCTTTGAGGCCGTTCAGGGCTTTCAAGGTCAGCACCAACACTTTGAATTGTGCTCGGAAACGCCAAAGATAACATTCAATTTTATCTGGGGAAACCCAGCCACATGGGCTGGGTACAAATAATAAATTATTATTATTATTATTATTATTATTGAAGTCACTTCTGCAGCACACCAATTTAGCATATGGCGGCTATTCCCCACTCTGTGCTTTATGGCAAAGTTGCAGCAACAGAGGATGATTCCCATTCTGCCAGTTTATATACCTTCCCCTGGCGGGCTGTGTACCTGCAGCCGGAGACGGTGCCTTCGTGGAAATGTCCTATGCTCTTTCCTTTTCATTCCCCTTCTGGCTCTGGTGCAGGAGAGGCTGGGCAGCGCCCAACCCCTGATTCTTGCCTCCTGGCTGGCGCAGTTCCCCACAAACCATCCCCCTCTCTCCCCAGTCAGACTCCAGCCCTCTGTCACCAGCGCACACTATCTTCAACATCCTGCCTCAGGGCTCAACTTATGTTCTCAGCTTACGTTCTGAAAGAAAGAAAGAAAGAAAGAAAGAAAGAAAGAAAGAAAGAAGGACTATATCTCACTTTACAGAGTGTTCCATGAAGTGCAATTTGCATTGTGCGTTTAAATTCTGGGTGCGGAGGTTTTAACTCCCGTGTAATTTATTCTCGCGCTCGTAAGCTGCTCAGACTGTTTTGGCACTAATAATTAATGCCGGAATCCTTCTGTCTCAGGAGAAAATGTATTTGTGTACTTTTGGGGGTGAAGTCTCGTACCTATGGGGCCGCCTCCCCTGGTATGTCCCACGGAGGACCTTATGGTCTTCAAATAAAAACATCTTGGAGGTCCCGGGCCACAGGGCGGTTAGGCTGGCCTCAACCAGAGCCAGGGCCTTTTCAGCCGTGGCCCCGACTTGGTGGAACGCTCTGTAACAAGAGGCTGCATTCAGATGTCTTCTGAAGGTAAAGTAGTTGTTTATCTCTTTGACATCTGATGGGAGGGCGTTCCACAGGGCAGGTGCCACCACCGAGAAGGCCCTTTGCCTGGTTTCCTGTAGCTTTGCTTCTCGCAATGAGGGAACTGCAAGAAGGTCCTCGGCGCTGGACCTCAGCGTCCGGGCAGAACGATGGGGGTGGAGACGCTCCTTCAAGGATACTGGGTCTTTGAGGCCATTTAGGGCTTTCAAGTTCAGCACCAACACTTTGAATTGTGCTCAGAAACATACTGGGAGCCAGTGTAGGGCTTTCAAGACTGGGGTTATATGTCTCAGTGGCTGCTCCCAGTCACCAGTCTAGCTGCTGCAGTCTGGATTAGTTGTAGTTTCCGGGTCACCTTCAAAGGTAGCCCCACGTAGAGTGCATGGCAGTAGTCCAAGTGGGACTGTAAAACTCTGCTAAGTAAAAGAACTTGCTAGCACAAGTTTAAGGTAAAGGTAAAGGGACCCCTGACCATTAGGTCCAGTTGCGGACGACTCTGGGGTTGCGGCACTCATCTTGCTTTATTGGCCAAGGGAGCCGGTGTACAGCTTCCGGGTCATGTGGCCAGCAGGACTAAGCCACTTCTGGCGAACCAGAGCAGCGCACAGAAACGCCATTTTCCTTCCCGCCGGAGCGGTACCTATTTATCTACTTGCACTTTGACGTGCTTTTGAACTGCTAGGTTGGCAGGAGCAGGGACCGAGCAACGGGAGCTCACCCCGTCACGGGGATTCGAACTGCCGACCTTCTGATCAGCAAGTCCTAGGCTCTGTGGTTTAACCCACAGCGCCACCCGCATCCCTAGCACATGTTAGGAAGAATAGTAACAAACAATATATCCTCTCCTGCCTTCCTGGACATTCCCACACAGAGATCCTTTACCTTTACCTTTCTTTACCTAAATTGGAGAACAACATCTCTATAGTATCGTGTATTTTATAGTATAGTATAGTATAGTATAGTATAGTATAGTATAGTGTATTTTAAAATGGGGTTTCAGAGTTTTTAGGGGTTTTTGAATGTTTTATGTAGTTTTTCAATTTCATTGTATGGGACAATGACAATAAAGATATCGTATATCGTATCGTATATTGTAACATCAGCGACGCATTAAATGTCTTCCCCATCCCTCCTTTCAAGAACACTGCAAATGACGGATTTCTTCCTTCTGTTGTTTTAGGGACTGGGATGAAGGCCAGCCGGACCACTGGTACGGCCACGGACTGGGAGGCGGAGAGGACTGCGTCCAGGCTTTGTCCAACGGCCTTTGGAACGACAACCACTGCTCTCGCCGGTTCCCCTGGATGTGCGAGATGGAGCTGGGCCTCTAGAGGAAACAGGAAGGAACTTGGTACCTTTATGCACATGTGGTGGTACTGCGCCAAGATAAGAGAATTTTGGGACATAATATACAATGAACTCAAAAAGATCTTCAAATTCTCGTTTCGGAAAAAAAACCCCTGAAGTCTTTTTGTTAGGTGTTCTGTCCACTGATCTACAAAAAAACCCCACAGAACCCTCTTTATGTATCCAGCCACAGCGGCGAGGATTTTAATAGCAAAAAAATTGGAAAAGCGATGTCATCTCCACAAAAACTGGTTGGCAAGCAAAGACGATAGAATATTCGGAACTTGCAAGGACTGGGAGAATTAAGAGGAAATTCCGGCCGGAAATTTAGTAAAGATTGGATAACGTTTAAAGAATATCTTTAAAAGTACTGTAATGACACAAATCTCCTGACAGATTAGGATTGAATCTTGGAGTTTAAGGAAACTATGAAGTGAAAATTTCTACTGATAATTAACGGGAAAGAATAATAAAAATGAAGTTGCCTGTAGACTACTAAGGTATAAAAAGCGCAATGAGGTGAATTGGAAGTTAAAGGGTGTGTAATGTCAAATGAGGTGTTGTTAGTCAGTGTCTCTGGTCTGTTTATGTTGTTTGTCGCTTTGTTTATGTTCTGTGTAAATTGTTTTGTAATAAAGAATCTTTAAAAATAAATAAATAGAGGAAACAGGAAGGTCCCCTCCAAAAAACCCGGTTCTGTCACTCTGACACGGAGAGTTCCACACAAGCGATTTCTTTTCTAGTTGTATTTATGCTTTCTTTTTTTGGAAATCATTTCAAATACAAAATTTAAACAAGCCAAATACATCTCCATATATATAGAGATTACTCTGAATCTCACGACTTCCCCCACCCTCCGTGGATCTCATTCTCAACTTTTATAACTGTATATTATTCCATAATCTATATTTTATATCAATCCATATTATCCATGGTAATTGTTATGCTACAAGTGAAATTAAAACCCTGCTAGTGTTTCCATCTGCTTGCAGTGGTCTCCTAAATATTATTATTATTATTATTATTATTATTATTATTATTAATAATAATAATAATAATAAATTTTTATTTATACCCCGCCCTGCCCTTCCCGGTTCAAAAACCAGGCTCAGGGCGGCTAACAATAAATTTAAAACACTTAATTATAAAAGCAGCATAAAATACAGTATAAAAACATGAATAACAATAAAAATCAAAAATCAAAAATCAATTAGATAATCCCCAGGGCTAGCTGGCTGCATTGGTCCTACTTGGGCCAGCGAGGAGGCCAGGGGAGAATTAGCTGTGGGGTCTCAGAGCGGGTGATCTTCATAAAAAGGGAAGGAAGAGGAATAAAAGATCAGGCTGAATTCAAATTAAAGGCCAGGCGGAATAGCTCTGTCTTACAGGCCCTGCAGAAGGAGGTTACATCCTGCGGGGCCCTGGTCTCCTGGGACAGAACATTCCACCAGGTCGGAGCCACCACTGAGAAGGCCCTGGTGGAAGATAATCTGACTTCCTTAGGGACCTCTAAACTATGATTATTCATGGACCTTAAGGTCCTCTGCTTGTAATTTTTCCCCATTTTTATTAAAAGTTCTTGTTTCCTGAGTTAGCGACTCTTTCTTCTTTCCATCTCTGGGCTAGTAGCATCCGAGCGGCTGTTGTCCCGTACATAAAAAGTCCTTTCTGCTCCTTTAGTATATCGGTACCTATAATTCCTAATAAAAAAGCTTCTGGTTTTTTAATAAAGTTTATTTTATTCTTTTTCAACTAGGTAAGGTTCACACAAGACCAATGCGATCCTGTGCATTCAGGATTAGGCAGAGACATGACTTTGCCTCATCCCCTTTAATACATAAAACAGAAAATATATCTTGTTGTGAAGACAGAATAACTGAGACGAGGCAGGTCTGAGACCCCGGCCTCAAGGGCAGAAAATGTGCAAGTTATGAACCTAAATAAACTGCTTTTTTAAATTTTACAACCAAGTTCTGTTTGATTTTATTCAATAGATAAATGAAAATAAACAAACCTACGGTTATACAGGAAATCAACTGTATCTTTTATGAAAGCAAATAAAACATGATGAGATTGTCTTCCGAAAGGAATGTTTGTTTGCCTTTCTTCAGAGTGCTGCTCCCAGACGTGGGTCAGTTGACTTTATTGTATTTATTCAGAAGAATATTTATAAACTGACATTAAAAATAATGTTGTAAGGGGAAGAAAACTACTCCTTTTCCCTTACGGGGTATCCAATAACCCGTGAAGAGTCCTTAGGTGGGTTCCCTATTGGCAGGAGAAAATAACAGAGGCCAACCAGAGAAAATTGAGAAGCAAAGCAGCTAGTAAGCCTGATCTTTATTGATCTGTTGCAACAGGGTCCTCACTCACCACACGCAGGAGGGAGGAGGACCCAGAACGAAGGTGTGTCTGCCCTTATATAGACATTTTAAATTGCCAGCCCTGGAGTCCAAGACCACCCCCAGAAACATCATACCTACATCACAGAAAAGGAGGTCTACAGCAGAAATCTGAGTGCGTTGTTTACCTCCTGTCTGGCAGGTTACCTGTTAATGCTTACTTGATTGGATTGCCTGGGGAGCTTGGCCAGTCTTTTATAATGCTAAATACTTAGTTCCTGAGTCCAGGTCACAGGCTCACACCCTATTCATACACAGACAGACATATCCTTAAGATAGGATTGGTGAAGGAAAAGACAATGGGGAGGCTTTTCCATTTCCCTTTGACTTTGCAGAGAAAACATTTGGTCAGTTGGGGAATCAAAAATGGTTTCAGGTCGGTCTTCCTGTGCTGATCTATGTACGTGCTTGGTTGGTACATTTATGAACATTTAACATATATCTAATACCTCAAAATTCCTATGCGAGTCGTAGCCCCAAACATTTATAGGATGCCAGGTTCGAAATGGGTGCCGCCCTACAAATGGTCAAGCATCTGGGTTTGTGTCCTGCTTGACCACCCCTCCCAGACCACCCCCCCGGCTGTGCTCATCCCTTTGGCCTTGCTGTTTGCCTTGGGGGGGGGGGAGCAGGATCCCATCTCAGGGTGTTGTAAACAAAATCTGCCCTTTTCCCCCTTATGGGGTATCCAAGAGCCCATATAGAGTCCTTACGTAGGTTCCCTATTGGTAGGAGAAGATAACAGAGGCCAAGCAGGGAATATTGAGAAGCAAGGCAGCTAGTAAGCCTGATCTTTATTGATCTGTTGCAACAGGATCCTCACTCACCACATGCCGGAGGGAGGAGGAACCCAGAACAATGGCGCGCAAGGCCTTATATTGACATTTTAAATTGCCTTCCCTGGAGCTCAAGACCACCCCTCCATACATCATACATAGATCACAGAAGGGGTTTAACCCAAGACCACCCCCCACAAACATCATACCTACATCACAGAAAAGGCGGTCTACAACAGAAATCTGAGTGCCTTGTTTTTTACCCTGTCTGCCAGGTTATCTGATAATGCCTTACCTGATTGCCTTTCCTGGTAGTCTGGCCATTCCTTTGACATGGTGATTACCCAATTCCTGAGATGATGGGAAGGTTCCCTCACCCCCTCCCTCCTTGCAGAGGAAACATTTGGTCAGTTTGGGAGTCAAAATGG
Organism: Podarcis filfolensis; assembly: GCF_964270895.1. Classification (NCBI taxonomy): domain Eukaryota; kingdom Metazoa; phylum Chordata; class Lepidosauria; order Squamata; family Lacertidae; genus Podarcis; species Podarcis filfolensis. Next base: position 2,602,390 of record NC_139615.1, read on the forward strand.
TTTCAGGGCAGTCTTCCTGCGCTGCTCCAGACATTGGTACATTTATGAACATTTATTTTATATATAAGACCTTAAATTTTTATTGCAAGGGCAGATGGGGCCGGTCCACCATCCCTCATACCTTGTGGGGGGCCAGACTATATTTTGAAGAAAAAAAAGAACGAATTCCTATGCCCCACAAATAACCCAGAGGTGCATTTTAAATAAAAGGACACATTCTACTCATGTAAAAACACGCTGATTCCCAGACCTTCCGCAGGCCGGATTTAGAAGGCGATTGGGCTGGATCCGGCCCCCGGGCCTTAGGTTGCCTACCCCTGTTCTATACCGATGGACTATATTGTCTAACTTGGTTTGTTGCTAAGCTTTGAGGTTCTATTATTGCAGGATTGGGGCTAATGAAAAGCTTGTTTGCTTCAGTTATATTGATTGACTGCCTTCTCTAATTTTGTCCATAAAATATTGATTTATTTTATCAGTTGTATCTCCACCATATGTTCTTTATTCAAGAATTGTGAAACAATACAGGCTATATACGTTGTTAGAACATTATCAGCCATGCTTAAGTTGTCCTGTGTATTGTGGCCCAGGGTCCAGGGCTGGCTGTGTTGGAGCCAGCAAAAGGATTTCTCCCTTCCCCGCAGCCGGAAAGCTCTAAATTTGGGCATGGCAGATGAGCGATGTTGACAGTTCAAAGATTGGGGGCGAGGAGTCCATAGCGAAAGTCTCCGTGGGGAAGGGCGACAGCAAACAGGCCCATAGAGAGACAGAAAATCAGGTAAAGAAGGTATTTTAATGTATTTCCAATCTTTGTTCGAAGCCGCCCAGAGTGGCTGGGGAAACCCAGCCAGATGGGCAGCGTACAAATAATAAATTATTAAGTCCCCGGATTTGCGAATTAGTCCTGGAAGGAATTCCATCCCCGGAATGTCCCCGGATTTCATCTAATTTCCCCGGGAAACGCAGCGGCGGCATTCTCAGCAGCCCAGAGCAGTTGGCTCTGGCTGGCTTCAGGAGCTGCTCAGAAATCCCCATATGATGGTGGTGCAGGGGCTCCCAGATGCAGTTTCCGGGCTGCCTCCACCTTCCTTGACCCCAGAAACTAAGCCGTGAAGGGTGCCTATCGGAGCAGCCCCGATCCCAACTCCTACTTGCGTGCAAGAAGGGCAGGGATTGTTAGAATTCCTGCTCCGTGGTTGCAGTCAAGGGATTGTTGTCTTTCACATATGTTTTGACTCCACAGAGTGGGAAGTGACGGAGGAAGGATGTTTGTGTTACAGTGGTATTTCGGGTTACAGATGCTTCAGGTTACAGATGCTTCAGGTTACACACTCCGCTCACCCAGAAATAGTACCTTGGGTTAAGAACTTTGCTTCAGGATGAGAACAGAAATCGTGCTCCAGCGGCAGCAGGAGGCCCCATTAGCTAAAGTGGTGCTTCAGGTTAAAAACAGTTTCAGGTTAAGAACGGACCTCTGGAACGAATTAAGTACTTAACCCGAGGTAAAGGTAAAGGTAAAGGCACCCATGACTATTAGGTCCAGTCACTCATCTCGCTTTACTATCCAAGGGAGCCAGCGTATAGCTTCCGGGTCATGTGGCCAGCATGACTAAGCTGCTTCTGGCGAGCCAGAGCAGCGCACGGAAATGCTGTTTACCTTCCCGCCAGAGCGGTACCTATTTATCTACTTGCACTTGGACGTGCTTTCGAACTGCTAGGTTGGCAGGAGCAGGGACCGAGCAACGGGAGCTCACCCCATCACGGGGATTCGAGCCGCCATCCTTCCGATCAGCAAGTCCTAGGCTCTTTGGTTTAACCCGAAGTACCACTGTATAATAAGCCAACTATGGCAAGAAGCCTGACACGTGTCTGTCAGGCGGGGTGAGCTAATTACAGTGGCACCTCGATTTTAAGAACAGTCCGGTTTACGAACGATTTGGTTTACGAGCTCCGGAAACAGTGTCCCGGTTTGTGAACTTAACCTCAATTTAAGAACGGAATCCAAACGGTGGAAGGGCACCTCATTTGGGAAAGCGCCCCTCGGTTTAAGAACAGTTTCGGTTTAAGAATGGACATCCGTATTTTCCTTTTTTATTCCTCTATGCCGCAGGAGCGGCAAGGATCCTAATTGCTAAAAACTGGGAAAAAGAAACTGTGCCAACAAAAAGGGAATGGCACGACAAACTGTTAAGAGTATATTGAACTGGCTAGATTAACAGAGACAAACCTAGACAGCATCTTAAAAAGCAGAGACATCACCTTGCCAACAAAGGTCCGCATAGTTAAAGCTCTGGTTTTCCCAGTAGTGATGTATGGAAGTGAGAGCTGGACCATGAAGAAGGCTGATCGCCGAAGAATGGATGCTTTTGAATTCTGGTGCTGGAGGAGACTCTTGAGAGTCCCATGGACTGCAAGAAGATCCAACCTCTCCATTCTGAAGGAAATCAGCCCTGAGTGCTCACTGGAAGGACAGATCCTGAAGCTGAGGCTCCAAGACTTTGGCCACCTCATGAGAAGAGATGACTCCCTGGAAAAGACCCTGATGTTGGGAAAGATGGAGGGCGCAAGGAGAAGGGGACGACAGAGGACGAGATGGTTGGACAGTGTTCTCGAAGCTACCAGCATGAGTTTGACCAAACTGCGGGAGGCAGTGGAAGACAGGAGGGCCTGGCGTGCTCTGGTCCAGGGGGTCACGAAGAGGCGGACACGACTAAACGACTAAACAACAACAACAAATTTGTTCTGTGTTATGCTAATTGTATGTTATGTTCACGTTTAATGAGGCTGGATTTCTGTATTGGGGGGGGGGGTTCGTGTTATGTTGTGAATAAAATTTCCAATAAAAATAATTATATATATAAAAAAGAAACGGACATCCGGAACGGATTAAGTTCATAAACCGAGGTACCCCTGCAGTGTCTGTTTTTAAACTTGCACAAATCAGCAGTTTCAATGAGAAATCTTCACGTGCTTGCAGTTTGGGGCCTACAGAACAGGAAGGGAAGCTAAAAAAGTTCTGTTTCTCTTGCCTGCATGAGTATACTTCCACTTTTTTAATTTTTGCCTGCCTGATGGAGGTTCCTCATTTCTGAAATAATCCTGTAGGAGGTTTTATAGTCTTTCACTATAAAAACAGCCCCCAGCCGCTAATCGAGGCTTCCAGCCTTTTCAGATGTATCTTGCTGGAGCCCTGCGCGGTAAATAAATCGGACCTGCCTCATTGAACCCGTGTCTGTCTGGGAAAAATCCTGCAACAGCACGGGGTTGGACTAGATGACCCCTGGGTCCCTTTCAGCTCGACGCTTCAACCTCCCTTTGGGAGCCAATCCAAAAGGGCTGCCTGTCAGTCCTTTTGAGGAGATAACGATCCATTTGCCGGAGCTGTAGAAGCATCAATTGGTTCCAAAAATCTGGACGCAGTCGGGAGAAACGGATTGTTGTGTTTCCCCCCCACGTGCGTCCGGCTTGAGAATTTTATCTCCGCTTGTGGGTTTTTCTGAAAGGGAAGTGTTGGGGGAGCTGAGGAGCGACCTCCGAGTAAGGAAAAGTCGCAGCGTTTGGGACTTCTGAATTTGGAGAAAAAGGCAAGCGAAAGGGGACGCGAGAAGAGGTCTGTATAACATTTATATGCATGGGCAAGCTGAACGTTGCAGATTCAGCGCAGAGTGGGACTGCAGAACTCCCTGCCACTGGAGGCAGTGACGGCTTTAAAAGAGAATTAATGGAGAGGGCTATTGGTGGCTACTCGGCAGAATGCCTCTGCTCTGCCGCCAAGGCTTCCGAATCCAACCACAAGAGGGGAGAGCGGGTCTTGCGTTCGAATCCTGATCGCGGGTTTCCTACGATGGGCAGCTGGTTGGCCACTGTGAAAACAGGATCCTGGACTCGATGGGCCACGGGCCTGATCCTGCAGAGCTCTTCTCATGCTCTTACGTTCCAGACGACTCCTAGCAGGGTGAAAAATATCTGGGTCTGAAACCAATCCATTTGGCCATACTGGAAAATCAAACAGGAGCATTCAGATTGCAGTCTGTTTTGTGTGTTTTTCCCACCACCAGGAAATATTCTGTAGCTCAGTTTTGTTTTCTCTTTAGAGCAATAATTTTGAGTGTTGAATTTTGAGGTGTCTTCGCCAACTCTAGGGTTCGGCATTAAATCAGTCCCCCCCCCCCATTTGGAAATTTCAGTGCTTCGATATCAAACAATTGTGGTCGTCAGTAGGCAATCTTTTCACTTAAATCTTAGCTCCAGGTTAATGCAAGGAAGCCAAAATTCGTGTCAAACTGAGACCCCAGGGTTTTTCCGGCTGGAATAATGCAAAAAATTAAAATGGATTGTGGTTGCTAACTCTTTTGGATCGCAGCCTGTTTGGAAACTACCGTAATTTCAGTGAAATACATTTAATCTGATGGCTGCTGCAATTCACACCCTGCTTTTCCTTTTGGGGCGTTAAACCACCACCCAAAGCCCGGTGCCTGTTTTATTTCGTACGTTTTTAGAGAGAGCCTGTGTTAATGATTGAGGATGTGTTTATTAATCTGCGTATTTTAAACCTGTGTGTCTGATGACGAGGAATTTCCCAATTTGAAGTCGGCGTTTTAGACTTTGCCCTGTCAATATCTGGCCTAAATCAACTGGGAGGGAGCTGGACAGACGTCTGGCTTGTGGGATCTATTGACTTTGAGGTTGTTTGGTTTGTTACTATAAACTCAGAGAAATCCACTACTTTTACTTGGAAAGCATGGGTGTAGCCAAGATTTATGTCGCAGGGGACAGGATTTTTGCCTTCAAAATCCCATCCTTCTGGTTCCAGGTTTCTCATGCCCTTTCTGACCCAGAGTGATCAAGCGTCGCCAAGACACTAGATCCCCAAATATGGAGGACAAGAAGGAGGATTGGAGCAGCGGAGGTACGTTTCTCTGTCCATCCTGTTTCTCTGTCTTTCCCAAACACTCACCTTGTTTATTTCACCATATTTCTTGCCCCGTATGCGCCCAGGCGACGGTGCCACATAAAAACCCATTCCACTACTGCAAGAAATCAATCTTTTTTCATGTGGCGGCACCTTTGGAACTCCCTGCCAATTGATATCAGGTGGGAACTTGATTGGCGCCTGAGAAAAATATTCTTATCCAGGAAAACATACCCAGGAGTTTAGAAAGTGGATGCAACCCCAAAACAGCGCATATATATATATATATATATATATATATGTGTGTGTGTGTGTGTGTGTATAAAACACAGGTTAATACAGTGGTACCTCAGGTTACATATGCTTCAGGTTACATACGCTTCAGGTTACATATGCTTCAGGTTACACACTCTGCTAACCCAGAAATATTACCTCGGGTTAAGAACTTTGCTTCAGGATGAGAACAGAAATCGCGCAGCGGCAGCAGGAGGCCCCATTAGCTAAAGTGGTGCTTCAGGTTAAGAACAGTTTCAGGTTCAGAACAGACCTCCAGAACGAATTAAGTACTTAACCCGAGGTACCACTGTATATAAAAAAGAAAAACAGTTCCATCTATAAACCAATTCCGTATATAAAAACAACACCAACATTCAAAAACAACTGAAGATTTCGTTTCAGTACTGGGATAAAGATCCCCTCTTCAAAGCCATGTGGGCAAAGATGCAGGAATCTCCTTCTGCGTAGGATCTTAGACTGAGGCTGGATCTACACAGATCTGGAAAAAAACACATTAAAAAACAGTATAGTGGCTCTCAATGCAATCTCTCGTGGAGATCTCTGCTCTATAGTGCCCTCTGCTGGCACATTGAGGAGCCTGTCATTTACAGTTCCAATGCCAGGCTCCTCAACACATTGGCGATTCACCTAAAGTTAACCCTTCAGGGCCAGGCGACGGCTCTTTTTGCTGCTGAGCTAAACGCTGTCCAAAAGCGAGAGCGTTGCCTATAACACATTTTTCATGTTTTAACTGAGCGGCGTAGATTAGCCCAGAGGTGGGATGGCTATCTGTCAGGGATTCTTCCGCTGTAATTCCTGCATGGCCCGGGGTTCGGCTAGATGACCCGTGGGGGTCCCATCAAACTCTGAAATACTTGGATGGGGTCAGCAAACTTTTTCAGCAGGGGGCTGGTCTATCGTCCCTCAGACCTTGTGGCAAGCCAGACTATATTTTTTTGCGGGGGAAATGAATGAATTCCTATGCCCCACAAATCACCCAGAGATGCATTTTAAATAAAAGGACACATTCTACTCATGTAAAAACATGCTGATTCCCGGATAGTCCACGGGCTGGATTGAGAAGTCGATTGGGCCGGATCTGGCCCCCAGGCCTTAGTTTGCCTACCCACGTTCTAGGATAACGCAAGCAGTCGAGGTGGGACGGTAGGAATAGGCTGAAAAGGCTTCTTTATCCCTGCAGAATTCGGCCTGCGCCCCTCGGACTCCTGGGGACGGGGCGTCTGCCCTGGCCACCGCCTGGTGTTCATCCTGCTGGGAGTCATCTGCGTCTTCACCATTGCCGTCGCTGTGTTCGGCTTAACGGGTGAGTAGTGGCTCGGCTGGTGAGATGTCCGGCTCCTTGGGTGCGGGTGTGGCAAAGAGGGGTAAAGGTAAAGGTAAAGGGACCCCTGACCATCAGGTCCAATCGTGGCCGACTCTGGGGTTGCAAAAGGCGCCTAGAAGAATGGGAGTTTCGAACTTTGCTCCCTCTCCCCAGGTCGGAAATCTGTCGGTGAATTGAAAGGGATGGAGGAGACTTTGAAAAGCATCAACCGCACGGTCTCGGCCGAGATCACCGCTCTGAAAAAGAAGGGTGAGTCCAGGAAGCAGATCTTCTTTCCAAGTGTAAGGTAAAGGTAAAGGGACCCCTGACCATTAGGTCCAGTTGTGACCGACTCTGGGGTTGCGGCGCTCATCTTGCTTTATTGGCTGAGGGAGCCGGCGTCCAGCTTCCGGGTCATGTGGCCAGCAGGACTAAGCAGCTTCTGGGGAACCAGAGCAGCGCACGGAAATGCCGTTTACCTTCCTGCCGGAGTGGTACCTATTGATCTACTTGCACTTTGAGGTGCTTTTGAACTGCTAGGTGGGCAGGAGCAGGGACCGAGGAATGGGAGCTCACCCCATCGCAGGGATTCGAACTGCCGACCTTCTGATTGGCAAGACCTAATGGTCAGGGGTCCCTTTACCTTTACCTAATCCCCATGTTACACCCCCCAAACTACATCACTCATACATCACGGTTACGTCATGAAAGGGGAGGTCTGGTGGCCGTAATCTGAGCATCCTGGACCCTGCCCCATGGTTCTCCTTGCCCTCCACCAAACACCCATCAAGTGAAACAAAAGAGATATTTACATTTCCCTGTTTCCCAGCCAAGTTCATCCCACCCTTTTGCCTTCATCCGGGTTTGTTCTTTCTGGAATGGCTACCTGTCTGGCACTCAGGTATCAGGATGCCAGGGATTATCACTCAGGCAGAGGGGCTGCTGAGGAGCTGAGCTCACCTGTCTATATGCATTTCTGAAGTTTTCCCAGTGAGCCAGTACAGCGACACATTGATCAGTGAATTCTTACATTTGGGATCGTGCAGCAAAGGCCCTTTGAATAGATAGGAAGAAACTGTGATGGGGTGTTTTGTGGGGACAAATCACAAAAGTCACAAAAGTGCTGATTTTGGTAGGGGCTGCATGTGCATGATATCTGCTGGAGGGGCAAGCCCCCCCCCACCTATACATACCGTATTTTTTTGCTCTATAAGACTCACTTTTTCCCTCCTAAAAAGTAAGGGGAAATGTGTGTGCGTCTTATGGAGCGAATGCAGGCTGTGCAGCTGTCCCAGAAACCAAAACAGCAAGAGGGATCGCTGCTTTCGCTGCACAGAGATCCCTCTTGCTGTTCTGGCTTCTGGGATTCAGAATAATTTTTTTCTTGTTTTCCTCCTCCAAAAACTAGTTGCGTCTTATGGTCTGGTGTGTCTTATAGAGCGAAAAATACGGTAAATTCCTGCAACATCCCCAAACCATTTCCTCCAACTTCACCTCTTTCTGCTGGTTCCAGAGGCAGAAGATTTGAAGCAACTGGTGAAAATTGAACATATGGTGCAAAACCTGACCGAGGAGACGAAGGAAGGTGCGTCCGCGCAGAAGCAGCTGTGAGACAGATGTGGGTTTTTCCCCCCCTGTGTGAGGGGAGGTGGTGGTTGCCCCTGAATTTGGGCAGGCTGTACTTTTTAGTTATTAATTTAGGTTAGTAACTATTTTGTTGCTGCTATTATTATTTCTAATAATGATAAGTTAAAGGTAAAGGGACCCCTGACCATTAGGTCCAGTCGTGGCCGACTCTGGGGTTGCGGCGCTCATCTCGCTTTATTGGCCGAGGGAGCCGGTGTACAGCTTCCGGGTCATGTGGCCAGCATGACTAAGCCGCTTCTGGCGAACCAGAGCAGCGCACGGAAATGCCGTTTACCTTCCCGCCTGAGCAGTACCTATTTATCTACTTGCACTTTGTGCTTTCGAACTGCTAGGTGGGCAGGAGCAGGGACTGAGCAACGGGAGCTCACCCCGTCACGGGGATTCGAACCACCAGCCTTCTGATCGGCAAGTCCTAGGCTCTGTGGTTTAACCCACAGCGCCACCCGCGTCCCTTTCTAATAATGATACCCCTTCATTATACAACTTTAGGCACCAGGCAAAAAGGTTCCTCTTCAACCAAGCCTTTGGTTAATTGATATCCAATGCCCTTTTAAAATTGTGTGTGTGTGTGTGTGTTATTGGGTTGTTTTCATTTTCTTTTCCTATTTTTATATAATTTTTATTAATTTTTCTGTTTCACAATTTAGAACGCTCAGTTAAACAACCTTAAAATATCGGTGATTTCCCTTCTTCTCTTTCCGTGGCTCATTTTGCATATCATAAATCCTTGTATATTTTACTAAACCATTCAGTATTCCATTATTAACATCCATCAAAACATATTTACACTGCTGAATTTATCTTAATGCTGCTAATATTTTCAAGTGTATACAGTGCCCCCCCATATATTCAATAAACATTTTCTAATCTTCTTTAAACATATGTTCTTCTTGTTCTCTTATTCTATATTCAAAACAAAACAAAATAAATAAAATTAAAAAAAAATCCTTCCAGTAGCACCTTAGAGACCAGCTAAGTTAGTTATTGGTATGAGCTTTCGTGTGCATGCACACTTCTTCAGATATTCTATATGTTAGGTTCATAAGCTGCACATATTCCATCAGTTTTAAGTTCCCATTCTTCTTTAGTTGGGACCTCACTTGTTTTCCATTTTTGGGCTAAAAAAACTTGGGGTGCAGTAGTGACATACATAAATAACCTTTTTTGACACCTGGGAATTTCCATCTGAATTATTTCCCAAAGAAAAGGAGACTGGTTTTTTTTAGGGGGGATGACGTACTTTTTTCCCCTATTCATTATGGATTATTTTCATTTTCAATTTGATTATGCGTTTTGTGATTTTATATTGTGATTTGTTTTTAAAGAAATATTTATTGAAGTTTTACAAAAATATAAATACAAGAACACATAATAAAAGAAAAAAGAAAAATAAAGATACAACATACAAAAGCAAAGAAAAAATAAGAAAAATTAAAAACAATTCTGTTTTTCGTAACTTAAAACTCATTTGCTTGTTTCTTTGACCTCCTCACACCTCCCCTTCTTGTATTCCCATTTAAATAATCAAATCAGCAAATCCTTACCCTCTTTCATTTATCTTAACTCTATATCTTAACATTTTATAACTCTATATTTTCATCCATTATCAATTCATTTTTGCATATTCTTATTAACTTTGTTGCTAGTACCACTTATTTCCAATCCAACATCATTTTAACATTCACTAATTTTACAATGTTTCTGCAGATAATCTTTAAATTTCTTCCAATCTTCTTCCACCAACTCTTCTCCCAGGTCTCGGATTCTGCCAGTCATTTCCGCCAATTCCATAAAGTCCATCACTTTCATCTGCCACTCTTCCAGGGTGGGTTTTATATTGTGATTTTATGCTCCGAACTGCCCTGAGACCTGAGGATATAGGGCAGTATACTACTACTACTAGGGATGCGGGTGGCACTGTGGGTTAAATTACAGAGCCTAGGACTTTACTACTACTACTACAAATTTTATATCCCTCATTTTCCGTGCCCGAGGTAGTTATTGCCCAGAAAAAGTATACGGAATACAAAAAGCTAAAAACACATAAGAGATCATGGTTAAAAAGCATAGCTGTCAACGTTTCCCTTTTTTTTCAGGGAAATTCCCTTATTCCGAATAGGATTCCTCGCAAGAAAAGGGAAAAGTTGACAGCTATGTTAAAAAGCAATTAAGCCATAACAAAATTGAAAAGTTGTGAGAAAACAAATCTTTAAAAAACAGGTAACAGAAACAGCCTAGCCCATTTAAAAGCCCTTTGCGTAGAAAACGGTCAGTCCTTGAAAATTCGTTGGGGGGGGGGGGCTCAAGAAGAATCATATGTGATGACCCTCATTTCCCTTTGTCCTGCTCCAGTGAAGACCCAGTTCCAGGAACAGATCTCTAAACTGCGGACCAGCGTGCGGACCCAGAATTGCGAAGTGGAAAGCATTAAAAGCAACAAGACAGGTCAGGAATTAATCGGGGAGCAGCGCTCAAGCGTCTGTCTGGAAAAGGGGGGGTGCATAACTGTGAAAAGGTGGCTCATGCAATAATTATTGCAATAATTCCCTGGTCCTGAATGGGGCAACTGTGCCCCCGAAGGACCAGGTGCGCAGCCTGGGAGTCATTTTGGACTCACTGCTGTCCATGGAGGCGAAGGTCAGTCCTGTGTCCAGGGCAGCTGTCTGCCAGCTCCATCTGGTACGCAGGATGAGACCCTCCCTGCCCACAGACTGTCTGGCCAGAGTGGCACATGCTCTAGTTATCTCCTGCTTGGACTACTGCAACGCGCTCTATGTGCGGCTACCTTTGAAGGCGACCCAGAAACTGCAATTAATCCAGAATGCGGCAGCCAGACTGGGGACTGGGAGCGGCCGGCGAGACCACAAAACACCGGTCTTGAAAGACCTACATTGGCTCCCAGTACGTTTCCGAGCACGATTCAAAGTGTTGGTGCTGACCTTTAAAGCCCTAAACGGCCTCAAAGGCCCAGTAGATGTGAAGGAGCGTCTCCACCCCCTTCGTCCAGCCCGGACACGGAGGTCCAGCTCCGAGGGCCTTGTGGCGGTTCCCTCATTGCGAGAAGTGAGGTTACAGGGAACAGGCAGAGGGCCTTCTCGGTGGTGGCGCCCGCCCTGTGGAGCGCCCTCCCAGCAGATGTGAAGGAAATAAGTAGCTATTCTATCTTTAAAAGACACCTGAAGGCAGCCCTGTTCAGGGATTGATTGGGAACTTGATTGGGAACTGTCCAGAGTGGCTGGGGAAACTCAGCCAGATGGGCGGGGTATAAATATTATTATTATTATTATTATTATTATTATTATTATTAATATCATTCTCAGTGTCTCCAAGTCATCAGGTGTGCATTTTGGTGTTTTTATCTTGCAAATTGCCCTGTGATCCTTGGATGAAGGGTGGTATGAAGAAATAATAATAATAATAATAATAATAATAATAATAATAATAATTATTATTATTATTAATAATAATAGGAAGTGGCTTCTTCAGCAACTTAGAGCACATATTGGAGAACCTGTCTTTCAAATACTCCAAATGACCTCGTTCTCCGTCCGGTTCTGGGCACCCTATTTTAAAGAGGAGATGGACAAGCTGGAAAGGTGTGTAGAGGAGGGCAACCAAGGGGACCACTGGTTTGGAAAACAAGCCCTATGAGGAACGGTTGAGGGAGCTGGGGATGTTTAGCCTGGAAAAGAGGAGACTGAGAGGAGATATGAGAGCCATCTTCAAATATCTCAAGGTCTGCCCCATGGAGTGAGCTTGTTTTCTCCTGCTCCGGAGGGCAGGACTCGAAACCGTGGCTTCAAGCGACAAGAAAGGAGATTTTGACTAAACATTTCCTTACATTAAGAGCTGTTTGAAAGCGAAACGGTCTCCCTCTCTTTCCTTGGTGGTCATTTTAAGCAGAGGTTGGGCGGCCATCTGTCAGGAAAGCTTCAGCTGAGATTCTTACATTCCAGGGGGGTTGGACTAGATGAGCTTTGGGGTCCCTTCCAACTACAGCGGTACCTTGGTTCCCAAACACAGAAAATCCAGAAGTACATGCTCCGGTTTTCAAACGTTTCTCAGAAGCCGAACGTCCGACGCGGCTGTCGGCTATTGTTTCCGGGGCGCCTGCACCAATCAGAAGCTGCGCCTTGGTTTTCGAACATTTCAGAATCATAGAATCATAGAATCATAGAGTTGGAAGAGACCACAAGGGCCATCGAGTCCAACCCCCTGCCAAGCAGGAAACACCTTCAGAGCACTCCTGACATATGGTTGTCAAGCCTCTGCTTAAAGACCTCCAAAGAAGGAGACTCCACCACACTCCTTGGCAGCAAATTCCACTGTTGAACAGCTCTTACTGTCAGGAAGTTCTTCCTAATGTTTAGGTGGAATCTTCTTTCTTGTAGTTTGGATCCATTGCTCCGTGTCCGCTTCTCTGGAGCAGCAGAAAACAACCTTTCTCCCTCCTCTATGTGACATCCTTTGATATATTTGAACATGGCTATCATATCACCCCTTAACCTCCTCTTCTCCAGGCTAAACATGCCCAGCTCCCTTAGCCGTTCCTCATAAGGCATCGTTTCCAGGCCTTTGACCATTTTGGTTGCCCTCCTCTGGACACGTTCCAGTTTGTCAAACAGACTTCGAGAACCAAGGTACCGCTGTATTTGGCGCTTCTGTTTTTGCTACTTATTTGGCGTTTTCATTTTTGAGGCTTTTGCGGTTCATTTATTTTTGTGGCTGCGTGGGACCCAGTTCAGCTACTGATGGGTTGATTGTGAGACTGAGGAAATGGATAAAAGCCCCCCATCTAAACAAGGACTATCATCAGTGCAGCTAAGAAAAAAATAATAATTTAAATTTTTATCATCTACAATACTGTCCTGTTTATTTTATAGTACAGTACAGTGGTACCTCAGGTTACATAGGCTTCAGGTTACAGACTCCGCTAACCCAGAAATAGTGCTTCAGGTTAAGAACTTTGCTTCAGGATGAGAACAGAAATCGTGCTCCGGCAGCGTGGCAGCAGCAGGAGGCCCCATTAGCTAAAGTGGTGCTTCAGGTTAAGAACAGCTTCAGGTTAAGTACGGACCTCCGGAACGAATTAAGTACTTAACCCGAGGTACCACTGTACATTGATTACTGCTTCCATTTTATGGATCGATGGTTTCGTTAGATAGTAAAATTCATGTTCAGTTGCTGTTTTTTTTACGGGGTTGTTTTTAAACGTCTGGAACGAATTAATCCGTTTTGCGTTACTTTCTATGGGAAAGGGCGCCTTGGTTTTGGAACGCTTTGGTTTTGGAACGGACTTCTGGAACGGACAAAGTTTGAGAACCAAGGTACCACTGTATAAGATTCTATGGTTCTGTGAAGTTTTTACCAGCTATCCCACGGGGGAAACCACCCAAGGAATGCCTTGCAAATCCTCAAAGCGATGTTCGCCAGCCGACTCTTTTTCGTAATGCAGCGTGGATCAGAGTTTGACCTCTCTGTCATTCTTTACCCACCCCCAAAAGTGGGGAGCCACTGCTGCCTCAAAGGTTGGCTCCCGTTTAGTCGCAGCTGCTACTGGCTCTCCAAAACGGACAAGTCTTGGGACGAAGCCAAACTGGACTGCGAAGATAAAGACGCCCACCTGGTCATCATCACCAGCTACCTGGAACAGGTAAGTTGGCCTGAACTCTAGGCGGGAGAAACACCTTTGAAGGTGACCCAGAAACTGCAACTAATCCAGAATGCGGCAGCCGGACTGGTGACTGGGGGCGGCCACCGAGACCACATAACACCAGTCTTGAAAGACCTCCATTGGCTCCCAGTACGTTTCCAAGCACAATTCAAAGTGTTGGTGCTGACCTTGAAAGCCCTAAACGGCCTCAAAGGCCCAGTAGACCTGAAGGAGCGTCTCCACCCGCATCGTCCAGCCCGGACACTGAGGTCCAGCTCCGAGGTCCTTCTGGCGGTTCCCTCCCTGTGAGAAGTGAGGTTGCAGGGAACCAGGCAGAGGGCCTTCTCGGTGGTGGCGCCCGCCCTGTGGAACGCCCTCCCGTCAGATGTCAAGGAAATAAACAACTACAGTAATACCTTGGGTTGAATGTGCTTCAGGATGAGCGCGTTTGAGTTGCGCTCCGCGGCAACCCAGAAGTAACGGAGGGCGTTACTTCCGGGTTTCGCCACATGTGCAGACGCTCCAAATGATGTCACGCATATGCGCAGAAGCGCCGAAACATGACATGCACAAACACGGGTTACATTTGCTTCTAGATGCGAACGGGGCTCCAGAACGGATCCTGTTCGCATCTAGAGGTACCACTGTATCTGACTTTCAGAAGACATCTGAAGGCAGCCCTGTTCAGGGAAGTTTTTAATGTTGGAGATTTTTTTGTGTTTTCTGTTGGGAGCTGCCCAGAGTGGCTGGGGAAACCCAGCCAGATGGGCAGGATATAAATAAGAAATCATGTCTGAATTGTGCATTGCTTTGTAACGATTTGTTGGGTCTCTGAACCGTAATAAAGATTGATTGATTGATTGATTGATTATTATTACTGCTGCATTGGGACAAACAGCAAACTGTGGAAAATGCAACTGACGTTTATTCCGGTCCAACATTAAATCACACATGTTTTTCCTGGGAAGTGCAAAAGGAACTATGGATGAGCCCTAAGAAATGCAATTAATAATACCAACTAAAACCGCAATCTGCCCCCGGTGACACCACTTTTTTCTTCTGCCTTCTTTTGCCAGCAATTTGTGGCCCAGCTCACGAAGCCCCGGAACACCTGGATCGGCTTGACCATGGCTAGCGGCGTCTGGAAGTGGGTGGACGGGACGGGCTATACCATCCGCAGAATGTGAGTTTGACCCCCTGCCCACCTGGTGTCCACTCGCATTGCCCTTTTGTGAGGTTCCATGTGCTGGGTATATAATTCAAGAGGATATTTTGCTCTGTAAATGCGAGGTTGTTCTGTATAGTCCTGTTGATGGTTTCAGTTACCTTCTGCCAAAAATCTTTCAATATAGGGCAATGAAAAAAACATATGTTTTAGAGAAGCATTATCCCTCTTGCATCTCCAGCAGTTTGATACCTTAGATAGCCACTTTTATAAACAAACGTAATGGGGGATGCGGGTGGTGCTGTGGGTTAAACCACAGAGCCTAGGACTTGCCGATCAGAAGGTTGGCGGTTCGAATCCCCATGACGGGGTGAGCTCCCGTTGCTCGGTCCCTGCTCCTGCCAACCTAGCAGTTCGAAAACACGTCAAAGTGCAAGTAGATAAATAGGTACTGCTCTGGCGGGAAGGTAAACTGCATTTCCGTGCGCTGCTCTGGTTCGCCCGAAGCGGCTTAGTCATGCTGGCCACATGACCCGGAAGCTGTATGCCGGCTCCCTCGGCCAGTAAAGCGAGATGAGCGCCGCAACCCCAGAGTCGGCCACGACTGGACCTAATGGTCAAGGGTCCCTTTACCTTTAATGGGGTCCAGTATATTCCAAATATTATTTTCTGTTGTATGTGGCTCTCTGATCTGAACTCTCGCAGGAGCATTCAAGGCGCACGACGGTTTTGCTCGGGCCGCCATTTTCCCTTTCTTGCTCTTGTTGTAAACAAAAATTGCCCTTTTCCCTTATGGGGTATCCAAGAGCCCATATAGAGTCCTTACATAGGTTCCCTATTGGTAGGAGAAGATAACAGAGGCCAACCAGAGAATACTGAGAAGCAAAACAGCTAGTAAGCCTGATCTTTATTGATCTGTTGCAACTGGGTCCTCGCTCACCACACGCAGGAGGGAGGAGGAACCTAGAATAATGGCGTGCAAGGCCTTATAAAGACTTTTGAAATTGCCACCCTGTAGATCAAGACCACCCCCAGAAACATCATACACACATCACAGAAGGGTTGTAACCTAAGACCACCCCTCAGATACATCATACCTACATCACAGAAAAGGCGGTCTACAGCAGAAATCTGAGTGCTTTGTTTACCTCCTGTCTGCCTGGTTACCTGTTAACGGTCACTTGATTGGATTGCCTGGCCAGTCTTTTGTAATGATAAATACTTAGTTCCTGGGCCAGGTCACAGGCTCACACCCTATTCATTATCTTAAATGTGCCCTTAAGACAGGATTTGTGAGGAAAGAGACAATGGGGAGGTTTCCCACTTTGACCTTGCTGAGAAAACATTTGCTCAGTTTGGGAATCAAAATGCTTATGAACGTTACCATATATCTAAGACCTCAAAATTCCTATCACGCTCTCGCTCTCATTGCAGAGACTGGCGGCTCGGGGAACCGAATAGCTTTTCCGTCGAAATGCCCTACCACCCGGCCCACTGTGCCCATCTCTACCGCGACGGGCTGTGGAGCGACGAGAACTGTAACCGCCGCTACAACTGGGTTTGCGAAATGAACGGCTGAGTCGCCAGGACAGAGAGCACCCAGCATGGAGGCCACGGAGTTTGCCAGGCCGCTCGGCCTCTTCCAAAGCAAATAAACAGAACAATTTCGCAAAGAAAGAGGGCACCTTGTCATCATTGTCTATTTCTGGAACGTTTTCGTTTCTCACGGTTTTTACCGGTAATTTTATCGCTTTGTCCTTTTGGCAAACTGCGTCGACTTTAATAAATAATAATAATCAATTTTTATTTATACCCCACCCTTCCCGGTTCAAGAACCGGGCTCCGGGCGGCTACCAACAAATTTTAAAACACTTAATTGTAAAAGCAGCATAAAATACAGTATAAATACATGACTTTGAAGTACAGTGGTACCTTGGTTCTCAAACAACTTGGAACCCAAACACTGCAAACCCGGAAGTACGTGTTCCGGTTTGCGAACTTTTTTCGGAAGCCGAACGTGCTCCATTTTGAGTGTTACGCTTCCGTTTTGAGTGTTGCGCTTGTTTTAGTGTTACGCTGAGGTCTGTCTGTTTTTGCTATTTATTTTGCGTTTGTGTTTTTGCGGCTCTTTTTTCTTTTGTGACTGTGTGGAACCCAGTTCAGCTACCGACTGACTGATTGATTGTGTGACTGCAGTACATTGTTTATTGCTTTCCTTTTATGGATCAGTGGTCTCGTTAAATACTAAAATCCATGTTAAATTGCTGTTTTAGGGGTTGTTTTTAGAAGTCTGGAACGGATTAATCCGTTGCATGGCTTTCTATGGGAAAGCGCGCCTCAGTTTTGGAACGCTTGGTTTTGGAACGGACTTCCGGAACGGATTAAGTTTGAGAACCACTGTACCACTGTAGTTGTTTTGCAGCTAAGAGTTATATTCTTATTCTTAATTATTTTGGGAATGTTTAAAACGGTTTTCTTTCACGGTAATTTTATTGTTTTGGTAACGAGCTTTGAGTTTGCTTGTTTGTTTTTACAATCAGGCAGTGCAGTCACAGCATAGATTAGACCAACCTTTTATGGACCATGCCCCACCTACGCATCTCTAAAATCCTGACACTCCCAGAATTCCTTGGGGGGGAAGCCATGCCAGTTCAACGCCGCTTCCCGGGGGACTCTGGGAATTGTAGTTCCATGGGGGGAAATACGAGTCTCCTCACCACACTCAGCCCCAGTGACCAAACTACGTTTCCCAGGACTCTTTGCGGGCGAAAACTGTTTAAAATGGTATGATGAACAGGATAGGGGTCTGGGGTTTGGCCCAATCTTACCACGATGACCCGTATTACTGTGAAGACAACGGCATCCTAAAAACCTTTGGCGTACTGCAAGAAGGGGAAAGGCAAAATGTTGCAAACATGTGCGTATATTTATTTATTTGATGAAGTGAAGGCAGGGTCCAGTGGGGAGGAAAGCAGGGAGTTAAAAAGGAGGCAAACCCAAAAGCAAGGACATTTATTGTGTTTCGGTCAGGACCAATGCAAGATTCTGCACTTGGGCAGGAAGAACCAGATGCACAAATATAGGATTGGGGACACCTGGCGTACTAGCAGTACATGTGACAAGGATCTAGGGTGGACCACAAGCTGAACGTGAGCCCACAGTGTGATGGAGCAGCAAAAAAGGCCAACGCTATTCTAGGCTGCATCAACAAGAAGTCTAGTGTCCAGATCAAGGGAAGGAATGTTGTTGTTGAGTCGTTTAGTCGTGTCCGCCTCTTCGTGACCCCCTGGACTAGAGCATGCCAGGCACTCCTGTCTTCCACTGCCTCCCGCAGTTTGGTCAAACTCATGCTGGTAGCTTCGAGAACACTGTCCCACCATCTCGTCCTCCGTCGTCCCCTTCTCCTTGTGCCCTCCATCTTTCCCAACATCAGGGTCTTTTCCAGGGAGTCTTCTCTTCTCATGAGGGGGCCAAAGTCTTGGAGCCTCAGCTTCAGGATCTGTCCTTCCAGTGAGCACTCAGGGCTGATTTCCTTCAGAATGGAGAGGTTGGATCTTCTTGCAGTCCATGGGACTCTCAAGAGTCTCCTCCAGCACCAGAATTCAAAAGCATCCGTTCTTCGGCGATCAGCCTTCTTTATGGTCTAGCTCTCGCTTCCATACATCGCTACTGGGAAAACCATGGCTTTAAAATAGGCCAATGCTATTCTAGGCTGCATCAACAGAAGCCTAGTGTCCAGGTCAAGGGAAGGAATAATCCCGCTCTATTCTGCCTTGGACAGACCCCATCTGGAGTCCTGTGTCCGGTTCTGGACACCCCAGTTTAAAGCGGAGATTGACAAGTTGGAAGGTGTGCAGAGGAGGGCAACCAAGATGATCAAAAGACTACAATTCCCAGCATCCCTGACCGCTGGTCCTGCTAGCTAGGGATCATGGGAGTTGTAGGCCAAAAACATCTGGAGGGCCGAAGTTGAGGGAGTCTGCGTATGAGGAACAGTTGAAGGAGCTGGGGGTATTTAGCCGGGGGAAGAGAAGACTGAGACTGAAGCCATGGGTTCGGGTCCTACCTTCCAGAGCAGGAGAAAAGAAGCTTGCATCTCTCCCCCATGTGACAGTCCTTAAGATATTTCTCACATGGAGGGCTATCACAAGATGCAAGCTTGTTTTCTCCTGCTCAGGAGGGGGTAGTTTACAAGAAAGGAGATTCGGACTAAGCAGATTCTGATGGTGAGAGTCATTCAACAGTGGTACTCCTAGAAGGTGCTGGACTATCCTTTCCCGGAGGTTTTGAAACAGAGGCTGGATGGCCCTTTGTCAGGGATCTTTTGGGTGTGATTCCTGCATCGCAAGGGGGTTGAGATAGATGACCTTTGGTGGTCCCCTTCCAGCGCCGCCATTTTGCAAATCTAAGAAGCACGGCACTGCTACTGCGAAACCTCCCCAACCACTCTGTCCAGAGTGAATAAAGGAACCCGGATTCCTGGGTTCTCCGAGGGATGACAGTCCTTGCTGGTCCGAAATCTCTGCCCGCGCCTCATTTGCTGGCTGCCCCCGCCGCCAGCCGTTGCATGGCGTCTTCTTCGAAGCGGAAGACGTGCCAGCCCTCAGTGGCAGTCAGGTCCACGGCGCCGTTGCCAAGGTATAAGTCGATGGCCTTTTGGTTCCAGTCCAGAGCCGAGAACTTCATCTGGGTGCATCCTTTCTCCACGCCGATCTGCAGAGGAGAAGAAGAAAGACCTTAGCTCAGCAGGGAGGACATCTGCTTGGCATGTGGAAGGTCGTGGGTTCAACCTTCGGGATCTTTGGGTAGCACTGGGGTAACTGTGCCCCTGAAGGACCAGGTGCGCAGCCTGGGAGTCATTTTGGACTCACCGCTGTCCATGGAGGCACAGGTCTATTCTGTGTCCAGGGCAGCTGTCTACCAGCTCCATCTGGTACGCAGGATGAGACCCTATCTGCCCACAGACTGTCTGGCCGGAGTGGTGCATGCTCTGGTTATCTCCCGCTTGGACTACTGCAACGTGCTCTACGTGGGGCTACCTTTGAAGGTGACCTGGAAACTGCAACTAATCCAGAATGTGGCAGCCAGACTGGGGACTGGGAGACCACATAACACCGGTCTTGAAAGACCTACATTGGTTCCCAGTACGTTTCCGAGCACAATTCAAAGTGTTGGTGCTGACCTTGAAAGCCCTAAACAGCCTCAAAGGCCCAGTAGACCTGAAGGAGCGTCTCCACCCCCATCGTCCAGCCGGACACTGAGGTCCAGCTCTGAGGGCCTTTTGGGGGTTCCCTCCCTGCGAGAAGTGAGGTTGCAGGGAACCAGGCAGAGGGCCTTCTCGGTGGTGGCGCCTGCCCTGTGGAATGCCCTCCCACCAGATGTCAAGGAAATAAATAACTATCTGACTTTTAGATGGCATCTGAAGGCAGCCCTGCTTAGGGAAGCTTTTAGTGTTTGATGTTTTATCACTTTTTCATTATTATTATCATTAATTCTGTTGGGAGCCACCTAGAGTGGCTGGTGAAACCTAGACAGATGGGTGAGGTATAATAATAATAATAATAATAATAATAGTTATTATTACACCTGCCTGACGCTGGTGGCGCTGTGGGTTAAACCACAGAGCCTAGGGCTTGCTGATCAGAAGGTCGGCGGTTCAAATCCCCGCGACGGGGTGAGCTCCTGTTGCTTGGTCCCTGCTCCTGCCAACCTAGCAGTTCAAAAGCACCTCAAAGTACCAGTAGATAAATAGGTACCAATCCAGCGGGAAGGTAAACGGCGTTTCCGTGTGCTGCTCTGGTTTGCCAGAAGCGGCTTAGTCCTGCTGGCCACATGACCCGGAAGCTGTACGCCGGCTCCCTCGGCCAGTAAAGCGAGATGAGCGCCGCAACCCCAGAGTCGGCCACGACTGGACCTAATGGTCAGGGGTCCCTTTACCTTTACCTTACACCTGTCTGAAACCCTGGAGAGTTGTTGCTGCCAGCCCGAGCAGGTAATATGCAGCTAGGTGGACCCCAGAGGCATGACTGGCTATGAGGCAGCTTCCGATGTCCCTATTTATAGGGGAAAGGGACGTAGCAGAGCAGTTGCTTGGCATGCAGAAGGTTCCATTTCTGTGTAGGGCTAGGGAAAGACAGCTCCCTGAAAACCTGGGGGAGCTGCTGCCAGTCTGTGTTGTAGATTTATTAGTAGGGAATGAATGTTGCCTGATTGCTTCAACGGCACAAGACACATCATACGGGGACTTCCGGCGAGGGAAAATGGCGGGTGCCACGGCAGCGGGCAGCTCCTGAAGCCAGCCAGAGCCAAGTGCTGGCTCCGGGCTGCTGAGACGGCCGCTGGCACTGCCAAGGCGGAACCGGGGATGCCCGGCGTGTCAACTGGGGGAAGCGCTGACCCCTCCCGCCGTGACCCAAATCGAGCCAGGTGCGAGAGCACCTGGCCATCTGGCTGACTGCCCAGCGGCGCTCCGGGGCCAGGAAAACCCCAGAGCCGACGCAGGGAGAAGGAGGAGAGGGGAAGAGGAAAGAGAAAAAAGAGGGGAGCCCCAAACTTCCCACGCCATCGCCCCTGCTGAGGAGGAGAGGTAGAAGGGCACCAGGAGGGAAAGGACAATGGCCGAGCCCAGCCCGATCCGAGCCATGGCGGCTAGCAGGTCGGGGCCCAGAGAAAGGCTGTGCGACAGAGGAGACCACAGAAGAGTAGATACTACTTCTTAATCTTTTTAAAAATAACATTTTTTTTCCTCTTTTCAAAAAAGAAAGTGTCCCCAGATTCTTTGGAAAAAAAATATCTGGTAAGAACATCAGAAGTCGAGTACCAAAACACTAGCCCAGCCCCTCTCTCTCCCTGGGAGCTGGAGACTGGGGCAGCGATGCTAACCAAGGCAAAACGCAGCTCTTACCTTGGCAATGGTGCTCATCACCTTCTTCCCAATGCCTCTCCCTGCGACGGAAGGAAGAGGAAAAGCTTAGAAGGAAGACAGGACTCCTGGGTTCTCGGAAGGAAGGAAATACCCCCCCCCCCAGTATTTATGCCTTGGGAACTCTCTGCCTCAGTATCCTTGCTTCCACCACCACGTCCCAGGACATGTCCCGCCCTCATCTGGTCTAGGTCACTCCCTCTAAATTTTACCTTTGTTTTCAAAGCAACCGGACTCCTTCCAGATATAATAATAATAATAATAATAATAATAATAATAATAATAATAATGTGGTACCTCGGGTTACACACGCTTCAGGTTACAGACGCTTCAGGTTACAGACTCTGCTAACCCAGAAATAGTGCTTCAGGTTAAGAACTTTGCTTCAGGATGAGAACAGAAATCGGGCTCCGGCAGCAGGAGGCCCCACTAGCTAAAGTGGTGCTTCAGGATAAGAACAGTTTCAGGTTAAGTACGGACCTCCGGAATGAATTAAGTACTTAACCTGAGGTACCACTGTAATTTATTATTATTTATACCCCGTCTATCTGGCTGGGTTTCCCCAGCCACTCTGGGCGGCTTCCAACAGAATATTAAAATACAATAATCTACTAAACATTAAAAGCTTCCCTAAGCAGGGCTGCCTTCAGATGTCTTCTAGGAGTCTGGTAGTTGTTGTTCTCTTTGACATCTGGTGGGAGGGCGTTCCACAGGGCGGGTGCCACCACCGAGAAGGCCCTCCGCCTGGTTCCCTGCAACCTCACTTCTCGCAGGGAGTTTTGGGAGTTGTAGTGCAATGAAAGTGGAGGGCGCCAGGTTGCTTTGAAGGTGCAATACTCTCTCTCTCTCTCTCTCTCTTTCACACACACACAGACACATTTTCTTAATTATAATTATTTTCTTAATTATTTCTTAATTTTCTTAATTATTTCTTAATAATTATTTTCTTAATTATTTCTTAATAATTATTTTCTTAATTATTTCTTATTTTTTAAAATTATTTTCTTAATTATTTCTTAATTTTCTTAATTATTTTCTTAATTATTTCTTAATTATAGTTCCTGTCTGTTCATAGAATCCACTGAATTGTTCAGTTGCAAGGGACCCCAATGGTCATCCAGTCCAACCCCCTGCGATACGGAAATCTTTGCCCAATGCGGAACTCGAACCCGCAACCCGCAGATTAAGAGCCTGGAAGTAGCCTCTTCCTTTCCCCTTTTCCATACCCCGAAACTCTGGCATGACGTAGAGGTCTTCCATGTAGATGTTTCTGCCTTTCCAGGTGCTGTAAGTGAAAAAATACAAGCCGAACCCCACGACAGTGTGGCCTGCAGTGGGGGAAAACAAAAGAACGAGGACAAAAGATCACAACCTGCTTTTCTAAAATCAGTCCAGGGCCTTTCTGGATCAGGTTAGCAGCCGACCCGGGCAATTCGAATGCACCGTTTTCCTCTAGGCAGTTTTTGGGGGGCAGAAAACATATTGGGGGGCTGCCCAAGAGATTGTGGGCTCCTCCCCGTGGGATGAGAACCTGGGTAAGTGGCTCTGAAATTCCTCCTGGATTGCAAATCGCAGAATCGGACAGTTGCAATGCACCCCAAGGGTTAATAATAATAATAATAATAATAATAATATTTTATTTATACCCGGCCCTTCCCGGTTCAGAAAATCGGGCTCAGGGCGGCTAGCAACAAATTTAAAACACTTAACTGATGCAACAAAAAGCAGCATAAAATACAGTATAAAACGGGAATAACAATAAATTCAGAATTCAAAAGTCAATTTGGGGGGGGGGGGAATCCATTCATATAGAGAGTTTCATAGACATTTGCAGGGAATCAACAAAAATACAAGGCTCTGTCCAAAGGGATTTGCAATCTTTGATACAGGGGAGGAGGGAAAAACCCTTGTTGCTTTCAGTTATACACAGTTTCAATAGCAGATTAATGGTTGGTCAATATTCTACACCCTTTTAAATGTGTGTGCCGGGGTGTGTGTGTTATTTTAACTATTTACCTTGTATTTTATCCTGTGAACCACCCTGAGATTTTGTGATGAAGGGAGGTCTATAAATCTAATTCATCATCATCATCATAATTTATTGTTTACTGTATACCTCGCCCATCTGGCTGGGTTTCCCCAGCCACTCTGGGCGGCTTCCAACAAAGATTAAAAATACATTAAAACATCAGTCACTAAAAAAATCCCTAAACAGGGCTGCCTTCAGATGTCTTCAGATGTCAGGTAGTTGTTTATTTCCTTGATATCTGATGGGAGGGAGTTCCGCAGGGCAGGTGCCACCACCGAGAAGGCCCTGTGCCTGGTTCCCCGCAACTTGGCTTCTCGCAGGGAGAAAACCACCAGAACCATACTACCACAAAATATAATTGAGAAATAAAAATTACGTATATCAATATTTTGTTTGCTATTTGTTATTTACCATCTCATTTCCTCCCAAACATTCCATGCAAAACACACACCCACACAAACACACGCACACAAAAATAATAATAATGAAAATAAATATTTTTTCACATTTATCTTACAAAATCTTTTCTTCAGTTTTGACTTCCTGTCAAGTCCCTTCGCATATATTTTATCTTACAACTGAATGTACACAAAACAACAAACCTTTCTATATAGATTTTCCAATGCATTCAGAAAACATAATAAATCCTTAATTGTTGTCCACCTCCTCTTACTTCCTTTGTCTCCCGAACGCTAGCACAGAGTCAAAACTGTTATTGTATTTTTGGACGTACTGTATCTTCTATAACCATCTCATTTTCCCCGCAAATTTTTGCTTTGAGTTTTCTCGTCCATTGAGCCATCTCAATTACAAATTCCTGTAATTTAATTTGCCAATCTATTATTTTTGAAGGTGGCTATCCCATCACCTCTCAGTCCCCTCTTCTCCCTACCCAGCTCCTTCGACCGCTCCTCATATGGCCAGACCCCTTGATCCTCTTAGCCGCCCTATAGCTTGTCGATATCCTCCTTAAATTGGGGTGCCCAGAACGCCAGATGGGCTCTGACCAAGGCAGAACGTCTCTGGGGCAAAACTGGGTGATTCTTCAAACTGCTTTCCCTCCCATCGCTGAGCCCTGGAGACGGAGGTTAATTGGGAGACGGAAGGAGGGAACAGAAGGGAACCTCCCCGCTGCGGCAGAGAGGAAAGGATTGCATGTTTGCCATATTGGAAGACGGGATTTTGGGGCAGGAACCTCGCTTACCATCTTTGCTCTGATGTTTTGGGGGGACCTCGGCCACCACACATTTATAGAAGGGGTCCTGGCAGAAGCCGTCCGCGTAAAGTCCTGGAAAGAAAGAAGCGAGTATCAAAGAGACAGTGAGAGAAAGAGGGTAGAAAAAAACCGGGGTCAACTGGACCCAGGAAAAACTGCAAGACGACCAGCTATGTAGACGACCAGCTATGTATGGTTTCCCCAGCCACTCTGGGCGGCTTCCAACAAAACACTAAAATACAATAACCTATTAAACATTAAAAGCTTCCCCAAACAGGGCTGCCTTTAGATGTCTTCTAAAAGTCAGATAGTTGTTTGTTTCCTTGACTTATGATGGGAGGGCGTTCCACAGGGCGGGCGCCACCACCGAGAAGGCCCTCTGCCTGGTTCCCTGTAACCTCACTTCTCGCAGGGAGGGAACCGCCAGAAGGCCCTCGGCGCTGGACCTCAGTGTCCGGGCAGAACGATGGGGGTGGAGACGCTCCTTCAGGTCTACTGGGCCTTTGAGGCCGTTTAGGGCTTTCAAGGTCAGCACCAACACTTTGAATTGTGCTCGGAAACGTCCTGGGAGCCAATGGAGGTCTTTCAGGACTGGTGTTATGTGGTCTCGCCGGCCGCTCCCAGTCCCCAGTCTGGCTGCCGCATTCTGGATCACCTGTAGTTTCCGGGTCCCCTTCAAAGGTAGCCCCACATAGAGCGCATGGCAGTAGTCCAAGCGGGAGATAACCAGAGCATGCACCACTCTGGCCAGACAGTCTGCGGGCAGGGAGGGTCTCATCCTGTGCACCAGGTGGAGCTGGTAGAGAGGCCGCCCTGGACACAGAACTGACCTGCGCCTCCATGGACAGCGGTGAGTCCAGAATGACTCCCAGGCTGCGCACCTGGTCCTTCAGGGGCACAGTTGCCCCTGAAGGACCAGGGAGCCATTCAAACGTGCATGGCTTTATAAGGCAGCAATGCTTTCAAGACCGGTGTTATGTGGTCTCGGCGGCCGCCCCCAGTCCCCAGTCTGGCTGCCGCATTCTGGATTAGTTGTAGTTTCAGGGTCACCTTCAAAGGTAGCCCCACGTAGAGTGCGTGGCAGTAGTCCTTCCCGGTTCAAAAACCAGGCTCAGGGCGGCTAACAACAGATTTAAAACCCTTAATTATAAAAGCAGCATAAAATACAGTATAAAAACATGAATGACAATAAAATTCAAAATTCAAAACTAATTAGATATTCCCCAGGGCTAGCTGGCTGAATTGGTCCTACTTGGGCCAGTGAGAAGGCCAGGGGAGAATTAGCTGTGGGATCCCAGAGCGGGTAATCTTCATGAAAAGGGAAGAGAAGGGAAATAAAAGATCAGGCTGAATTCAAATTAAAGGCCAGGCGGAATAGCTCTGTCTTACAGGCCCGACGGAAGGAAGTTAAACCTGCAGGGCCCTGGTCTCATGTGACAGAGCATTCCACCAGGTCGGAGCCACCACTGAGAAGGCCCTGGCCCTGGGGGAGGATAATCTGACTTCCTTAGGGCCCGGGACCTTTAAGCTATTATTATTCATGGACCTTAAAGTCCTCTGCAGGGCAGACCAGGAGAGGCGGTCCTGTAAATACGAGGGCCCTAAGCCACAAAGGGCTTTAAAGGTCAAAACCAGCACCTTAAATCTGACCCTGTACTCCACCAGGAGCCAGTGCAGTTGGTAAAGCACTGGGTGAATATTCTCCCATGGCAGGGACCCCGTGAGGAGCCTCGCTGCAGCATTCTGCACCCGCTGGAGTTTCTGGGACAGCTTCAAGGGCAGCCCCACATAGAGCGAATTACAGTAGTCAAGCCTGGAGGTGACCGTCACATGGATCACTGTGGCAAGATCGGGGCAGGGAATGCAGCCCCTCTCCCACACCTGGTGCCCTCAAGATGTTAGAGTCCTCAACGACCATCAGCCCCTCTCCCACCCATCGTGCCCCAAACATGAACGCAACACCCCTGTGAGTAGACCTGGCCAAGGAAGATTTGCCCATGAGAATTCCCGCCCAGGGTTCAGCCTCACCTTGACTGCTGTTTGCAACCTGATCAGGCATTTTCTCAAACTCTGCAAGTTCCTGAAAAGAGAGAAAGAGAACATTAACCACAGGTACAATGCCTGCCCCACCACCTCACTTGCCAAGACCTTGAATTTTCACACATAAAAAGCAAAGGTAAAGGGACCCCTGACCATTAGGTCCAGTCATGGCCGACTCTGGGGTTGCGGCGCTCATCTCGCTTTACTGGCTGAGGGAGCCGGCGTACAGCTTCCGGGTCATGTGGCCAGCAGGACTAAGCCGCTTCTGGCGAACCAGAGCAGCGCACGGAAACGCCGTTCACCTTCCCGCCGGAGTGGTACCTATTTATCTACTTGCACTTTGAGGTGCTTTTGAACTGCTAGGTTGGCAGGAGCTGGGACCGAGCAACAGGAGCTCACCTCGTTGCGGGGATTTGAACCGCTGACCTTCTGATCGGCAAGTCTCAGGCTCTGTGGTTTAACACAGAGCGCTACCCGCGTCCCGCACCCTATATATAGAAAGGAGCAAACCAGTGATATTTTAGGGAGCAGGCAAGCAGTTGGGGCCCATGACTTACATCCTAGGAGCCTACACAACACAAAACACTGTTGCTACATGTAGGTTTTATTTTTTTTTGTTTTTCATCTTATATTTTGGAAATGTATATCCAGTTGTGTTTTCCCCCCCTTTAAATTTCTTTGGGGGTCCAAGAGAGTGTGGCCCTAAGGTATAGTTTGTTTAGCTTATACGTAAACCCAGCACAGGGACGTCGGTGGCGCTGTGGGTTAAACCACAGAGCCTAGGACTTGCCGATCGGAAGGTCGGCGGTTCGAATCCGACAGGGTGAGCTCCCGTTGCTCGGTCCCTGCTCCTGCCAACCTAGCAGTTTGAAAACACGTCAAAGTGCAAGTAGATAAATAGGTACCGCTCCAGTGGGAAGGTAAACAGCATTTCCGTGCACTGCTCTGGTTCGCCAGAAGCGGCTTAGTCCTGCTGGCCACATTACCCGGAAGCTGTATGCCGGCTCCCTCGGCCAGTAAAGCGAGATGAGCGCCGCGACCCCAGAGTCGGCCATGACTGGACCTAATGGTCAGGGTCCCTTTACCTTAAATATATATCAAACACGTAAAAATTCTTATCACATTCGGCCACCGTGAGAACAGGATCCTGGAGTGGATCGGGCCCCCTCTGGCCTGATCCAGCAGCCTCTCTGGATTGCAAACTGCGGAGTGCAAGTTTCTCTGCAGAATCTCAAATGACAGAGAGAGAGAGAGGATAGCCTAGAGTCTAAAGCAATATCTGGCAATTACACAATCTCCCTGCGAGCTTTGCTATGCTAATGCAAAACCCACAGGAGAGAAATCCCTGGCCGTGGTCCAGCGCTAAACAAACAGCATCAAACTCTCCGGTTAAATCCTGGCTCAGCCTTTCAAAGCCAAGGAGGTTCCTTTTGAAGTCAGGGAAGGTGAACGTTGTTACAGAGTGTGCCCAGTTTAGACTTTGCAAAGGAGGCTGAGCCTTCGCTCCCTTTTATTCTGACAGCAGGGGGCTGTTGCTAGGGCTTGGAAAAGATCCTGGGCCCGCACATCTGCATAGGATTTGCATATGCTAATCTACATTTAAGGATTTAAAAGCCTCGCATCCGAATCCAGCCCCCAGGCCCCGCTTCCAGGCTTCAGTTAATTCACACTCCGCTCCAAATCAGCTCACCTGCAGTTTCAATTTATTCCTCCTCAATATCCTGAACAAATCCTGTTCTGGATCCTAGAATTATAGAGTCAAGTGGGACCCCTGAGGGTCATCCAGCCCACCCCGCTGCAGTGCAGGAATCTTTTGCCCAAAGATTCCGAGAAGGAATCTCTGCCTGGTTCCCTGGTTCTCGCCACCACCGAGAAGGCCCTCTGCCTGGTTCCCTGTAACTTGGCTTCTCGCAGGGAGGGAACCGCCAGAAGGCCCTCGGAGCTGGACCTCAGTGTCCGGGCTGAACGATGGGGGTAGAGACGCTCCTTCAGGGATACTGGGCCTTTGAGGCTGTTTAGGGCTTTCAAGGTCAACGCCAACGCTTTGAATTGTGCTCAGAAACATCCTGGGAGCCAATGTAGGTCCTTCAGGACTGGTGTTATGTGGTCTCGGTGGCCGCTCCCAGTGCCCAGTCTAGCTGCCGCATTCTGGATTAATTCCAGTTTCCGGGTCACCTTCAAAGGTAGCCCCACGTACAGCGCATTGCAGTAGTCCAAGCAGGAGATAACTAGAGCACGCACCACTCTGGCAAGACAGTCTGCAGGCAGGGAGGGTCTCATCCTGCGTACCAGATGGAGCTGGCAGACAGCTGCCCTGGACACAGAACTGACCTGCGCCTCCATGGACAGCAGTGAATCCAAAATGACTCCCAGACTGCACACCTGGTCCTTCGGGGGCACAGTTACCCTATTCAGGACCAGGGAGTCCTCCACACCAGCCCGCCCCCTGTCCCCCCAAAACAGTACTTCTGTCTTGTCAGGATTCAACCTCAATCTGTTAGCCGCCATCCATCCTCCAACCGCCTCCAGACACTCACACAGGACCTTCACCGCCTTCACTGGTTCTGATTTGAAAGAGAGGTAGAGCTGGGTATCATCCGCATATTGATGGACACCCAGCCCAAACCCCCTGATGATCTCTCCCAGCGGCTGCATATAGATGTTGAAAAGCATGGGGGAGAGGACAGAACCCCGAGGCACCCCACAAGTGAGAGCCCAGGGGTCTGAACACTCATCCCCCACCACCACTTTCTGGACACGGCCCAGGAGGAAGGAGCAGAACCACCGTATGACAGTGCCCCCAGCTCCCAGCCCTTCAAGACGGTCCAGAAAGATGTTATGGTCGATGGTGTCAAAGGCCGCTGAGAGATTCAGCAGAACTAGGAAACAGTCATCCCCACTGGGTTTGACCAATCCTCTTTTAAAACCATCAAAGTTGGTAGCCATGGCTGCCTCAAGTGGCAGGGAGTTCCGCAGTTTAACTGTGAACTCCGCAAAGAAGTCTCGACCCCCCCCCCAGGTCATCCAGCCCACCCCCCTGAAATGTAGGAATCTTTCTGACCGACTTGGGATTCGAACCCACGACTCTAAGATGAAGAGTCGTGCTCTGCCAAGTGAGCTAATGCCTCGCCTAATTTGCAGGGTTGCAGTGAGGATTAAAGGAGGAAGAAGGGGAAAGGGTGGCATATAAATGCAATAGATAAATGGAATTAAATAATAATCCTTGCATGCAGGTTGGATTTGATTCACCGTAAATCAAATCGATTTAAATCACAATTTCAGTAAGACTTGATTTAAATCATTTATTTTTTTTAACAGAAAGACTCATTCTTGCTGGTATAATCTTAATGTTTACAACCAGATGAAGGTTTCATTTCTGGAATAATAAATTTTCAGAGTAGTTTTTACAAAAATTACTGATTTGGTTCTACTGTAAGAAACACACAGGCAGATAATGAGGAAATTATTGTGAGGTTTAACAAGTTAACTATTTGGGCAACTTTTCCGCTGTGCTTGATCGGAAGGAGAAAAAAAATCATTTCCTTAATAACAATTTAAACATTTTATTTACCTGAAACAATAGCATTATAGCATATGTATCCACGTTTGCTAACTGATGTGGTTAAACGATTAAAAACAAACAAACAGCTTAGCCTGAGTTTTAGCACACATGGAAAACGTAAAACAAATCCTTATTTCCTGATGAATAGCCTTTGGACTCTAATGCAACTTAAACAGAAAACTATCTTTGGAAAGATTTTTCCTCCAAAAGCATTTTATTTTAAAATCCGATTTAAATTTTAAAAATCCGATTTTTTTAAAAAAAAACATTTATTTTTATCCACCCTGCCTGCCTGCAAACCAGGATGAAGGCTCAAGAAGCAATAAACCTCTTTTTTTTTTGCTATTCGGGCTGCAGGGAGGGCCAGCGCCGGGGCTTAGGCGGACATTCAACAGGTGCAGCAGTTCGACAGGACGCAGCTGCACCAGTCGAATGCCTGCCTGCCTGCCTGCCTGCCTGTCTGCTCGTGGGAAAGGGCCTACCCGGATCATGCGCATGATCTCCGCGCAGTCCTCGGCTCGGGAGGGCCGGATCGACACCGCGAAGGCGGCGGGGTCTTGGTCCACAGCTGCTGTAGCGGCCATGGCAGATCCCCAGCTGGAGATACGGAAGTTTTCTCCTGGGTCGGAGAACTACATTTCCCAGGATGCTCCAGGGAAGAGGGAGGGCGGAAAGAGGAGGAGGAGGAGCGGGGAAGGGACAGAGCTGGCCAGAGAACTCAGAAAATCCTCGAATTGGAAGGGAACCCCAAAGGACATCCAGTCTAACCCCCTGCTCTCAACGCGCGGTCTCCCATCCGGCTTGAAACCTTTCTGGTCCCTGCTGAGCTTTGCAAACGTGGTGGGAATTTTATTGCAACCCCACTGGGAGGAGGTTCCATTGGTGGCGACCAATGAATGGATCCTAGGATTGGAGGCTTGGAAGGGACACCGGAGGGTCATCCATCCCAACCCGCTGGATCAGGGTGGAGAGTTCGACTTTGCGACGGTTTCGATCAGGCATCCAGTGCTGTTTTTTTCCCTTTAAAAAATGTTTTCGGGTGCTCCCATTTTGACTAAAGAAAAGCATTTTATAGTTCAAATCAGGGAAAATAAAGACGGGGGGGGGGGAATCATGGGTAGACAACCTAAGGCCCGGGGGCCGGATCCGGCCCTATCACCTTCTAAATCCGGCCCACGGACGGTCCGGGAATCAGTGTGTTTCTACATGAGTAGAATGTGTGCTTTTATTTAAAATGCATCTCTGGGTTATTTGTGGGGCGTAGGAATTAGTTTTCCCCCCCAAAAAAATATAGTCCGGTCCCCCACAAGGTCTGAGGGACGGTGGCCCAGCCCCCTGCTGAAAATGTTTGCTGACCCCTGCAATGGACGAAAGTACAAAGATTCACAAAATGTTTTGGGGTATGCCTCCCCAGGGCCGGATTTAGGTTTGATGAGGCCCTAAGCTACTGAAGGTAACGGGGCCCTTTATATATCTAGCTGTCCTTTGTCAACAACAAGTTGTCACTGGTTTTTTGTGTTGTATATATGCTATATGGTGATTTATGGACCTAATAGGTATCTCAAGCCATTTGCCCATGTTGACCTCAACCAGTCCATGCAGAATGTAGTAAAGGTAAAGGTAAAGGGACCCCTGACCATTAGGTCCAGTCGTGGCCGACTCTGGGGTTGCAGCGCTCATCTCGCTTTATTGGCCGAGGGAGCCGGCATACAGCTTCCGGGTCATGTGGCCAGCAGGACTAAGCCGCTTCGGGCGAACCAGAGCAGCGCACGGAAACGCCGTTTATCTTCCCGCTGGAGTGGTACCTATTTATCTACTTGCACTTAGACGGGCTTTCGAACTGCGAGGTTGGCAGGAGCAGGGACCGAGCAACAGGAGCTCACCCCGTCGCGGGGATTTGAACTGACGACCTTCTGATCGGCAAGTCCCAGGCTCTGTGGTTTAACCCACAGCGCCACCCCCGTCCCTCTGGTTGCTAAGTTAGATGGCATAATAATAATAATAATAATAATAATAATAATAATAATAATAATAATTTACTATTTATTATGAGTTTCCCCAGCCACTCTGGGAGGCTTCCAAAAAATATTAAAATACTTTAATACATCAAACATTAAAAGCTTCCCTAAACAGGGCTGCCTTCAGCTGTCTTCTAAAAGTCTGGTAGTTATTGTTCTCTTTGACATCTGGTGGGAGGGCATTCCACAGGGAGGGCGCCACCACCGAGAAGGCCCTCTGCCTGGTTTGCTGTAGCTTTGCTTCTCGCAATGAGGGAACTGCCAGAAAGCCTTTGGAGCTGGACCTCAGTGTCCGGGCAGAACGATGGGGGTGGAGACGCTCCTTCAGGTCTACTGGGCCTTTGAGGCCGTTCAGGGCTTTCAAGGTCAGCACCAACATTTTGAATTGTGCTTGGAAACATACTGTAGGTCTTTCAGGACCGGTGTTTTGTGGTCTCCCAGTCCCCAGTCTGGCTGCCGCATTCTGGATTAATTGCAGTTTCTGGGTCACCATCAAAGGTAGCCCCACGTAGAGCGCATTGCAGTAGTCCAAGCGGGAGATAACCAGAGCATGTACCTTTTTGACGAGACAGTCTGAGGGCATGGAGGGTCTCATCCTGCATACCAGATGGAGCTGGTAGACAGCTGCCCTGGACACAGAATTGACCTGTGCCTCCATGGACAGCGGTGAGTCCAAAATGACTCCCAGGCTGCGCACCTGGTCCTTCAGGGGCACAGTTGCCCCATTCAGGACCAGGGAGTCCTCCACACCCGCCCGCCCCCTGTCCCCCAAAAACATTAAAATTAAAATCAAATTAAAATTAAAATTAGGTGCCATTTTTTAAAAATGGTTGCTAAGTTAGATGGCATTAAAAAAAAAAGGAGGAGCACAGAGCTGTCAATCATGATGACTAAAAACCTCCAGGTATAAGGTGCAGTCTACCTCACAGTATCAGATGGGAGGTCCAGCCAACAGGGGCTGGGTGGTTAATTTCACGTCTTGCTTCTAGACTTCCGGGAGTCAAACAGTTGGCCATCTGCTCTGATCCAGCAAGGCTTATCTTTCATTTTATTGGCATTTCACCATCCTAGACCCCCATCCTCAATATCCTGGCTGGCCCTTCCAGTTGTGGAGAGAGCCCTCATTATTCCGGAAACAGGAATCCCTTTGCATAAGGAGCGAGGCTATTTTTCCTTCTAGGCCGGCTTTATCTACTCAGATTTTGTTGTTCTCTCTTTTTTAAAAAAAAATATTTTTATTGGTTTTTAACATACAAAATTATAAAACATACCACACAATTTATCACAAATACATTCTTATTGGACTTCCATCAGCACCCTCTGATAATCCTCCGTCTTAATCACTTCTCACACATTTCCTAACTTAATATTGCCTTTACATTCTTAACATATCACGTCGCCTTCTCCATTTTTGCAATATTTCTAATATTATTCCTCACAGAACTTCTTGCAAACCTACAAACGTCGTCTGGTCGTCACAAATACTTTTCAAATAATCCGTCAATTTACTCCAGTCCTCGGTAAACTTCTGGTCCCGCCGGTTTCGGATCCTTCCCGTTACGGTAGTTTGTCAAGTTCCGCATAGTCCATTAATTTCATCCTCCATTCTTCCATCGTCGGTAATCCTTCTTGCTTCCATTTTTGGGCCAATAGTATTCTTGCTGCTGTTACTGCATATAGAAAAAGCTTACGTTCCTTTCTATTTATATCGTTTCCAACAATACCCAAGAGAAATGCTTCTGGTTTCTTTATAAATGTATATTTTTTTGTTCTCTGGGCAGTTCCTGATGGCTGCTGTTGTCATGTGGGAATCAGATTTTTGCCTTGCAGCGGGTTGGGCTGGATGACCACTGGGGGACCCTTCGAAGTCTACAGTTCTGTGATAGCCATATAGAATCCTAGAATGGTAGAGCTGGAAGGGAACCCGGGGTCATCCAGTCCAACCCGCTGCAAGGCAGGAATCTCAACATGCGGTCCCCCATCCAGTTTGAAACCACAGCAGACCCCTTTCAGCTTTGCAAACGGACCAGCAGGTTTCATTCCTGATTTGCAGCAACAAACACATTTCTCTCCCGAAAGAGAGCGAGCGATGACACGCACCTTGACGCAACAGTCGGGTCACCTTCAAAGGTAGCCCCACGTAGAACGCATGGCAGTAGTCCAAGCGGGAGATAACCAGAGTATGCACCACTCTGGCGAGACAGTCTGCGGGCAGGGAGGGTCTCATCCTGCGTACCAGATGGAGCTGGCAGACGGCTGCCCTGGACACAGAACTGACCTGTGCCTCCATGGACAGCTGTGAGTCCAAAATGACTCCCAGGCTGCGCACCTGGTCCTTCAGGGGCACAGTTGCCCCATATCTATGAGACCGCCTCTCCTGGTATGCCCCACGGAGGACCTTAAGGTCCACAAATAACAACATTTTGGAGGTCCCGAGCCTCAAGGAGGTTAGATTGGTCTCAACTAAGGCCAGGGCCTTTTCAATACTGGCCCCAACTTGGTGGAACGCTCTGTCCCAAGAGACCAGGGCCCTGCGGGACTTGACATCTTTCTGCAGGGCCTGCAAGACGGAGCTGTTCCTTATGGTCTTGATTTATCAGCTACTTTAAAATGAGGCTGCATTTTAAATTGCATTTTAACCTGTATTTTAAATTGGGTTTTTTTTCCTTTTCCTTTTTCTCTCCCCCCCCTTTTCCCCCTATTATGTTTTTACTGTGATTTTACTGGTGTTAGCCGCTCTGAGCCTGGCTCTGGCCGGGGAAGGCGGGGTATAAATAAAATTTATTATTATTATTATTATTATTATTATTATTATTATTATTATTCAGGACCAGGGATCCATCCGAACGGGGATGGCTTTATAAGGCAGCATTGCTTCTGAATGCCAGGAGGGGAGAGTTGCCCTTGCGCTTGGATCCTGCTTGCAGTGGTGGGACTGGACCTTCCCTACCCTCCTCTTTCGCAACCCGGCAGCCCTCGTGACTCTCCTTTAAGGACCAAAAGAGAGAGCAAGTCGACCTTTGGGAGACACAGGAGGTTTCTGTCCGGAGCCATGAATTTCGCCATCCGTCGCTGCACCCCTAAGGATCTGAAGGATATCATGCGGTTTATTGAGGTGAGGGCCGTGGCGGCGGGAGAAATCCTGGGGTCCGAGCCCAGTGGTCCTGGGGTGGCCACCTGCCCCAGGTGGATCGAAGCAGGATTAGGCCGTCCGTCAGTGTGGCAGAGAGGGAGAGAGATAGTGAGTCTGGATTCACAGGGATTTGCTCAAGTCACAGAGAAGTTCTCCTTTCCCGCTGATATTAGCAGGGATGTGTGTGTGCAAAAGCCCTCTCTGATTTAATTCCAGCTGACCTCGCATGGGAGAATTTCTGTGGATATAGCAGGTTTGCATTTGCACCTTGAATTTTGGAGTCACGTTGTGCCACTTTAAACAGACGTGAAGTTTATTTTTTCTTAATGATGAAGTTTATTTTTTCTTCGTGCTTCTTATTGGTGTTTCGTTTAGCACAAACAAACAAAATACAGTAAAATTCAGCAATCATTTACCCACATTCTTTCCCCACACTCTGCTGACCATTGACTTCCTTCCCTCCCTTCAACAGGTTTTCTTATGTCTGTTACTTTTCCACAGTTTCTTGTTGTATCCAATCCTATCTACATCGTAATATTTATGTCAGTCCTGCCAGAGTCCTCAAATTTCTACAATTATTATTTAGGTACTCCATAAATTTACTCCAATCTTTTTGGAATTTTGCTTCCTCCTGATTTCGGATTCTACAGGTCAGTTTTGCTAGTTCCACATAATCAACTATCTTTGCCCAACACGAGACTCGAATCCATGTCCCTGAGATGCAGAGTTTTGTGCTCTAACCAACTGAGCTAGCCCTATTTTCCCTCATAGAAGGATTCCCTGGGAAGAGGGACGGATGAGTTGATTTCGCAAAATCTATATGCTGCTCCATTCTTAAAAAAAACACCCTCAAAGCTGTTCTCCAAAAAGATAAAATCATCGATAAGAATCACTGACAGCAATAATTTAAGACTTTCGAGAAACAGTAAAAACAGATTAAAACTCTCATCAGCTTTCTAAACATCTGGGGAGGTTTGTCGAAAGAGTTTTAGCAGGTGCCGGAAAGAGTACAATGGAGGCTCCTGTCTCATATCAAGTGGCAGGCAGTTCCAAAGTGCTGCCACACTAAAATATCGAGTTCTCGCAGATGTGCAGTGGCACCTGTCAGTTTTGATTATTGAAGCAGTCAAGTGGAAGAATGTGGGGTAAGGTGATTTTGCAGGCAAACTGGTCCCAAGTTGTTAAGGGTTAATAATAATAATAATAATAATAATAATAATAATAATAATAATAATAATGTATTTATATCCCACCCTCCCCAGCCGAAGCCGGGCTCAGAGCGGCTAACAACAATAAAAGTAACACAGCATTCTAAAATCAATTCAAAATCAAATTAATGGCAGCCATTGGGCTATGCATCCCTTGGATGGATTGATTGATTGATTGATGGATTGATTGACTGTTAAACCACTCTGGAAATTGTATCCCTATGAGGAGAAGGCGGTGTGCTCATATTCCTATTAATTCTCAGCATCCTTAACAAACAATGGGATTCTTGTGGGGGAGCCATGTTCGTTTGGTTCCATGATGTTCCCAGGCTACACGAGCGGCTTAAAACTCAGCGAGGTCATTTCCTGATTCCTGTCCGTGCTTCAAGTCCACGCCAGAGAAGGGGCGGAGGATGGCTTCACCTGATGCGCGCTACCTGTTTGGTTCCCCTGTCCTCCCTCCCCAAACTCCAATTCATGAAGACGTCATCATCGTCATCATCATTTATTTTTCATACCCTGCCCATCTGGCTGAGCTTCCCCAGCCACTCTGGGCGGCTTCCAACATAACGCTAAAATACAATAACCTATTAAACATTAAAAGCTTCCCTGAACACGGCTGCCTTCAGATGTCTTCTAAAAGTCAGATAGTTATATATGTCCTTGACATCTGGTGGGAGGGTGTTCCACAGGGCAGGTGCCACTACCGAGAAGGCCCTCTGCCTGGTTCCCTGAAACCTTACTTCTTGCAGGGAGGGAACCACCAGAAGGCCCTCGGAGCTGGATCTCAGTGTCCGGGCTGAACGATGGGGGTGGAGACACTCCTTCAGGTCTACTGGGCCTTTGAGGCCATTTAGGGCTTTCAAGGTCAGCACCAACACTTTGAATTGTGCTCAGAAACATACTAGGAGCCAGTGTAGGTCTTTCAAGACTGCTGTTATGTGGTCCCGGCGGCCGCTCCCAGTCACCAGTCTAACTGCCGCATTCTGGATTAGTTGCAGTTTCCGGGTCACCTTCCAAGGTAGCCCCACGTAGAGCGCATTGCAGTAGTCCAAGCGAGAGATAACCAGAGCATGGACCACTCTGGCCAGACAGTCTGCAGGCAGGGAGGGTCTCATCCTGCGTACCAGATGGAACTGGTAAACAGCCGCCCTGGACACAGAACTGACCTGCGCCTCCATGGACAGCAATGAGTCCAAAATGACTCCCAGGCTGCGCACCTGGTCCTTCAGGGGCACAGTTGCCCCATTCAGGACCAGGGAGTCACCCACACGTGCCCGCCTCCTGTACTTCTGTCTTGTCAGGATTCAGCCTCAATCTATTAGCACGCTCAGTGACTTTCTCAAGTGTGCACACCTCAGCCGAGCCGCAAGGTGGCTCCCGTTATACGGATTGCGGGTAACATCATGTGCCCACGGCTTCAAACACCAGCGTAAAGGGCCAGCGTGCAGGAAAAGCTGGTTTCCCTTTGACGCTCCCTACTGGGACGCGGGTGGCGCTGTGGGTTAAATCACAGAGCCTAGGGCTTGCCGATCAGAAGGTCGGCGGTTCGAATCCCCGCGACGGGGTGAGCTCCCGTTGCTCGGCCCCTGCTCCTGCCAACCTACCAGTTCAAAAGCACGTCAAAGTGCAAGTAGATAAACAGGTACCACTCCGGCGGGAAGGGAAACGGCGTTTCCGTGCGCTGCTCTGGTTCGCCAGAAGCAGCTTAGTCCTGCTGGCCACATGACCCGGAAACTGTACGCTGGCTTCCTTGGCCAATAAAGTGAGATGAGCGCCGCAACCCCAGAGTTGGCCACGACTGGACCTAATGGTCAGGGGTCCCTTTTCTTTTACTGAGAGCCCTAAACCACCTCAGATGGCCGCAGGGACCCAGGTGTCCTGGCACCGCTGGGGGAAGAGGCGAAGGATTTTGGGGCTCACCCTTCAAGCACAAACCTCTCTCCCTTTATGCAGGAGATTGCTGTCCTTCACAACGTACCCTTGGGCTCAGTCAGAACCAACGTGGAAGGTAAAGAAGGGGTGTGCATGGCATGATATTTTTGTGGGTTCTGGTGGGGAGCAAGCACCTAACTCTTTGGGCTTCCTTTTTTTTTTAACATATCATATTTTTTTTTAACATATCATTTCCAACAATCATTTAACATAACTTCTTATCTTATACAATATTTTAGACTTCCGTCCACAACCTCTGATGATTTTCCATTCTTCTGCATTTCTTAATTTCTCTATTACTCTTAATTATCCTTAACTAATCGTTCTCCTCATAGTCTTTCTTGCAATATTTCAAATCGTCCTCCTGACAGAACTTCTTGCAGTCCTACTAGCGTAATCTGTTCATTACAATTGCTTTTCGAATAATTCATATATTTACTCCAATCTTCTAAGAATCTCTGATCCCGCAGGTTTCGAATCCTTCCTGTTAATATATCTAATTCTGCATAGTCCACCAATTTCATCCGCCATTCTTCTTTCCTCGGTAATTGTTCTTGCTTCCGTTTTTGTGCCAATAATATTCTTGCGGCCATCATTGCATATAAAAACAACTTACAATCCTGTCTATTAATATCATCTCCTACAGTGCCAAGTAAAAATGCTTCTGGTTTCTTAATAAATGTATATTTCAACATCTTTTTCATCTCATTATATATCATTTCCCAGAAGTTTTTTCACTTTTTTACGTTCCCACCACATGTGATAGAAAGTTCCTTCCTTTTCTAGCTCGCCCAGGTTCAGCGAACTGCAGTTGGCCTCGTAGAACTGATGGAGCTTTCTAAGACAAGCAGGCTCTATCTGATATTAAAGGCAGAGGAGCAGAGGCTGGCTAAAAAATTGGCAACAACCTCCACCCGCTCAGATCCCCACCCCCTTGTCCGCCGCCAGCTTAACTGGGGACGGAGGGTTTCCTTCCCCCTCTGTCCCCTGAGCTGTGATTCCTGCATTTCGGGGGGTTGGACTAGATGACCCTTGGGTCCCATTCCAACACTACACCGCCACGATTCTTCCTTTCTCAACTTCCCCCACAGAGCTGAAGAAGGCTGGCTTCGGGAAGCGCCCCAGATACAAGTGCTTTGTGGCTGAAATCCCAGCAGAGAAAAAATGCAAGGACGGTAATTTTGAACAGAGCGGGGAGGGAGAAAGTTTCAAGATGCTACTGGAGGAAACTTTGGCTCAAAACAGAGTCAAAACAAGAGCAACAAGAGGCTTGCTTGTTACTTCTCCAGCGACATGTTGCTTTTCTGTACACGCACATTGGTCCAATCCATGCTAAATATTGCTCTACGTGGGGCTGCCCTTGAAGCTGACCCAGAAACTCCAGCGGGTGCAGAATGCTGCAGCGAGGCTCCTCACCGGATCACATTCATCCAGTGCTTTACCAACTGCACTGGCTCCCGGTAGAGTACGGGGTCAGGTTTACGGTGCTGGTTTTGACCTTTAAAGCCCTATGTGGCCTAGGACCCACACACCTACGGGACCGCATCTCCTGGTATGCCCCACAGAGGACCTTAAGGTCCACAAATGACAACACCTTGGAGGTCCCAGGTCACAAGGTGGTTAGATTGGTCTCAGCTAGGGACAGGGCCTTTTCAGTACTGGCCCCGACTTGGTGGAACGGTCTGTCCCAAGAGACCAGGGCCCTGCGGGACTTGACATCTTTCCGCAGGGCCTGCAAGATGGAGCTGTTCCGCCTGGCCTTTGGTTTGGACTCAGTCTGACCCTTATGTTTCCCTCCCCTTACGGTTTTGACTTTTAAAATGAGGCTGCATTTTAAATTGTATTTTAACCTGTATTTTAAATTGGTTTCCCCACCCACCATTATGTTTTTACTGTAATTTTACTGGTGTTAGCCTCCCTGAGCCCAGCTCTGGCTGGGGAGGGCGGGGTATAAATAAAATGTATTGTTATTATTATTATTATTATTATTATTATTATTATTATTATTATTTAGTTCTCGTATCGGTAGGACTGTTGGATATCCAATGGAGCTAGATTCAGGCCAGGCAAAAGAAAACTCTTCTTCGTGTGGCGCGTGGTTAAACTGTGGAACTCCTTGCCACAGGAAAAGAGGAGGAGACAAATTCAAGGAGGAGGAGACGGCTATCGGTGGCTACTAGCCAGGGTGTCTCTTTGTTCTCCCTCAGCTGTCGGAGGCAGCGATGCTCCTGAATGCCAGTTGCTGGAAACTGCAAGAAGGGGAGTGGCTCTTTTGTTCAAATCCTGCTCACCAGTTTCCCATTGGGGGATCTGGTCGGCCACTGTGGGAACAGGAGGCTGGATCAGATGGGTCTCCAGTTAGCTTGATTCTTATGTTCTTAGGGTCTGAAATAATAATAATAATAATAATAATAATAATAATAATAATAATAAAATTATTTATACCCTGCCCATCTGGCTGGGTTTCCCCAGCCACTCTGGGCGGCTTCCAACAAAATATTAAAATACCGTAAAACATCAAACATAGATAGCTTCCCTAAACAGAGCTGCCTTCAGATGTCTTCTAAAAGTCAGGTAGTTGTTTTTCTCTTTGACATCTGATGGGCGGGCGTTCCACAGGGCAGGTGCCACCACCGAGAAGGCCCTCTGCCTGGTTCCCTGCAACTTGGCTTCTTGCAGGGAGGGAACTGCCAAAAGGCCCTTGGAGCTGGACCTCGGTGTCCGGGCAGAACGATGGGGGTGGAGACGCTCCTACAGGTCTTTGAGGCCGTTTAGGGCTTTCAAGGTCAGCACCAACACTTTGAATTGTGCTCAGAAACATACTGGGAGCCAAGGTAGGTCTTTCAGGACCGGTGTTATGTGGTCTCCCAGTCACCAGTCTGGCTGCCGCATTCTGGATCACCTGTAGTTTCGGGGTCACCTTCAAAGGTAGCCCCACATAGAGCACATGGCAGCAGTCCAAGCGGGAGATAACCAGAGCATGCACTACTCTGGCGAGATAGTGTGCGGGGAGGGAGGGTCTCATCCTGCGTACCAGGTGGAGCTGGTAGACAGCTGCCCTGGACACAGAACTGACCTGCGCCTCCATAGACAGCTGTGAGTCCAGAATGACTCCCAGGCTGCGCACCTGGTCCTTCAGGGGCACAGTTGCCCCATTCAGGACCAGGGAGTCCTCCGCCCACCTCGTGTCCCCCAAAAACAGTACTTCTGTCTTGTCAGGATTCAAACTCAATCAGAGGAAGTGTAGTGTAGTGGTTAAGAGTGGTAGTCTCGTAATCTGGTGAACCAGGTTCGCTTCTCCGCTCCTCCACATGCAGCTGCTGGGTGACCTTGGGCCAGTCACACTTCTCTGAAGTCTCTCAGCCCCACTCACCTCACAGGGTGTTTGTTGTGGGGGAGGAAGGGAAAGGAGAATGTTAGCCGCTTTGAGACTCCTTCAGGTAGTGATAAAGTGGGATATCAAATCCAAACTCTTCTTCTTCTTCTTCAGTCTGTTAGCCGCCATGCATCCCGAGAGGGCTTGCTGCCAGGAATTATGGCCAAGAATGAGCTTGGTGTGTTCTTACGCATTTCTTCCCCAGTTTGCATTGTGGGTTTCTGCTCCCTCCAGGTCGCAGTCTTGCTGGGTACACCCTGTTTTCGTACACCTATAACACCTTGCGAGGGAGGAACGCCTATGTCGACAATCTCTACGTCAAGCCAGAATTCAGAGGTATGGATGCGAAGGGGCGTCTTTTGGGGTGGGGGCAGAGGCACGCGAAGGAATCTGTCTCCTCTTCCAAAATATGAACAGTTACGAAAAGGACTTTCCAGAGCAGAAGCTCAGTGGCCGCCAGAACTGTGATGCAGCATCAAAAAAGGCGGATGCGATTCTCGGCTGCTTCAGCAAAAGTCTGTGTCCAGATTAAGGGAAGTCATAGTCTCACTGTATTCTG
Source organism: Podarcis filfolensis (assembly GCF_964270895.1). Classification (NCBI taxonomy): domain Eukaryota; kingdom Metazoa; phylum Chordata; class Lepidosauria; order Squamata; family Lacertidae; genus Podarcis; species Podarcis filfolensis. The sequence goes on from NC_139615.1 coordinate 2,645,365, forward strand.
CCTTAGCCAGACCCCATCTGGAGTCCTGTGACCAGTTTTGGGCACCACAATTTAAGAAGGATATTGGCAAACGGGGAAATGTTCAAAGGAGGGCAACCAAGGCGGTCAGAGGTCTGGAAACCAAGCCTGATGAGGAACAGTTGAAGGATTTGGGGATGTTTAGTCTGGAAAAGAGGAGACGGAGAGGAGATAGTTGTCTTCAGATCTCTGAAGGGCTGTCCCGTGGAAGATGGAGCAAACTTGTTTCCTCCTCTGGAGGTAGGACTTGAACCCATGACTTCAAGTGACAACAAAGGAGAAGCCGCCTAAACTTTAGGAAGTACTTTCACATACATATATATATGTATATATACATATACATATATATATATTCATAAATGTACCAACCAAGTGCATAGATAGATGTGTGGACCACATGTCTGGAGCAGCACAGGAGGACCACCCTGAAACCATTTTGACTCCCAAACTGACCAAATGTTTTCACTGCAAGGAGGGAGGGTGTGGGGGAACCTCCCCATTGTCTTTTTGTTCACAAATCCTGTCTTAAGGGTATGTCTGTGTATGAATAGGGTGTGAGCCTGTGGCTTGGCTCAGGAACTAAGTATTTATCATTACAAAAGACTGGCCAGGCTCCCCAGGGTATCCAATCAAAGTGAGCATTAACCTGCCAGACAGGAGGTAAACAACGCACTCAGATTTCTGCTGTAGACCACCTCTTCTGTGATGTAGGTATGATGTATCTGGGGGTGGTCTTCGACTCCAGGGCGGGCAATTTAAAATGTCTATATAAGAGCTTGCACACCTTTGTTCTGGGTTCCTCCTCCCTCCTGCGTGTGGTGAGGGGAGCACCCTGTTGCAAGAGTTCAATAAAGATCAGGCTTACTAGCTGCTTTGCTTCTCAATATTCTCTGGTTGGCCTCTGTTCTTTTCTCCGGCCGATGGAGAACCTGCAAAGGATTCTATAAAGGCTCTTGTGTCCCCCATAAGGGAATAAGGGCAGATTTCTGTTTATTACAGGGGCTTTCAAGCAGATGTCGGATGTCAAGCATCTGTCAGGGATACTTTAGCTGTGATCCTTGCATTGGAGGGGGTCAGACTAGATGAGCCTTGGAGTACCTTCCAACCCCACCTCAGAAGGTGGTGGGCGCTCTCATTTGTTTCAACAGAGGTTGGATGTCCAGGTTTTTCCAGCTGTGGTTCCTGCAGCGAATCGGGGTCTCTTTCAACTCTACCAGATTCTAACATCACAGCCACAGGACCGCAGCTTTGAAAGGGGTCTCTGGGTATCATCTTGACCAGGCATAGGCAAACTCCGGCCCTCCAGATGTTTGGGACTACAACTCCCATCATCCCTAGCTAACAGGACCAGTGGTCACGGATGATGGGAATTGTAGTCCCAAACATCTGGAGGGCTGGAGTTTGCCTATGCCTGCCTTACACGACCACCCCATATGATAAAACGTACCTTCTTTTTCTTCAAGCTTCAATTACCTTACACCAGGCATAGGCAAACTCCGGCCCTCCAGAGGTTTGGGACTACAATTCCCATCATCCCTGACCACTGTGAGCTAGGGATGATGGGAATTGTAGTCCCAAACCTCTGGAGGGCCGGAGTTTGCCTATGCCTGATCTAGACTGACCCCTCCAAAACCCCATACATTGGTACCTCGGGTTACATACGCTTCAGGTTAGAGACTCCGCTAACCCAGAAATGGTGCTTCAGGTTAAGAACTTTGCTTCAGGATGAGAACAGAAATCGTGCTCCGGCAGCGGGAGGCCCCATTAGCTAAAGTGGTGCTTCAGGTTAAGAACAGTTTCAGGTTAAGTACAGACCTCCAGAACGAATTAAGTACTTAATCCGAGGTACCACTGTAATATATTTGCGAATGTCCTTTAGAACATCACCCCCCTCTCCTCAGAATGGGAATCGTCCATTGTATTTATTTTTGGGTCGCTCACTCAGATTATCTTGATGGTCCTATGCTCAACGCGGCTGCTTTCTTTCCTCGCAGGGAGAGGAATTGGCGGCGCTCTTATGAAGCAAATGGCCGAGGTGAGTCCAGCCCTGGGTCAGGTGTGCATCCTTGTCGTCTTCGTTCAGACAAGCAACCTTCCCAGTTTAAAAAGCCCTGAGGCTCCCAACTGGTTGTGGGATGTTATCATCACTGAAGCAGTCAAATACAGTGGTACCTCAGGTTAAGTACTTAATTCGTTCCGGAGGTCTGTTCTTAACCTGAAACTGCTCTTAACCTGAAGCACCACTTTAGCTAATGGGGCCTCCTGCTGCCGCCGCGCCACCAGAGCAGGATTTCCGTTCTTATCCTGAAGCAAAGTTCTTAACCTGAAGCACTATTTCTGGGTTATCAGAGTCTGTAACCTGAAGCGTCTGTAACGCGAGGTACCACTGTACAGCATTTCCTGTTGCCTAGAGTGGACTCTGTTGTAAACAAAAACCTGCCCCTTTTCCCTTATGGGATACCCAAGAGCCCATATAGAGTCCTTACGTTGGTTACCTATTGGTAGGAGAAAAGAACAGAGGCCAAGCAGAGAATATTTTGAAGCAAAGCAGCTAGTAAGCCTGATCTTTATTGAACTCTTGCAACAGGGTCCTCACTCACCGCACGCAGGAGGGAGGAGGAACCCAGAACAAAAGTGTGTCTGCCCTTATATACACATTTTAAATTCCCTCCCTGGAGTCCAAGACCACCCCCAGAAACATCATACCTACATCACAGAAAAGGCGGTCTACAGCAGAAATCTGAGTGCATTGTTTACCTGTTAATGCTCACTTGATTGGATTGCCTGGGGAGCCTGGCCAGTCTTTTGTTATGATAAATACTTAGTTCCTGGGCCAGGTCACAGCCTCACACCCTATTCATATCTTAAATGTGCCCTTAAGACAGGATTTGTGAAGGAAAAGACAACGGGGAGGCTTTTCCCGTTTTCCTTTGAATTTGCAGAGAAAACATTTGCTCAGTTTGGGAATCAAAAATGGTTTCCGGTCGGTCTTCCTGTGCTGATCTATGTACGTGCTTGGCTGGTACACTTATGAACATTTATTCTCTATCGAAGACTTTAAAATTCTTATCACAGTGGTATATAAATTCAAACAAACAAACCTTGCTGTGTAGTCCACAATTAACATTGCAAGTTAGATGCAAGGCTGAGGCTGGTTTGGAGTCCTGGCTATAAAAAAAACCCCTTTCCTCCAGGCCAATGCTCAGAAACTGCCATTGCTGCTAAATTTTCCCAAGGCTGAATTTCTTCCTCTTATTTCCGCAGGATGCTTGGAGCCAGGGATGCACCCAGTTGCAAATGCACGTTTCCGCTTCGAAAGAGGATGATTTTGGGTTCCTTTTTCGCCGCGGAGGCGAAGACCTCACTTCCAAGGAGGGCTGGCATCTCTTGCGCATTCATAGCCCCGTCCTGCGAGGGATGGCGTCTCGGAGCAAATTCTAGGCTGGTGGAGCTCCTGGGGCGAGATTTGCGACTCTGGAGGAAAGGGAAGGATCCCTGGAAAACCCGTTAACAAAGCCAGGACTCCACACAAATGATATATGTGTCAAAAAAATATGTGTACAAATAAATAAAGGAGAGGTGTCTTCGGAGCATGTGCAGAGTGACTTTCTCTTCCACCATCGCCACCTGTCCATGTGGACACCGCTTTCCCACATGCTTGTGCCCAGATTGGCTCACAGCATACAACAACAACAACAACATATCAGTGCTTTTTCTTAAAAAATGTTTAGGGGTATTCACAATTTACGAAGAGTTGGACACGACTAAACGACTAAACAACAACACAATTTACTACTCATATTGGAATTTGTTGTTGTTTAGTCGTTTAGTCGTGTCCGCCTCTTCGTGACCCCCTGGACCAGAGCACGCCAGGCACTCTTGTCTTCCACTGCCTCCCACAGTTTGGTCAAACTCATGCTGGTCGCTTCGAGAACACTGTCCCACCATCTCCTCCTCCGTCGTCCCCTTCTCCTTGGGCCCTCCATCTTTCCCAACATCAGGGTCTTTTCCAGGGAGTCTTCTCTTCTCATGAGGTGGCCAAAGTACTGGAGCCTCAGCTTCAGGATCTGTCCTTCCAGTGAGCACTCGGGGCTGATTTCCCTAAGAATGGAGAGGTTTGATCTTCTTGCAGTCCATGGGACTCTCAAGAGTCTCCTCCAGCACCAGAATTCAAAAGCATCCATTCTTCGGCGATCAGCCTTCTTGATGGTCCAGCTCTCACTTCCATACATCACTACTGGGAAAACCAGAGTTTTAACTATACGGACCTTTGTTGGCAAGGTGATGTCTCTGCTTTTTGAGATGCTGTCTAGGTTTGTCATTGCTTTTCTCCCAAGAAGCAGGTGTCTTTTAATTTCATGGCTGCTGTCACCATCTGCAGTGATCATGGAGCCCAAGAAAGTCAAATCTCTCACTGCCTCCATTTCTTCCCCTTCTATTTGCCAGGAGGTGATGGGCCCAGAGGCCACGATCTTCGTTTTTTTGATGTTGAGCTTCAGACCATATTTTGCGCTCTCCCTTTCACCCTCATTAAAAGGTTGGAATACGGCCCTTCAGTGTGGCCCAACTTAGATTCACAAAATATTTAGGGGTATATGTACCCCTGCGTCCCCCCAGAAAAAAGCACGAATATTAATAAGAATAATAGTAATAATAATAATAAAATTAATTCTGTGCTGCCCATCTGACTGTGTTGCCCCAGCTACTCCAGGCAGGTCCCAACACAATATTAACAAACACAATAATAAAACATCAAACATTTAAAACTTTTCTGTATAATGTCCCTAGATCACAGAATCATAGAACTGCAGAGCTAGAGATTCTTAGAAGACTGGAGCAGATATTTGAACTATTTGAAAGGCAGTTGTAATGAAAACAGATTACGCTAGTAGGACTGCAAGAAGTTTTGTAAGGAGGACTAATTGAAATATTGCGAGAAAGACCATGATGAGAATTATTAGTTAATGATAATTAAAAGTAGTAGAGAAATTAAGAATGCAGAACAAGTGATAAAGAACCTCTTCAGAGGTTGTGGACGGAAGTCTAAAATATTGTATGAGATAAGAAGTTATGTTAAATGATTGCTGGAAATGATAAGTTAAAAAAAACAATAAAAATGTGTGCGTGTGTGTGTATCTGCAGAGCTAGAAGGGGACCCCCAGGGATCATCCAGTCCAGCCCCTTGCAATGTGGGAATCACGACTCAAGAATAATAATAATAATAAAATTTTATTTATATCCCGCCCTCCCCAGCTGAAGCCGGGCTCAGAGCAGCTAACAACAGTAAAATGATACAACATTCTAAAATCAATTCATTATAAAATCAGTTCAAATCAGATTAATGGCAACCATTGGGCTAGAGTTCTGTGAGGATTACTGAAGGAGGGAGTCAGGCTGTGCCTTGGCCAAAGGCCTGGTGGAACAGCTCTGTCTTGCAGGCCCTCCGGAAAGATGTCAAGTCCCGCAGGGCCCTGGTCTCTTGGGACAGAGCGTTCCACCAGATCGGGGCCACAGCCGAAAAAGCCCTGGCTCTAGTTGAGGCCAGCCTAACCTCCCTGTGGCCCAAGACCTCCAAGATGTTTTTGTTTGAAGACCGTAAGGTCCTCCGTGGGACATAGAGGTGGTCCTGTAGGTACGAGGGTCCTAGGCCGTATAGGGCTTTAAAGGTCCAAACCAGCACCGTAAACCTGACCCTGTACTCCACCGGGAGCCAGTGTTGCTAGTGAATGTGATCCCGCAGTGAGGACCCCGTAAGGAGCCTTGCCGTGGCATTCTGCACCCGCTGGAGTTTCTGGGTCAGTCTCAAGGGCAGCCCCACGTAGAGCGAGTTACAATAATCCAGTCTGGAGGTGACCATCGCGTGGATCACAGTGGCGAGATCAGGGCGAGAGAGGTGAGGAGCCAACTGCTTAGCTTGGTGGAGATGAAAAAATACCGCCTTTGTTATAGCTGCAATCTGCGCCTCCATGGAAAATCCCTGGCAGGCGTCCGTCCAACCTCTGTTTTTAAAAAATTGATGGACGGCTCACCACCTTCTGAGGCCAGAGATTCATAGGATTGTAGAACTGGAACGGACCCTATGATTCTTCACCGAGTAGCCAGAATCAGGCCCTCCCAAGTCTGGGATTTTGGCAGGAAGAGGAAATTTCCATGGCTTAAGCCTCAGCCATTGTAGCTTCAACTTTGCCTCCCATTTCTCGAACCCATTTCCTCAAGCCCCTCGCACAAACTTTGCCCTCCAAGTCACTCTCAGAAGCTCCCGGTGCTGTTTATTCTTTAACTAAATGGAGATGGCATTCTTTCCCTTTCTCTAATCTTTAACTCGAACCCAGCTCCCTTCGCCATGAAATCTTTGTGAAAAACAGTGGATGGATGGAGTTATGGATGTTTAGCCTGGGGAAAAGGAGACACAGCTACATTAGTTTTTAAAAAACCACACACAGCATTTTGGCTGCATTATACACATGCGACACCAGATGGCGCTGGGGAGCAAAGAAAATTTATTTGCGATTTTCCATAGCGGTTTTTTTTAATTATAACGGTTTAATTTCTGGCTTATTTATAGTGGCTTCCCCCCCTGTGTGTAGATCTACCCAGAAATGAGATACGAGAGCCACCTTGAAAAATATCTAAAGGGTTATTCACTGCCGTATTATAACATGTTTTGGTTTTGATATTATTTATTCTATCTGAAGTTTTCCATCAGACTGAATTGATGCAAAATAGAAGTAAGGAGTAGATGGGAGGTCAGTTACAGTATATATTAAAAAAATCATTTTTATGTTAAATGTATTGTGAGAACCACCGTATTTTTCGCTCCATAAGACGCACCTAGTTTTTAGAGGAGGAAAACAAGAAAAAAAATATTCTGAACGAAACAGTGGATGTATGATTTTTGTGCTTCATGCTGTGGCCACAGACATGTGATTTGACAGTGAGTTTGGGGTATCCCAATGCAAAAATCCTGAGGATCCATGTGGATCCGTGCTTTTTAACCATGCTTTTGCGCCATTGCCCCACGAAACAGTGGGTGCGTGTTTATTTTGGTGCAGGCTGTAGCCATGGACATGCTATGTGATCTGCTGGGGAATTTGGGGTGACCCAATGTAAAAATCCTGAGGATCCATGGGCTTTTACCTCCCCCCTCCCAGGCAGCCTCCTTTATCTCTAGCGTCCCTTATCTCCCTCCTGATCGCTTGTGGATTAGCTGCTTCCTTTCAACACCCCCTTCCCTCTTTCAAAAAAACACACAAAAAAAAACATGATCTGCTTTTTGCCCCTGGGCAATTCGGCTCCAGGGACCACGCATTCGCTTCATAAGATGCACAGACATTTCCCCTTACTTTTTAGGAAGAAAAAAGTGTGTCTTATGGAGCGAAAAATACGGTATTTAATGTATTGTTGTTGTTGTTCTTTTCTTTTTTCCTTTTTAGTTTCTAGGAGGTGATGGATATTTGTTTACTTCTATATTTCTTTTTTGTGTGTGATGCATTAAAATGATATATAAATATAAATATCTAAAGGGTTGTCCCATGGAAGATGGAGCAAGCTTGTTTCTTCCTGCTCCAGAGGGTGGGACCCGATCCGATGGCTCCAAAGAGCAGAAAATGAGATTGAAGGAAATGTGATGGGTATATCCACCTGCAGACATATACAACAGATCAAATGCACATTTAAAGCACAGTTGTTGTTTAAAGCACAATACTTCTCCCCAAAGAACCCCAAGAATTGCTGTTCTTCCCCCACCTGACCTACAACTCCCAGCGCCCTGAACAAACTATAACTTCCAGGGGCTCGATCTCCCTCACAAGCGGTCAGTTTGGGTGAGCAGACGGCAATAATTCTCCGCAGCCACACAGAAAAATACTGGCCTGCATTGTCAATTCTCCTGTTGTGTTGCTCCGAAAGTGGATGATTGGTGGCTTGTCACGCAGCCGACGTGAGTAAAATCAGGGCCAGGCGTTTGCTGAATCCAAATTCACCCACTTCTGCGATGATGAGCATATTTGCTCAACTAATACAGAGTTTGTGTACAGTGCACCAGCTGAATCAGAAGGCGTCTGTTTGCTCACGGCGCATGATTCACACAACTTCGGGACCCGGGTTCCCAAGCGTCTCGGGTGCCTACGCAGAGAGGGAGGAAATGGCCAGCCTGCAAGAGGGGCCCAATTCAGCCGGAGGCAGGAACCTGCATGATTTGTTGTTTTTTAGTCGTTTAGTCATGTCTGCCTCTTCGTGACCCCCTGGACCAGAGCACGCCAGGCCCTCCTGTCTTCCACCGCCTCCCGCAGTGTGGTCAAACTCATGCTGGTAGCTTCAAGAACACTGTCCCACCATCTCGTCCTCCGTCATCCCCTTCTCCTTGGGCCCTCCATCTTTCCCAACATGAGGGTCTTTTCCAGGGAGTCTTCTCTTCTCATGAGGTGGCCAAAGTCTTGGAGCCTCAGCTTCAGGATCTGTCCTTCCAGTGAGCACTCAGGGCTGATTTCCTTCAGAATGGAGAGGTTGGATCTTCTTGCAGTCCATGGGACTCTCCAGAGTCTCCTCCAGCACCAGAATTCAAAAGCACCCATTCTTCGGCGATCGGCCTTCTTTATGGTCCAGCTCTCACTTCCATACATCACTACTGGGAAAACCAGAGCTTTAACTATTCGGACCTTTGTTGGCAAGGTGATGTCTCTGCTTTTTAAGATGCTGTCTAGGTTTGTCATTGCTTTTCTCCCAAGAAGCAGGCGTCTTTTAATTTCGTGGCTGCTGTCACCATCTGCGGTGATCATGGAGACCAAGAAAGTAAAATCTCTCACTGACTCCATTTCTTCCCCTTCTATTTGCCAGGAGGTGATGGGACCAGTGGCCATGATCTTGCATGAACCTTCATGATAGGATCTTATAAAACCATGGAGAAAATGGATATAGAAAAGTTTTCTCCCCCTCTCTCAACACTAGCATTCTTGAACATCGCACAAAGTTGGTTGTTGGAAGGTTTGGGACGGAAAAGGCCTTCTCTGTGCATGGTTAAACTGTGGAACTCCCTGCCACAGTGATGGCTTTAAAAATAGACAAACACCTGGTGCGAAGGAGGGCTATTGGAGCTATGAGGCTCCCCCAGCCCTGCCTTCTTGAAAACTATAAGTAAACCAAACAATAAAACCCCTGTGTTGCAAAAAGAATCCATAATTTGTGACTTTCAGAGATTTAGAAGATTTCTGTTTATTTGGTTTTGCAGAGAGTGCATATTTCATATTACTCATATCGTTCTATGTTCTGTATAGATTATATAAAGAGTATATATTCTTAACGGAGAAATCTGAGGGCTCCCTTGGGCAAAAAACAAGGACACCATCCAGGAATACCAGAGCAAAACAGCAGGCAGTAGGATTGGTCTTGATTGAAGACTGTCGCGACAGGACTCCCCCCTGCCACCAGGTGGAACAAGATGGAAGCCCCGAACAAGAGAGAACCCAAACTTTTATTAGCTGCTAATCCCCATGTTACACCCCCCCAAACTACATCACTAATACATCCTGGTTACATCATGAAAGGGGAGGTCTGGTGGCCGTAATCTGAGCATCCTGGAGCCTGCCCCATGGTTCCCCTTGCCCTCCACCAAACACCCATCAAGTGTAACAAAAGAGATATTCACATTTCCCTGTTTCCCAGCCAAGTTCATCCCACCCTTTTGTCTTCATCTGGGCTTGTTATTTCTAGAATGGCTACCTGTCTGGCACTCAGGTATCAGGATGCCAGGGATGATCACTCAGGCAGAGGGGCTGCTGAGGAGCTGAGCTCACATGTCTGTATGCATTTCTGAAGTTTTCCCAGTGAGCCAGTACAGAGAACCATTTATCAGCGAATTCTTACATTTGGTATCGTGCAGCAGAGGCCCTTTGAATAGACAGGAAGAAACTGTGACGAAGTGTTTTGTGGGGACAAATCACCAAAGTCACAAAAGTGATTGTGCTGGTTTTGGTAGTGGGCTGCACGTGCATGATATCTGCTGGAGGGGCAGCCCCCCAATCTATACATAAATTCCTGCAACAATATTGACATCGCACCATTATACTCA